>NC_133164.1:106467301-106777301 GCF_040802235.1 Manis javanica | reverse complement strand
TGTTCACTTCTGAAATGGATTAAATAAATACAAACTAACTTGTTGTTAGAAGGAATGAATAAGATATGTGCATAAAGAGCACACTGCCTGGCATTTAATAAATGGAATATTTTCATATTCTTTTTACTAATGATAACATGAATGCAAATAGTCATCCATCTTACATGCTTGTTCCAGACAGAGTTGAAAGAATGTTCAGGTGTTGGGTACAAGAGCTTTTATATTACCATTGCTCAGGCAAGTAGTGGATGATGGAGATTCATAATGAAGTAAAGCAGAGTATGGTTGTACAAAAAGCCCAGTAATGGGGAGACAGTGATTGGGAGTCTTAGCAAATAGGTAGGTGGGCTGTCAATGAACAAGTCCTTTATCACCAAGCTGGTCTGCTCACCATAGGGCATAGTAAAAGGTCAGAGCAACACAGTTGTATTATTTCTAGATGTGGAGTGGCATGGTAGAAATGGGGCCACAAACTTAACAAGTAGTGTATAGAGAGAATACAGAAATCGTTTTTCTTAAAGGCTTAAGCCATTCTTAAAAGTAACCAGATGGAGGGAGCTTTGGGATTCAGGCACATGCCAATTACAAGGCCCTAGCACATGTCTGCTTGGGCTTTGACAACTAACCATGATGATAAACCCAAGCACATGGTGTCAGGACCTCCTTAAAGCACCGTACCTGAGGTCAAGGTTGGGACTGATAAGGGATTAAATTTATGAGGGGAACTGTGTGTCCCATACTTTTAAGGGGAAGATAAAGGATGAAGAAACTGCAAGAGCAAATGAAGACTAGCAGGTCAAGGAGTCAAGGAAGTAATGCCGCCCTCAGCCGCCTTCTCTTGTACTGCGGCTCCACGCTTACAGGCAGCTGTAGTGAACAAGGGATGACTGGAGCTCTGGCCAGGTTTATATCCCTTCTTGGCTATGGAGGATCAAGATTCTTGGGGCATTAATCATAGAAAAGAAAACCAGAAGCCTCACAAGAGCACTGCATTAAAAGAGGCACACCAAGTAAGTCTCCATGGGGTAATCCACTTCCCTCAAGACCTGTTACCATTGAATATACATAATAGAACTTGTCTTTTGTTCTATCTTATTGTAGATCTTTGGACATGATTATGGTGAATCAATCAACACAAATTCAGTGGTACATACTACATGCTAGACCTTTTATTTAGAAATTCTTTGATTAAAACCCCTTTCCCCATTCATAAGCTGAATAAGCCTCACCTTGCTATTTTAATTCCTTGCACCTCAGTTTCCTAATATGTAAAAGGGTGTTAATAATAGTACTTATTTTCTGGGGTTGTTATGAAAAGCAAATGAGATGTAAAATGCTTAGCCCTGTCTGATACATAATGAATATTTCTTATGACCTGTTTTAGGTGCCTATTGCTGTGTAGCAAAGTTGTTCTAAAACTTAAAAGCCGAAAAGAGTAACATTTGTTATCATGCAGTTTCTGTGGATCAGGATTTCAGAAGCAGCTCAGTGAGGTGGTTTTTGGTCAGGGTCTCAGGTGGCTTCGGTCAAGGTGTTGGCCACGTTGCTGTCTCTCAGCGCTCGAATGGGAGGACTTGCTTCGAGGCTGACTCACGTGCTGTTGAGAGTATTCTCCTCAATGCTGCTCATGGCACGGCGGCTGGCTTCCCCGAGAGCAACACAATCCAGCAGAAAGTGAAAGCGACAGCAGCTAAGACAGAAGACAGTCGTTTCATAACCTAATCTCAGATGTGACATCCCATCACTTCTGCCGTATTCTAGTCATTAGAAACGAGTCACAAAGTCCAGTGTACGCTCAAAAGAAGACCACACAGCATTGTGAATTCAAGGAGGTAGCTATCATTTAGACCACCTAGGAGGCTGACCACCACGTAATACTAGATATTTGCAACGTTTCTGGTGAGTTAACGGTTGGTGGGAAGAGAGTGTATGCACTATAGATAATACTTCAGTTTCATTAGGCAAGGGTAGCAAGATCTTCTGTGATATGAAGTATACAAAGTAGGACCCTTGTCATGATCAGGTAGGTTCTCTTGGTCTCAAGTTCCTGAGTGAGGGTGGGAGTTCCTGACCATGTGGCAGTAGAGAGCAATACTACTAAGTGAGTGGTTCAGATCAGGGTAAGCGTTCCAAGATCCCAGAGAAAGAAACTATTTCAGGG
This sequence comes from Manis javanica, assembly GCF_040802235.1. NCBI lineage: Eukaryota > Metazoa > Chordata > Mammalia > Pholidota > Manidae > Manis > Manis javanica. Next base: position 106,775,140 of record NC_133164.1, on the reverse strand, counting down.
TGAGGTACTCAGGAAATAGCCTGGAAGTAATCAAAGGAATTTAGGCCGTGGAACCAGCCAGAAAAGATAGTTGAGGGTTGGGGCCCATTTTATCTCAAGTACCTGATAATCTAAAGTGAAATAGGGCTGTTTGTTTGAAATGTTCTGATATTGGATACTCTGTCCCCATATTTCCCTATATGTCCTCGACCATTTGGGTGTTCTGTTGGTGAAAATGGTGTTAACTAAACCTAATTTCTCCTCAAGTTGACAATCAGCATCATTTACCTCTTCACAGAGCTTTTAGCTCCTCAGAGAAAGTACTTGACAAATAAAAGGAAGTTCACCCTTTCAATGATCATATGAAGTAACAAGGAGGGGAAATTACTCATTGCAGTGATGACTGTTAGTCAATTCAAGGCCATCCCTATTATATTTTCATTAGAAATAATTCTGATTAAAACAGGTAACTACTCTATTAGACGAGAAAGTAGTTAAATGCCGAAATATGTATGTATTACAATTAGGCCACCTAAAGAGTTTGACATGATTAGAACATTAACTTTTCCTCTTAATGTATTAAGCTTTGAGAGTGAAAGTCAGAAATCAGGATACAGTTTTCCCTTTTCAGAAAAAAAGGTTAGCTTTTCATTTCTGAATTAAAGAACATGAAATGGAAGAAAAATCACTGAAGGCTTTCAGCCTGACAATTAAGACTATTACCTAGAGAAACTCTTTATTAGATACTGGGGATGTAATGTGAAACAATGACAATAGTTCACACTGCTTTATGGTGTAAAAGCTTTCCATTGCTGGCAGTAGATCCTAAAAGTTCTCATCAGGAAGAAAAAAGTAAATTTTTTTTTGTAACTAGATGAAGTGATGGATGTTAACTAAATTTGTTGTGGTAATCACTTCACGCAAGTCATTATACTATATGTCTTAAACCTATACGGTGAGTATAAGTGTATCTCAATGAAACTGAAAAAAAGTCTTTAATCAATTAGGAACTTAATTGTACTTTGTAATGTCCTGAAAGGTTCAGAATACCTTTTGTGTAGGTTTCTAATTGGATTGCTTTTGTCTCTGCAAGGAGATACAAAAACTATTAATTACATATTTCTAACAGGTTTATTAAAACTGTTATACAACAGAAAATACTTATTAATCATCAAACATACTGAAAAGAGATACAATTTCCTTTTTGTAAAGCAATTGCGATTGTTTTATTAGTTGTTTTCAAAAATAACTTTTTTTGTGGCTGAAATGGAAGTTAGTTTGCAATTTTGTGCCATGCTTTTGATTGCAATGGAGAATCACATTTTTCCTGATAGATAATGGGCAAATTTTATTAGAATCATAATTTAAACCTAAAACAAATGATTTATAATAAAAGAAACTTTCATCTTTAGAAGTTCCATTGTGTAACTATAGGACATCACAAAAAGATTTGTAGTAGCATTCTCCTTTCCAAACTGGCTTGATTTTGTCTGATGAGGGAAAAGTGTTTGAGTTAAGTATGGCATGTTGCATTGACCTCTGAGTGGCTTTCTTCTAGAATCTGCCATTAAGGTATTATTTCTCAATATAATTTTTTCATCAAATTTTATCTTAAATTGAAAGGAAGATTTATGATTTCACAAGACAGATGAAGGAAATCAGTCTCTTGCTTGGCTTTTGTGTATTGATTTAAAGTACCACGATTTTCCCAGGCTTACATAATCTTGACTCATTGTATGAGTTTTCTATTGCTATCATAACAAATTGCCTCAAAGTTAGTGATGATTTAAAACAACACCTGTTTATTATCTCACAGTTTGCATAGATCAGAAGTTGGGGCACAGTGTGGCTCAAATGATTTCTCTGCTTATGGTCTCAGGGTGACAAAGTCCAGGTGTTGGCAGAGCTGTGTTCATTACTAGAGACTCTGAGGAAGAATTTGCTTCGAAGCTCATGCAGGGTATTGTCAGAATTTAGTTCTTTCTCACACTTTCCCCATGGCCACCTCCATCTTTTAAGCCAGCAACAAGTTGAATGCTTTTCGTGCTTCAAATACCTCGACTTCCCCCTGTGCCACATCTTCCCATTTGTAAGAGTTTATGTGATTCTCTTGGGCTGAAAAGGTTAATCCAGAATAATCTGCCTATTTTATGGTCAACTGTTTAGTAACCTTAATTACATCTGCAAGATCTCTTTGCTACAACAGAAAATAACTGCAGGCATAACACTAAGGGATGAAGATCATAGGAGTCAAAATTTTCAGCCTACTGCACTTATCTTGAGATGAAGAGAAAGTCAAATCAATAAAAGGATTCCCACAATATAAAGTAGATATAACCCATAACAATGGAAACATGCCTAATGTCATAAAATAAACAAATCAGTGATACATGTGTTTATCATAGAACAAGAAATTGATACTCTCAATGCATTGTGAGCTCATGTAATTGATAAGAAGCAGCCTGCTAGAAAAGAGGGTGCTTTGATCCCACACCCTAGAGTATATGCAGACCAAAAAATAATCCCTTAGAATATACTTTTGAATGAATATGTTTATTTCTGCATGAATAACTCTGGCAAGGGGGCTGAAGTATCATGCAAGTTAAGCCAACAATTTCACCTCCTGCTTAAAAACTTGTAGAGTAAAAATGGCAGAGCAATGCCAGATCATTCCTAAAGCAGGTACAAAATGCAGTAACAACAGAAAACAGTGAACAATGAACCATCAGCAAACCAGGGTCAGGAACATGAAACACATTTAGAAAGGTGTCAGCCAAAGAAGGAAAGAAAAATGTAGAAAACTTGATGCTGATTCTCAGTCAGCTTCTATCCCCCTGTCAACACAGTAGTACTGAGGAAAGAAGATAAATTGATAAAGAATTTTTAAATGATCTTAGTCCTACCCTCTTGAGAGGAGAAACTGAGGTAAATATTATATATTAATGTGTTAACTCTTTTTATAGGTGCAAGTCTAGCACAGTGAGGGAATAGAGAGGGAAGGGGAACCAAGATGAGGAGAGATTCAGGGTAATGCATTGCTCCCTTGACTACTGCTTCATGAAGAGCTGCAGAGAGACATAGCATTCAACAAGAGAGAAGTCCCCTGACGTATTGCAAAGCAGTTCATCTCTGATTGTCCTGCAGGTCTGCTGAGTCACCTGCTGTGCATCTTAGACTTACGAAGTGGTAGCCAATATAATATATCACATCCCATTGCTTTGATCTTCTCATGATCTCTTTCCTTTTCTCTCTCCCATGCCAAGGGCTTGCCCCTTACAAATAAAAATGTTAACACTGTAATTCTTGCTTTAGGCTATGCTTTCAAGAAAAATCAGGCTAAGATCATTGGTATCAAGCCCGGAATTCTAAAAATGAACCGTCAGGAAATAATTGTGAGTGAATATATTTATTCCTGAACCAGTAACTCTGGCGAGGTGGATGGAAAATGCTGTATGTTTATGGTAATCAAGGTCAATTCAGCCTGAACCACCTGGCTGGAAAATCCAGGGTCATGTAGGAATGGAAAATGGAGGCTGACATGGCCATTAATAAATATATTTTGCTAAGAATTTGCAAATAACCTTAGAAAAAGGAAAAAAATTATAGTAGTACACCATCCCCACACAACCATTATTGATATTTAGGTTTGTTTATTCTCTGATTGATGTATTTTCCTCTTAGGTGCCTTATTTAACATAGTTGTACAAGTAGTGTGTTTATAATTTTATGTCATACCTTTTCATTTGATAATATTTCATATCCTTGACAAATTCTAATAACTACATATTATTCCATTGAATACAACATACTGTATTTACTTAACCAATCTTCTACCATCAAACATTTAATTTACTTATTCCCCATTATTGTTTGCTTCTTTTGTTTGTCTTGATTTATTTATTTGCTATTATATATGCTGAAAGGAAATCTTCATGCATGCTATTCTAAGTTTTCATCTAAACATGCCTAAAAAATTATTTAGGCTTAATGTCTTTATTTATCCTAATGTATCAACAAATAAAGTGATTTGGAATTTCACTTATGAAAGTTAAAAGGAATTTGCATATTATGTACTTATCTTATTGACTTCAGTATATCTATCTGCCTTTATTTAGGATCAATCAATTAAATGCGTAGTGTTTTCCATATATGAGAACATGCTGCCATCTCCCCTAAGAACTCAGAGGTAAGGAATTAAACTAGTGAAATCTCTAGGCACAATTTATCCAAATATTTATTGATGCCCAATGCAGGTCAAGCACAATTCTAAGCACTGGGAACTGAGTGTTAACAGACTTAGTCCCTGCTCTCATGGATGGATGTGACTAATCATCCATGGAAGTAATTCAAGAGATTATTTACTGATGATTGATTCTAGCATTTGGAACAACATCAAGCTGAAATCAAGATAACCTGGTTGTAATTTTAGGAAGTGAGGATATGAATGAACAAGTAGAAGTCAGAAACCTAATTGCCTATATTGCATCCAGTTTGAAGACTGAATATGGGAGTGTCTTGTCAGTGGGTTTCAGCCCCAGACAAGTTCACTGTGAATTCAATGTGACCAAAGAAATGACAGTAGAACATTATTGGGGTAAAGGGGTTATATCCAACTTTATTCTCACAGTGGCAGGTCAATCACTAGAATCCTGTCCACTCAGAGCTAGTCTGCCTGCAACAAGCTGGTCTCTGCCTCTGGGCCTCTCTACCCTCTGCAGGTGTCTTAGTCTCTGTCCACGGTGCTGCCACCACTCCAGTCTCTTCTCTGCTCTCCTGCAGCCTTGCAGCTGTGCTACCGTGTCACCCAGAGAACTGGGCAGAGCCCTTTATATAGAGCCAATAACAATGTATTGCCCACATGTGTGTAGTGAGCCAGCCAACCAGGACAAGGTGAGAATCCTGGCCACAGGAACCTTCACTTTATCCACAGTAACCTAAAGGCTCATTTACTGTGTGTGAATACACATTGCTATCAGTTTTGTAATGAACACCAAAAACTTGCTAAAGATCCATTAGAATGATAGCACTTTATAAATACTAACAAATTATTTAATTGTTGATAGTTCCTTAAATGTAAACTCTGGATAAAACTCCAAACTTGCAAATGCTCTTTGGTTTTGGAAGGTTAGGCTAGAGTATGAAATGGTCTTTGTTCATTTGAATGTTTTTCTCTAATAATCTAGATGCTGCTGAATATAATTCTTCAAAGAGAGGCGATATTTAAAATATATAATGATGTAATTAATCTGAATGGACATTGTCAATAGTTTCTCAGGGCCTTACTGAGGCTAGGCATTAACCCATTTTTTTTTACTGGGTTACGGAGAAATCCTGTGAGTCTTAGAAGAGTTGGTATGGTGGGAAGGATGTGGGAGACCGAAAATTCAAACAGCAGGTATTTTCCAACTACTATAATAATTATTTTTCAGTATTTTAACACACATACATCCAGTATATACTGTCTGTCTGACTTCCAGCCCAACTTCAAAGGGATTTTTGAGCTTTTGATTTCAGGCTGAAGCTTGGGCTAGTGAGGTAGCAATTAGATGTTGCTAAGGAAGACCATAGGTGAAGTTTAAAGTGAGAAAATATAGAACTGCACAAGATAAGCAAGGAGATTTTTCCAATGAACAAAAAAATTGGATTGCAATGAACAAAGTGATGATTTGTTTTAGGATATCTGTGACATGTTCATAGAAGCACACATACAAATAAGTCAGAGAAAGCTAAGTAACATATGATCTCACATGTGGAATCTATAAGACAAAACAAACAAAACAGAAATAGGCTCATAATCACAGAGAACAGACTGGTGGTTACCATAGGAGAGGAATTGGGGAGGCGGAGGTAGGTGAAATAGATAAAGGAGAAACAAACTTAGTGAGAATGTTTGACATTTTGATCTGGGTGGTGGTTACAGGACTGGATACACCTGTCAGAATTCACTAAGCAATACACTAAGATTTGTGCTTTTTATTGTATGTACCACATACAGATATGCATACAGTTTCACCTATTTCTACACATCTAGCATAGGCTTAAAGTTGGTGGAGTCTCAAACGAGAATGAACAAGAAAGGATTCTTTTATATTTTTCAAATAAGTAGGTCCAACTTTGGTTCATCAAAATTCCTTCACCACCAGATAGATGGTAGTGATATTTCAGTCCAATCTTATAATTTTTCAGTCATTTTTGGTAACTACAACCTTATTTCCCACTACTGTCTCCATTGGAATAGACTTGTTTTGCTCATTTTCTGGGACCTGCCTATAGAGGTGTTGTCTCTATCTCTCTTACTGAAGGCTGCAGGCCGTGGTGCAGTGAATGGCCAGCCATGGGGAGGGATCCCAGTCATCATCCCTTCTGGCTTCAGCACAATCAGGTAACAAGAGGGTCTCCCCTCCTGCTCTCTTGTTTCAGTGAGAAAAGAGAAGGCTGCTGAGTCACAAACTCTGTGTACCCCCAAAGTGAACACCTCATCCTCTCTCTAAGCCTTATTAGATCGAGTGGGGAGGAGGATGTTGCAGTGAGTATTCTGGATTTGAAGAGGTAACTGATGAAAAAAATGGGCTTTCCTCAAAAACAATAAGCAATGTAAGTCATAACAAAGAGATTAGTACCTATTATATTGGCAAAAATTACAACAGTCATATACGACCTAATGTGGAGTATCAGACATATCTATGAACTCTTGTGGCAGTGGAAATTGGTCTAATCCCTTTGGAGAAACTTTTGATAATACCATTTAATATTAGTATTAAAAGATGCATACATCTTTCTGTTACGGGTTGAGTTTGTTCTCCTCCTCAGTTCTTGTCTCCGTCGAAACAAAGAACTGAAAGGCAGAGACACAATAGCGAGGCAGAGTTAAAGTTTTATTTGAATACGTTCCAAGGAAGAGTAGGCCAGAGTCAAGGTAGACAAAGGTCTCCATCTGTTAGGCAGAAGACCTACGCATTGTAATTTGTGTAGAATTACAGGAGGCACTTATTTGACTGACAAGGTGGGGTTATTTGATTGACAGGTGCATCTGTCTAGCCATCCCTCTCAGTGAGCATGTCCTTCTCCATGATGAGGCGTGATTTGGGCAGGTCTTAGTTCCGTTTGATTGGCTCCCATTGGGATCTGGTGGGGAAGGAAGTTACCTCCCTGCAAAGCCTTTGTTGTCTCCACCCGGGACTGCCTACCTGGGCAGCCTTTCCTTTGAACCTTATCTTCCCCTTTTCCAGCTGCTCATGTCTATCTTTCTACCTAACATTTCATCCCTAAATTTTCACTGCTAGGAATTTACTATTCCTACCTGTTGCATAAGTCCAAGAGTGATTCTTAGCATTGATGTAAAAAAAAAAAAAAAAGAACCAAACTAATCTAAATACCCTTAATAAAGCACTCCTTGAATAAATTATGCATATAACAAAGTACTACAGAGTTTAAACTGAGGTAAATCTGTAAGTGCTGGTATAGAAAGATCTTCAAAAACACATGATGAGAAATTCCAAGTGAAGAATATAGAATGTAATGGCAATTTTGTAAGTGAAAACTATATATACAATTGTTTCTTGCTATAACCTTTCTATTAAAAATATTTATTTCTGGTATATGCATAAAGCTTTGGAAAGTGTGTATAAGAAAATATAAATAGTGGTTACTCCTATGAATGGCACTGGGAATTGCTGGGTGTGGGGATGCTTTTAGTACTTAATGTCTGTATTCTCCACTGTTTGGATGGTTTTCAGTCATTTGCCTGCATTGCTATTATAATGACAATAAAATAGTAGGAAACTAAAATAATTCCAATGTGAAGAATGGAGGTTATGATTCAAAAATTAGTTTTTCTTGCTCCTGTAAAGGTCATCAAATTTAGCACATTGAGAGAAAAGGCCATGAATGGAGGTGGGGAACTGGTTCTGTGACCCCCTCCTCTGCTGCTCATTGCTACAAGATCTGCACTCTTGCCCAGTTTTTAGAACCCTCCCCCCCATGGGGCCAATTTGTAACAACCTTGCAACCCATTCCTTCCCTGCATGCTCCAGATGACTAATTGTTAAACAAAAATCATCCTGTCTTCCTTAATGAAACACACTGAATTTATTTGATATGGTAATGTGTCTAGGTGAATTTTGTATTTCCTGCACCTCCGTGCACCTAGGGTGGCCAAGGAGAGACATGTAGAAGAGTTGGGATGGGACTTTTGGGAAACATTTTAAGGATGACTTGCTCAGATAAGAGGCATGTGATTTTTGCCTTTCTTTGCTCCTACTGCTTCTTGTCTAGTGCTCAGTTCTGATGGCTGGAACTTCAGCAGTCATCTTGGACCATTGTGGGACTTGAGGAAAAAAACTGGCATTAAGAGTAGTAAAATAGAAAGGTTGAAGACACGAGATATTATGAAGCCATACTCTCAGCTCTGCAACCTGGCTCTAGTTCATTTTATTTGAGGGAAAAATAAACTCTTATGTATTTAGATTGTGATAATTCTCTTCTATTGCCAGTAAAACCTAATTCTAATAATCTGAATCAGCTCCAGTATATTTTGCCAAGTCTGAGTTATTCAGCAGTGAAAAGCATGTTTACCTTGGCCAGATCAACAGCTGCTGAAGAAATGGGGCCAAAGGCCTGCTTTAGTTTTTCAATTGCCACAGAACAGTACACGGTGGACATACTTTGGTTACCTTTGAACCCTCTCTTCTGGAATGCATTGGAAGTACACCTCTTTATTTTTCTAATTACTCAGAAGTAACTTAAAAATTTTTTTTCTTAATGGCAACTGTCTTATGGAATGCTTCTGGGTCGAGTGCCTTTTACTCACATTAGCTTAATTAATCCCCACACCAGCCCTATGAGTCCCTCTCACAATAAAGACAGTATTTTGCCTTACAATGCAAAGCAGTGTTGGTTGCTTGCATTTGCAATTCTTCCCTCCCATTTTATGAATCATATAATTCATGAATTGCTGGCATTGAAAAATATGCCCATCCTGACCCAGGACCACATGATGATCACTCCCTAGACCCACTGATAAAATTACTTTTAAAAGAGCTTGTTTCATTTCTTAGGCAAGGTCTGTGCTTGTCCGCAGGCTCTGGGGTTGTGGAGTCGGGCAAGGGTTCCATGCTTTCAATTACAGATATAAAAGGGGATATTTTAAGAATGGGTGAACTATTGGCCTTTGACCTTTCCACGCACATTCAGATATACAAAACGTGAGACAAAAGTTCAAGATCCTCTTCATGCATTCAATAGAGTCTGTTCCGATGACTACATAAACCTCCTTTTTGAGTGTCTCACTGCTTGCTGTACCCTATTATCTGATTTTCACAGGACGCATTAATATGAGTCAATTATGGCTTTGGGGGTCTCTATAAATAATTATATGCTGATGAAAGACATAAAAATGTTAAATAACTTACATTAAGTATTGGCTGTCAATTGTTTTAAAGCAAATAGGTATCCTTGGGGGTGTGCAGACAAACTTTTATTTTGGTGGTAGGAAATAGAAATGCACCCATGCCTAGTGATTAGTATTCTGGACACATAAAAGTAAGGAAGAACACTGTGAAAACACTTGGTACTTGCAATAGATCTAAAGGGCAATAGAATATAAAATTCATGATTTAACTGTAAGTTGGCTCTACATTTATTTGTGTGGAGTATATGTTCTGTCGCTTTGGCCCTGTGTTTCTTTAGACCCCAAGCAAGGTTGTGTGAATTGACATAGAAAGTATTTTTTTTTATAATTTCAGCATGCTCATTGATACCTATTCTTTAATATCCTTTTATTTCCTTTAATATAAGAAATTATTTTGTAAAAAGACCGAAGATCCAACTTATATTATAGAAAGGAGCTTTAGAAATAAGATTTTAAAAATACATGTAAGTCATTATTTTCCCTTCCTATGCAGGATGAATGAATCTTCCCCAATTCACTTTATGTGTTTAATGTTTTTGACTGCACATAATTCCATCTTGAGTTACCTGAAAGGATATTATTTCTGGATAAAAGACTTAAATTGGATGTTACAGGTCACAGATCTGTATTTATATATCAATTTCATGCTTCAGAAAAAGAGCCTCTTATAATACTTGATTACTAGATTATGTTGTATATAAAATATATAAATGTGAGTGCTAGTGTTGTTTCAATGCTGAGAGAAAAGAAATTGGATAGTCTAGGAATGAGACATTAAAAATAAAATCAGTATCAGTTGTTTAAAAAGAATCCATTTGCTTATTTTAAGACATATTGATAGCTTCAACAAGAAAATAAACCTTTTGAATTGTGAGTCATATAATAGCCATGGGGAGAGTTGGTTTTTCTAATCCAAATCCTTTTAAACAAATGATTTGTAAAATAATTGCTAGAGGAAAGAGGCCACAGTGGTGCCTTGCTGGTATCTTGGTGTGAGTATCAGATGTTGCACAACATCTTTTGTGGGTGAAAGTTACAGGGTTAAAATACATCCGCAGAGAAGAAAGAAACTGACTTGGAATGGGGGAAACAACAGAAAACTAAAATAAAATTGCTTCTTGATCTCAGTTTGTGTTGAAAAAATCATCAACTATGAGTATTTGCACCAAATATAAAATAGAATGGCTTGTTTTTCCTGATGAAGGGTCTTTTATGCTTCTGGGAACTGTGCTGGACAATTCCTGGGCGTGTTAAAATATAGCCAGATGCACCCTCCATCTTAATTATTTTTGGTCATTTTTTTTCTGGCATGAGCCTTGAAGATTTTGCTGCCAGAATCTATTAGAAGAATAAAACAACTTTAATGAGTGCTGAAAGAGGCAAACAAATAAATATACACATATGCATATCAAAATCAATATCATAAAGTGGCAAGCACCCCCATTTGCCCCAAAGTTCCTCTAGGTTTTATCACAAGCTATAGCAGAGAGCTATAAAGTGGTTTTCTCTGCTGTCATTTTGGGAGATTGGGTGAGAAAGCTATGGCATCAGAAACCCATGGAACACAGGGAAAAAGGTTCAAAACTGAGAAAAGAATAAAGAGCTGAAATAATTTGAAGAGAGTGTTTTGGATGTATGTTTGCATTTGAAAATATAGCCAAAGGCAAGCTACAGAAATCCTTTGGACTACGGCAGCTCCGGAGCACATGCTATAATCAAGAAGAGCATGGACCTCATGGCCAGGGGTTGGTGTTAATCGTGGATCTTCCCGTCAGCAAGTGACTGCTCTCTGTGTACCTCTGTTCCCTCCTTTCCGAAAGTGAGACTGATTTTACCTAGCACACTGATAAAATTCCTCTCTAACTGATGTCCACTCAGACCCTCAGCATGTGACATTATTTGGAAATAGTCTTTGCTGATGAAATCAGTCTAAGATAAGGTCACACTGGATTAGTGTGGACTCTTTTTTTCATCCCTTGTAAGATTCTTGTTGTTTACACAAATGACAACACAGAGCTTCCTGCAATGGTTTTAAATCACACTTCTCTAGATTTTAATTTAATTTTTTCACCCACTTTATTGAAGCATAATTGACATACAGAAACTATATATATATATATATATATATATAATATGTGTTTAAGGTATACAGAGTTGATGAGTTTAGAGATAAATATACACCTTGAAAGCATCACTGTGATCTAAGCTATAAACATCCATCACCTCCACTTCCTCATGCTGTTCTTATTGTTTTTTGATGATAAGAATACTTAAGGTAAGATCTACTCTCAACAAACTTTTAAGTATAAAGCACAGTATTGTTAACTTTAGGCTCTGTGCTGTACAATAGACTTACTCTAGGACTTACTTATTTTATAGAAAGGAAATTTAGTGTCCTTTGACTAGTACCTTCCCTCAGCCCTGAATAACCACTATGCTACTCTCTGCTTCTATGATTTTAACCATTTTAGATTTCTTGTGTAAGTGTAGTATTTGTCCTTCCATGGCTGGCTTATTTCACTTAGTATAATATCCTCCAGATTGATTTAGGTTATCCCTAATGGCAAGGTGTCCTTTTTTATGGATGAGTAATAGTCCATTATATATATAAATAACAATTTCTTTTTCTTTCATGAATTGTGGACATTTAGGTTGCATCCATGTCTTGGTCATTGTAAATCATGCTGCAGTTACATGCAAGTGGAGATATTTCTTTGAGATCCTGATTTCAATTCCTTTGGATATATACCCAGACATGGAAATGCTGGATTATTAATTCATTTTTTAAGTTTTCGAGGAATCTCCATATAGTTTTCCATAGAGGCTACACTAATTTATATTCCCACCAACAGTATGTGAGGATTCCCTTTTTTTAATAGCCATCCTGACAGGTGTAAGGTGGTATATCATTATGATTTTGACATGCATTTTCTAATGATTAGTGATGTTGAGAACTTTTTTTATGTATCTGTTGGCCATTTGTGTGTCTCTTTGGGAAGATGGCTATTTGTTCAATTTTCAGTTAGATTTAATTTTAATCTCCTTGGTTCAACTTTTAATTGGAAATTTTTTCTTTTTGTTTTTGAGTTGAGTTACATATTTGGTATATTAACCCTTTATCAGATATATGGTTTATAAATATTTTCTCAGGTTCTATAGGTTACCTTTTCATGGTGGTGTTACTTTTGAACTGTGCAGAAGCTTTTTAGTTTGATGTAATCCCTCTTGTCCATTTTTGCTTTTGTTGCCTGTGCTTTTGGTGGTATAACCAATAAACTGTTGCAGAGGCCAATGTCAAGAGCTGTTACCTTATGCTTTCTCGAGGAATTTGGTAGTTTCAGTTCTCATCTTAAGCCAAGGAATGCCAAGGGCTGCCAGCAACCACTGAAGGCTGAGAGAGAGGCATGGAACCGATTCTCCCTCAGCCTCCAGAATGAAGTAACCCTGCCAACACCTTGATTGCACACTCCCAGCCTCCAGAACTGTACCTGCTGTTCTCAGCCCCAGTTTATGGTACTTTTTAAGTGGCAACCCTAGGAAATGAAGACATTTACTTTATACAAAGGGTAGAGTAGCTTCAGGAGGGGGGGTTCTGTGCCTGAGGCAAGTTCCCTATGAATTCGATGAGACCGACTTAAGGCAAAGGCAAGAAGTTGGGAATTAAAGGATTTATTCTCATGGCTCAGTTTCTGCTCCTTTGCACTGGTTGGGCCCCCTCTCCCATGGCTCCCAAGCTCTCCCTCCAGCAGCACTACTGCCCACCCGCCTCCTGACACCAGGAGGAACTCTGTGGGTCTCTAGTGAATGGCGGACACCTGACCAATTACATTACCAGGAATGGAAGGGAGGAGCGAATGGGAGTTTCCCCTCCACCCCTACCTTCGACCTGCAATACCGTGACTGACCAGCCACTCTCCCCATGGCAAAACATCCCATGTGTGTGCAAACAGGATACCTATTGAGGTTAGATGGGAATCCTTGTTAGCAAGTTCCATTTTCCCCACAGTAGAATATTAAATTGAGGTTTAAAAGACCACTATAAGAATGATAGATATTTTATTAAAAAGTGTATTATCTAATGAGATACAGTAGGAAATGAAGGTAAGAAGGAATACATTTTTAATTTATATGATCATTACATTAAGATTCCCCAATGTTTTGACATTGTAATTCCAGTAGGAGGCTTTGATGCAGCTCCCACACTCACAAGCCTTTATGGGAACCCTAAAAACTGGAAGAGCTGGATACGGTTACAGTAACCAGCTCAAAGACCCAGTAGGGGGGGGGGCCTGTGAGATTTATAGAAATAAATCCAGTATTCATGTATTTCTTTAACATGAGGATTAATGTCTTATACTCAGGATATGTTAATTATCTGATTCTTATGTTATAAAAATGGCGAAGAGGAAAAAGATCTAAGTAGAGCTTTGATCTGAGAAGCAAAGTTATTTATGATAAGGGTATTTAGAAAATGTCCCATACACTCCTTAACGCTTGGGTGGAAACATTGAAAATCTTACCAGAGTATAATTTTTCTTAGCTTCACTTCCACCCAGAGGACAAAATAACTAACAACACAATGCTAATTAATATAAGTGATATATATAACCAACTAATTCATCAAATTATTGTCCTGACACTTTTCTGGCACACTTTTACACTTGGATGCATGGGAAACATCAGCAGTTTTTGTTTTCTGCTTTGCAATTAAGAAGTTGATGTTTGGTCTCAACAATTATGCTGAAGGACCCTGTGTCAGAAACACTAGTGTAGAACATAGCCAAGCTGCAAAAAACTTGGAAATGGCTCAGTCTTTGAGGGAAGAATTTAATTTCTGAGTGCTAGGAAAAAAACAAACTAAAGAAAATGGAGTGTTTTCAGGCAAGGACTGGGTCTATTCAACCACGCTGATTTTGGAAGCAGAGATAAAGTTTTAATTTAATTAGGCTGGTTTTCTGGGCATCAACTTCATAGGAATGATAAATATGCTTCTGTATCCTGTCATGCCTCATCATGAGCCAAATCAAAGAGATTGAGCCCCATTCATTGAGCCCTTGGGTGTTCAGTTTGTTTGGTCCTACAAAACTCACAACTTCCTGTTGCCCAGCCTCTAAACCTAACCACAGATTGCAAATTAAATTCATTCTTAAAATGCCATTGCTTTATATAGGCTAAGTGACCTAGCCCTTCAAGATGAATCAGCTCTGTACCAACAGACCACTTCAGACAAATCAGCTGCTGTTTACACTTACCTTTAGGAATACAAAATCCAGGTCATTCTCCTCTCATTCTGTTATATTACTAGGTTGCAATAAAGAAAGAAAACTGACCATACAAGGTCAGAATTTTGGTCCCAGGTATCTATTTGTTGCTGTTACCTGAAAATAGAGCAGCAAAGAGCAGCGTAAAGGAATTTCCTCTTTCAATGAATAAATCTGGCACTTTAGTCAAGGATAGCATGGTAGGGTTATTTATAAATCTTCTTGCAAACCACTTCTGTTGCTTTCTAGTTTGACTTGGAGTTGGGCCTTGTCTTAATATTAGCATAATCTGAGTGTTTCCTCTGGACCAAGTTACCTTAACCAAACCCTTGACTTGCTTAGTCACCACTGATGCTTTTACTGGCTTTGTGTATAGCTGAGGATTTAAAGGGAATGTTTTTCAAACTTCAAGTTTCTGCCTTTCTTTTTTTTTTCAGAATACTAACTGGAACACAGTTGAATCAGTCACTCTTAATAGCCAAAAAAATACCAGTCTCACATAATTAAGTGGCTCCACAAACATTGAGTTGTGCTTTTAAATTCCCCAGCCAACTCTATTTGAGTGAATGAATGAATCAATCAATCAATCAGTCAACTGATAAAGAAGTTAAGATTTTAAGGATATGGCTATTCCAAATGGATTTTAGGACACAATTAAAAAAAATTGTTAAAGGCATAGAAATAATAGACCTTTGGAAGTTTTATGCCCTTAAAAAAATGAGATCAGATCAGAATATTTCATGACTATTCACAACATGAAATTATTAAAAGGAAGATAAGTATAGTCTCAAAAGAGTTAGTCTAATTAATTGGTGAATGAGTATTAAAAAGGAGATGTTTCAAGTAATGTATAAAATGTATGTTGAGAAAATGTCCAAGAAGAGTAACTGATACAAACTCAGAGAGTTGAGAACCAAATTTCCCTGGGAATAATGGAATATTTATATATATAAGGTGTATTGAATACTTAAGAAAATTATTTCCCTTTTTCTTTAACTCAGTTAAATTGTCCACTTGCCTAATCTCAATAGGTATGATAAGACAGAATAATCCAAATTAAAATATAGAATAGTAGGATACAGAATTTAAAAGAATTTAATTTTTATTTAGGACATTCATTTTCAATAATACTGTGGATTAGGTACCTGGATAGACCACTGTCTGAGAAAAAAATCCTGGATAAATATTAAATAAAGTGATGAGTTGCAGGAAAGCAAGGACTCTCAGGTTAAAAGAAACAAAGTCAGGACCTCAAAGAAGAAAAGGAAACAGGGATGACAGGGATGTTGGAATTTACCAGGAGGTGTTTGCTGGGCTTGTGAACTTGGGCTGCATTTTGAAGGATTCTTAGAGTTTGGAGAAAAAAGACAAATTCAAATCCTGCTTATGGTGGAAGATCTAATATGAAACATTTAGTTCTTAGAGCTGGTACCCTGATGAGTGTGTATGATGGTGATTCAGAAATCATGTTTTCTTCCATTGTCATATGGGACCACAAGAGAAATTAGTTATTTAAAATATGGCACTGAGATGAGGGGGGGGAACATCATTAGTAAACATTTGGAAACACAAGACTGACCTCATGCAGCTATGAAGACTGAGATCCAAAATTTTACATTTATATGATTGCTGATTAATTCCCCAGGCATTTGGCAGAGGCAAAAGGAGATCTGAAAGGCACTCATTTTCACTTTAAGGCTCAAATGTTTCCCACAATAAACTAAGCATACGAAGTTACAAAGTGCTGTGAGCAAGAACCATCAGAAAACGATCCTCAGAGATTTCAGATATTGTACTTTCCAGATGCAGAATACAAAAGACTTAGTACAAATAAAAGACAAACTTAAAATTTTATGCTTGGAACATGAAACAGTAAAGAATGACCAAACATATTAGACAAAGGATCAAGTAGAAAGGAAACAATAATGTTAAAATTAAAAATCCAGGGGGAGAAGGCAACATTAGAGTGGAACGGAAACAGAAAAAGGGAAGTGAAGAGAAAGGTACACTGAGAAGAAATCATGCATGATTTAGCCAAGAGAGGTAAAGATATAGAAAATATAAAATCGAAGTTCAGGATTTCTGAATCACCATTATACACACTCATCAGGGTACCAGCTTTAAGAATTAAGTGTTTCATATTAAACCTTCTATCATAGGCAGAATCTGAATTTGTCTTTTTCCCCAAACTCTGAGAATCCTTCAAAATGCAGCCCAAATTCCCAAGCCCAGCAAAGGCCTCTTTGTAAATCCAACATCCTGTCATCCCTGTTTCCCTTTCTTCTTTGGGGTCCTGACTTTGATCGTTTTGAAGGACAGAGTGTGGATGTCTACAAAATGTCTAAATGAAGTTTCAGAGGAAAACAGATGAAGAACAGGCTGAGGCAGTATTTGAAAAGATGACGGCAGAAAAATTTTCAAGAACTGATGAAAGACACCAACTCTTAATTTCAAGAAGCCTTCAAAATCCAAAGCAGATAAATTAAAAAATTGGTGTTTAGACAAAACACCAAATATAAGGAGATGACTGTAAAAGCAAGTATTGGGGAAAGGGTTAGAAATACATCCAACCTTTTCTTAGCAACAGGGGAAAGCAAAAGACATGAAATGATGTGCTAAGAGAAAGTACATATCCATCTAAAAATCATATGACTAGCAAAAAACATGTTTTAAATATAGTAGTACAATAAACACATTTGCCAACCAAGGGGAAGTGAAGATAATTTTTCACCATCAGACTTACACTAAGAAAGACACCAGAGGATATACTTGACGCAGAAGAAAAGTGATGAAGATGTAAAGTCAGAGATTAAAGAAAGAATAGAGTACAGAAAATAGCGAATGTGTATAGAAACTTATATAAACATTTACCATATAACACATTAATAATAATGTCCATTCCAAGCAACAGGCCTTACTGTAAAATCCAAAGCTATAAAGTAAAAGGTAATATTCAAGACTATCTTCATGATTATAGGGCAGGAAAATTTTTTTAAAGGGTCAAATCCCACTAACCATAAAGAAAAAGATTACTAAGATTATAGAATTATTATAATTTTCAAAACTTCTGTTTAACTACAGGCACTGTAGTGGGAAAACAGCAACCAAAAAGGGAACCAAAAAGCTACACCCTGGGCAGTGGTGTGCAACAGAAGAATGTGAATAGACCGAACACAGAAAACTCCAAACAATCAATAGGAAATGGCAACAAAACAACCACAGGACAATGGAAGGAAGGCTCTAAAAGGCACTTCACAAAAGAGTAAATCCAAATGGTCAATGAATTTATGAAATGATACTCAATTTCATTAGTAATTAAGGAAATGGATATACACCATTAAATTGGTAAATTAAAAAGCCCGACATCGATTCCAAGTGTTGGCCGGTACTCAGAGCAGTGGAAACATGAATGCCTTGCTGCTGGGAATATGCAACCACTATGAAATTCTGGTATTATCTGAAAGAGTTGCACATGCAAATGATGCAATAGTGCAGACATTCCATTTCAGGGTTTTCCTTAAAGATATCTTGAATATGAGCCCAAGCAGACATACACAGAAATGTTTATAGCCATTTTATTAACCAAAAAGAGGAAATAATATGAATCTCTATTAACAGTAGACTAGATATACATTGTGATATATTTACATACCAAAATATTATGTAACTGTGAGAAAGAAACTAGCCACAGGCCTCATCATGTATCTCACAAATGTAATTTTGAGCAAAAGTAAGTCATACAATACACTGTATAGTTCTATTTATAGAGATTCAAAAACTTGTAAAACTAAAAAGTGTATTGTTTGGGAATCCTAAGTGAGAAAACTATATGCAAAACCCTGCTAATCAATACACAAGTCAGGAGGTCAGTTAGTTGCAGCACAGAGGCAGACTAATTTGAAGAGGATGCACAAGGATCTTTTTATTTACTGGCAGTCTTCAATTTCTTAACCTTAAAATGGCGATTAAATGGATATTTGCTTTATCCTTTTCTAAAAGTTTGTAAAGAGTCTTCCTTTATATACCTCTATGGATAAAGTGAAGGTGCCTGTGGCCAGGATTCTCACCTGGCTCTGGTTGGCTGGCTCACTACACATGTGTGGGCAATGTGTTGTTACTGACTTTATATAAAGAGCTCCGTCCAGTGCTCTGGGTGACACGGTGGCATGGCTGCGCAGCTACAGGAGAGCAGAGACTGGAGTGGTGGCAGTGCCAGGGACAGAGACTAAGACGGCTGAGGGGGTAGAGAGGCCCAGAGGCAGAGACCACCTTGCTGCATGCAGACTCACTCTGAGTGGACGGAATTCTAGTGATTGACCTGCCACCATGGAAATTAAGTTGGGTATAAACCCTTCCACCCCAAGAACGTTCTACTGTCATATCTTTGTTCACATTGAATCCATTAGTGAACTTGTCTGGGGGTGAAACCCATTGGCAAGACGACCTCTCATAGTCTGCTTGGGCTGCTCCAACAAGATAGCATAGACCCAGTGGCTTAAACAATAATCTGTTTTTCACAGTTACAGAGCCTGAGGAGCCCAGGATCGGGGTACCAGCAGACTTGGTTCCTGGTGAGGATCCCCTCCTGAAGTGCAGACTGTGCTTTCTTGCTGCATCCTCACAGGGAGAGAGGAAAGCAAGCTCTCCTGTCTCTTTGTTATATAAGGGCACTAATTCCCTCATGGGGGCTCCACCCTCATGACCTCATCTAACTCTGAGTTGCTTCCCAATGGCTCCACTTCTAATACCATCACATTGGGGGTCAGCATTTCATTATACACATTTTGTGAGGACACAAACATTCAGTCTATAGCAATACTTTTTATAAACTCTTCTGTATGTACATTTTTTACAATTAAAATTCTTGAATTAGGATTCCCCTTGAAAAAAAGATACTCAAAGCCAATTTTAACAATCATTTTTCAAATCACAACTTCAGCAAGAACTATACCTTATTTGCTCCTTTATCCCAGCACCTAGCATAAGGTCTGGTATATAGTGTCAATAACTATTAAGTAGCTAAAAAAGAAAAAATATTTTGGTTGAGATTTTATCCTCTTGATATAATGAAGATAAAATCCAGCTGCTGACAAATTTTACAAACCTCCGTTATCTTAACTGAAGTGTTTGCATATTTGCAAAGTAGGAAGAATCTCTAGGAATGTCTCCCTGCTTACAGTTAACTCCTGACTAGCCATTTATTTGAGTAATAAGTTGCTTCTAACCCCCAGAACAGCCCATCTTTGGGGAGGTTATGATATTCAGCAATCATTTGCACTTTAGCAAGAATTAATGTAACTAGATAATTAATCAGCTGAAGATAGAGACTAGAATGAAAAGAAAGAGATACTGAGTTTTCAGAAATGACTGAGTTATCCCATGTCTTGCCAATGGCTTTCAGCCCCGGGCAAGTTCGCTATGGATTCAGTGTGACCAAAGAAAATGATAGCAAAACGTTCTTGGGGTGAAAGGGTTATACCCAACTTTATTTCCAGGTGGCAGGTCAGTCACTAAAATCCCATTCACTCAGAGCAAGTCTGCATGCAGCAAGCCAGTCTCTGCCTCTGGGCTCCTCTGTCCGCACTGCTGACCTCTGGGCCCCTCTGTCCGCAAAGCCATCCTACACAGCCATCCTCCGGGCCTCTCTGCACAGTCATTCCGCACAGCCGTCCTCTGGGCCTCTATCCTTGGTGCTGCCACCACTCCAGCCTCTGCTCTGCTCTCCTGCAGTCTTGCAACCCTGCCACCGTGTTGCAGCCAGAGCACTGGGCGGAGCTCTTTTTATAGAGTCAGCAGCCATGTATTGCCCACAGGTGTGCAGTGAGCTAGTCAACCAGGCCAGGTGAGAATTCTGGCCACAGGAACTCTCATTTTATCCACACCCCATAACATTTCATTTTGCCTGTTGACTGATTGTTCTAGGTATACAGGTCTCTTAAGTGGGTCTCAATTAGAACCATAGAGCCACTGTAGAGCAGACCAAGTTCTCACAGAAATTCACACTTTATGTGGACACACACCTCTTGAACATCACAATTCTTTTCAAAAGGTTCTGAACCTAATGTGTTTATGACATTCTCCCACTTTCCCTTTCAACCTCCACTTTAATTTCAGTGGCTGGTTTGTCCTTTCAGGGGGGCCTGATGAGGTATCCTATGTCCTCCTGTCACCCAAGTCATCTGTGGGGAAAGTGGAAGTTCCTCACCTGAACCTAAACTACTTGATGATGTGACTGGCCTACTGCTAGGCTATTGCTTCCACACCCACAGGCAATGAGCCGTTATTGACTGAGTTACTATGTAAAGAGCTCTGCTGGGCAGAGGCAGAAATGAAGGAGGATTATGGACCTGCAGACTGTTGGAGGAAGATGTAATTCTAGTGCTCAGCCTATTGCCAGGAGAGCAAGCTGGGCAATAAACCCTTTTGCCCCAAGAACGTTCCATTGTCATTCCTTGGTCTCACTGAATCCACAGTGAACTTGAGCAGGGCTGAAACCCACTGGCCAGACACCATCTGAAGAGACTCTTGTGAACTTTGTGAACTTGTGCCAATAACAAGTGTTTATGGCTCTGGAACTTGGAGTTACAAAATTTTTGCTATGGACAGGAAAAAATGTTAAGCTTATAGAAATGTCATAGGGAGGCTTAGGCACTGCTGTAAAATGCTGATGCACTCAATAGTTACAGAATATCCACTAGGAATTATGACTTTCTAAGATACAACTTTTATTACTATGCTCATGCATTTTTCCTGGGTATCATGATGAAAAGCATAGCACATACAAGTGTAATATGTCATATTATAGGTGTCATATAAGTGTAACACATATATGACATGTGTATGTATGTGTACATATATGTGTGCAACTCCCTGTAAAGTAGATAAAGAAATGTTGATGTAGATGTAGATGTAGGTATAGATGTAGGTGTAGGTGTAGCTGTAGCTGTAGATGTAGTTGTAGGTATAGTTGTAGGTATAGATGTAGGTGTAGGTGTAGATGTAGGTGTAGGTGTAGGTGTAGGTAGGGGTAGATGTAGCTGTAATATACATGTAGGTGTAGCTGTAGATGTAGTTGTAGGTATAGTTGTAGTTGTAGTTATAGATGTAGGTGTAGGTGTAGCTGTAGATGTAGTTGTAGATATAGTTGTAGGTATAGATGTAGGTGTAGGTGTAGATGTAGGTGTAGGTGTAGCTGTAGATGTAGTTGTAGGTATAGTTGTAGGTATAGATGTAGGTGTAGGTGTGGATGTAGGTGTAGGTACAGGTGCAGATGTAGGTGTAGGTAGGTGTAGATGTAGCTGTAATATACATGTAGGTGTAGCTGTACCTGTAGCTATAGCTGTAGATATATCTCTCTGGGCAGGAACAGGAGGGACAGATACTCTTTGCCAGGTTTGTTTAGGACTTCGATAGGCATGGTGTTCTGGTGGAGAGAAGTGTTCAATGGCTGTGTATAGCCTCAAGCAAGATTTTGTCAGCTTCCTAGGTCCCCAGGTCATTTTGCTCAGTTTCCGATGCTCAGTGGCATTTGAGGAAGACCACTATCCCCTTTTCATTAGCAGGCTTCTGTGGGCTTCTAATGTGACATTAGGAGGACAAAGTCTGGTTTGACTCAGAATCTTAGGGGAATGTACTGATTGTACCTTGCTTATGTGAACACTATGGAAATGAAAGTATGAACATTTGTGATTCAGTAAAAAAACAACTTCAAAGAAGGCCTTGGGACCCACTGCCAGGACTTGTGGCATGACTCTTCAAAATGTGCAGGTAACTGGCCCTTGTTTTACTTCTACTGTATGCGCTGAGAGATGTTCTTGCAGTCAGTGGTGTTGGCCTGATAAGGCTGAGGTGACAAATGTGAACTGTGATTATTCTGAGTGAACTGTATTGTGCCTAGTAATTCATTCATGTATTGATTGCATAACTCCAAGATCAATGAGGTGTGCCAACTTAGATGGGCTGATTCTTGGTGCAGATCTAAACCCACCTATGCATTTTTGATCTGGGAAATATAACTGGGCACCAGAAAACCTGACATAGACATCATTTATACTGACAGAAACCTTTACAGGTGTGCGTGGCAGTGAAGATTTGGGGATCTGCCTGCCTGCAAGTCCTAAAAGCAAACATACCTATGTGTCTTTTTCACATGTCATGACTACTTTGACCTTCTTCCATACTTTTACACAAGCAAATTCTACCTAATTTGCCCTCTTTAATTTATCTGGAGTCTGGGTCTGGTCATTCTATCAACCCAAGTCCAATGTTGTTATTATTTATATGGTGGTCATATGATAATGTTATAAATAAGATTTACATGAGAAAGAACCCTCCTACACACACACACACACACACACACACACACACACACACACACACACACACACACACACACACACATTTCCCCATTCTATAATTTTGGCTCTTTCCTAAATAACAACCCATCTCATATGATAGATATTGGGGGACATAATGTCTGAAAAAATGGAAAAAACTGGCTTATCACTGGGGTCTCCACATTTCGTGGAGATGTTTAGTCAGCATTTGTCCCTCTTGTTTGTTCTTGGAGAGCCCTCAATGTCTGGTCCTGCAGCCCTGCGTCTCAGCTTTACAGTTCTCACTCTGTCTCCTTCATCAACAGGTGGGGCAGATAGAATGACCCACACTTGACCTCTCTACTGGGAGAAAGGTGATGACCCTAAGGATCTGTGTAAAAGACAAGAGAATGTAGGAAAAATAGTTAAATTAATGCTTCACCTTAGCATTCCATCAACCTCAAAGCTCTAGCAAATAAGGGAGAGATGAGACTACTACCCCTAAATGATTCCTTAACAGTAATTACATGTTAGCTACACAAAACAAAGGCAAAACCCAAATAAAAAAATAAAAAGAAAAAATCAACACCAATCTTACCTAAGCAGGTGAATTTTTCTTAAATGTCTTTAAATTCTCTTAAAATGCCCCCCCCGCCAAATAACTGTTTTTTTTCCCCTTCCAAGCCTGCACCATTCTCCAGCACCAGAGGATTCCTCACCAGCCCTCTCTTTCCCAATATCTCCTAGATCTACATCTCCTAGATGTAGAGGGGATTTTCTCACATTTTCTGATAACTCTGGAATTAAAGGAAAAATAGGCATAAAGATCAGAGTCTTTGAGTATCCACATAATAGAACCACAAAGATTTGGCAGTTTATCAGAAATTAAACTTAGAACCCTTAGAAATGCGTTCTTTATCTTGACTTCCTAAAGCATTGGCATGGTTTTGGAAGGTTCAGAAAGAAGGTAGCAGTCTGGAAAGCCTAGGAACCTGAGTGTATGGTCCCAGTATAGCTTCTAGTTCCTGGGTATCCTGGAGTCATGGTGATGTCAATGCTTTCTTGAAACAAGGCTACAAGTCTTTGGCACATTTATATTGTTGGATGCTATAAATACATAAAGATTGGTTAGTTCTAACTGATTCATTTGCTGTCACGTAAAACATCTTGAAAAATACAGCGTCCAATATAGGAGAACCTGTTAGAGTTTCTGGAGGTAATTGGAGGCCCATGAGTTTCTTACTCTCAAGTCACCTGCACTCTGCTTCTAAAAATTCTTCAAAGCTATCATTTAACTGTTTCTGTCAGTTTATGCTTCTAGGTAAGCTGGTTTCAACTGTGATGCTCTGCACTCACCTATCTCTCCAGATTTTGGAATGGCAATTTCCTGCAACCTCAATTCTCTGAAGAATCCAAGAAAAGTCACTGATTTTGAGTTTGTTCAGCTATTTTCTTGTTGTAAAGATGGGAGTGATAACTTCCAAGCTCTTTACATATCAGAGCTGAAATCAGAATGATTCCAAGATTTTTCATATGGAAAATGGAAGAAGTAGTATCTTCCTGCATGGTTTGCGAAAGGAAAACATCTATTACAGTGTCTTGCACATTATTGTTGCTAGTTGATTTTTAATCTCTGCACTTTATTACATTGCATGTAACTGAACTGAAGTCCTTGCATCTTTCTAATCATATGCTTTTGTTAAGCCCAGTTTTCCTCATTTTGCATTTAGGCACTTAGATTTTTAATCACAGGAGTAAGGTACCTGTTAACTTTTATGGATATTCTAGGTACATATGAAGCAGTAGCCATTATCCTAGGTAGTGAAACAGAGATGTGCATGGGGCTTCTTTACCTGTTTTAAGACATAACTCAGATGTGCCAAGTGGCAAGTCAGGGAGCCAGGGGGTTGAGATCAAAAGGGAATAGAAGAACCTGATACATCCAGAGCATGGGGAGCCAGCACAGACTGAATCAGAGGCGAATTAGAGGTTTCCAGAAGAGATCAATTAATGGTGATATTCTTTGAAACCACTTTACACAAGGAGCAGTTAGAGGACCAGGGGAAGTCTCAGTGTGGAGAGAAGGTGATCTGGCACAACTATCTTAAAATATTAAAAGGATGTGTTAGATTAGAAGGATGTATCAGCTAAATATAAGAGAGACCAAACTCGTTTTTTGTGTCTAAAAGGTTAATCGTAGAACTCATGAATGGAAATTCAGAAGCAGCATGTTTTAGCGTACTATAAAAAAGAATTTTCTAATGGGAATATTTTCTGAATATGGGTATAATAGAATCCAGATGACCTCTAAGTTAATTATAAAAAGAATACAACCACAAACCGGGAATTGGTTTGGATGACCTTAAGCCATAGATTTTATTATTCTAAGCTACTTATATATGGTTCCACGTTGCTTCATGGAAATTTTCACAATTAGTTATGAACCCAGACTTAAATGGTTTCCATGTTATATCCCAAAAGAGTTTTCTTATCACAGCTTTCCAACTGATCCAGTTTAGATTTCCTGTGACTGTGTTTAGTAGACACTCCCTCAGCAGAGAAGAATGTTCCAAAAAATAAGAAAGGAAAAACAAAAGAATGAAGGTTCTACGCTGCCACATGGTACCCATATCTCTCACAGGAACCAGAGATAAACGATGGTGTAGAGGAGTTTTTCAAATATTTTTTGCTCTTGTACCTCCCAAAACAATTTTGGAACACTGTATACACTAATGGCATCTGAAATTTTCAATTGTAAGTTGCAACAGGTATGAATAGTTACAAAGGATATTGGTGAATTCAGATGAATAGAAAATAGCAACATTTTAAAATTAAATTATTTTGGGGGCAGAATTTTCAGAATAGTGGAACAAGGGACACAGAAAAATCCTCTCCCCACAAAATAATGATAAAACTCACTAAAATTGTTAAAAACCCAATGTTAGACCAATAAAAGATTGTATACAAATGATTCTTCAGTAATAAATAAAACAAACAAGTAAAAAACAATGTTAGAACTCTGGAAATAGATCCACAACTTACACAGGAGCTAAAAACTATTAAATCTAGAAGAAGCAATAGGAGAACATCTCTGAGATTTGGGGTTAGGCAAATATTCCTTAAGTAAGATGTAAAAAGCATAAACTAAAAAGAATAATCAATATTAAACATTTTGCTCTTCAAAATTCATGGTTAAGAACACAAAAAAGGTAAGCCATAACTTGGAAAAATATTCACAAGCTATATCTGGTAATGAGCTTGTATTTAGAGTACATAAAGGACCCCAACAACTCAATAATGCAAAGGCAAAGCAATGTAAGAGGGCAAAAATGATCTGAACAGACTCTTCATAAAGTGCAATACATGAGTCATCAATAAGCCCAAGATGGTTGGCATTACTAGTCCTCAAGAAGTGTGAATTAGTACCAAAATGAAATACTACTACATGCCTAGTAGAATGGTTGAATTCAAAAAGTCTGTCAATATCAAATACTGGTGGAAATGTGAAGCAACAGGAACTCTCATACATTACTGGTGGGAATGCAAATGGCCCACTTTGAGAAATAATATGGCACTGTTTAATAAAATTAAACATGCACTTGATATATAACCTAGCAATCCTACCCCTAAGTATCTACCCAAGAAAAATGAAATATATAATCACACAAAGATTTGAACAGGAATATTTGTATAGCCTTATCAGTTCTATACCAAACTGGAAGCAATTCAAATGTTCTTCAACTGGGGAATGACAAGCATAGTGGCCTACTACTCAGAATTAAAAAGAAATGACACAACGTGAATGATCTGAAAACACCATGCTAAGTTAATAAGCCAAACACAAGGTCCACATTCTACTTAAGATTAATTTATATGAGCTCCAAGAAGAGTGAAAAAGTAAAGTGAGCTAAAACAGACCAGTGGTTGCCTGGGCCTGGGGTTTGGGGAAGGAAATAACTGGAAAGTTTAGGAGGATACCTTTCAATATGATGGAATGGCTCTATATCTTTATTAGAGTGGAGCGTACATAGCTGTAGACAATGGCTAAAGTCTCAAACTGTACATTTTAAGTGAGTACATTTTACTGCATGTAAAATTCTCTAAGACTTAAAAAAAAAACCTATCCTTTAACAATATAAAATATGCATTGTTCCCATTTCCTTTGAAATTATATATTTGTTCCACTACCCCCACATAATTTGATCCTAATATAAAATACATTTGTGCTGGGAGGTCTTTTATAGGCACCCTAACATATTTCAATACAAATATTGAAATATGAATATAGACATACAGATGTCTTATCTATTAGTATTATTGCTACATAACCTCTAAGCATTATTTTTTTCACTCTTGATTGAGTTAACTCTATAAGTATAATCAGTACACAGTTGATCCAAATAGTATAAATATATTGCAAATTTTTATAATTAACTGTCTAAATTTAATAAGTAAACATATCTCTTAATGAGCTGAATGGAGATGATCAGTGATTTTTTATTAAAAGGAGGTTCCTCCCATTACCAGTATTTCACATATTCTGTTTGTTTGCCGCACCAGAGGTTATACTCCGGGCAATGTGTCATAGTTGAAATTCTGGATAGGGTAAGGAAGCCTTTCTGAGGCCTGATTGTGAAAGAAGAAATAGGCAAGAAACCCACCACAATGCCTCAACTGAAATCACATCCTCAGGCATATCGGCTTTAAAAAAGAGTGCACTTGAACATTGTGCATCTAGAAATTTTAAGGTGGTTCTTTTAAAGCTCAATGCCTACCTTCTCCCCTCTTCCTTCTTTCCTGAGGTTGAAAACCACTAGTCTTGGATGGTGATTATCAGGCCTAGCTACTTGCAGTTTGCACCAATGCTCAGGTTCCACACCAGACCAACGAGATCAGAATCTCGAAGGAAGGGCCCCTGGCACCATAGTTTTTCAAAACTCCCCAAATTGTTCAAATGCGTAGCAGCCATGATTGAGAATCAGGGACCTCATTTGGGAAACCCACTTTTTATGTTGGAAAGCAACTGGTGAGAATTAATTTCATCTTTTTGAATTTTGTAGAGAAGAAAATAAAAACTAACTGTAGGGAAAATGGAAGTTCCCATGGCCAGGATCCTCACTTGACCCTAATCTACTTGCCCACTGTACACATGCAGTGATGTAATAACTGGCCTACTGCATGTGTGCATGCTTACACACGTGTTGGCAATGAGCCATTATTTCTATGTTGCTATATAAAGACCCCAGCCCGGTGCTCTGTGTGGGTGCGGGTACAGAGGCAGAGGTGGATTGCTGAGTCAGACTTGCCAGATGCAGCACTGGACCTGCCACGATGAGAGTAAAGCTCAGCATAAAACCTTTTACCCACAATGTTCTGTTGTCACTATTCAGTCTCACTGAATCCAGAGTGAACTTACCTGGAGCTGAAACCCTCTGGCACTACACTAACAAAATCAGAAGTTTCATCTTTGGCTTAGATTTCCTGTTTTCAGAAGAAAAAAAAAAGTATAAAACAGGAAAGAAAAGAAAGGAATTGTGATTGTCTTAGATATTCTAAAACTTAAAAAAAAATACTTAAAATAGGCATAAATCACAAACATAATTAAGACTGTTTTATAAAAATATTTTTTGCTTCTTATAACTTATTTGAAAGTTAGAAAACAGCTCCACTGGAGCATAGTGAAAGTTAGGCAAGGCAATTAATACTCTTAAACAATACATTCTCTTTCTGATTAATAGCTTGCTAAAATATAGGACTCATATCCAAATATATTTTTTTCTCATTTACTGTTTTGCCTCCTGTTCCCATTAATCTGTCAGAGAAAAAAAATTTTTTGGAAAGATCACCTATTCTTGTCATAAAAGTTTTACTAGAAATGAACACATTTGCTGTTAATATCATATATCCAAGAATTTAAACTTATTAATACTTATAGCTTATGCCATTGTAGTTATTGTATACTTTTCTGGGGTTCTCCTAGAACTTGTATGTATTGTAAACTCATAATTGGTGGCAGATTCTATCTTAAGACCTCAGGATTTACAGGTGGAAATGTTTCTGGGATGTTAGGGCAGATTTCTGCACACAGGTGGATTTTGCTTCCATGATTTGAAGCAACCTGTCCCAGAGCATACACTGAATGTTGTTGGGGAAGAGATTATTCATCCTGAGGCAGTGGCTCTCTCTGAACATATACCTGTGTGGGGAAAATGGAAGTTCCTATGGTCAGAATCCTCACCTGACCCTAAACTACTTGATGACGTAATCGGCCTAGTGCTAGGCTACTGCTTCCACACCCATAGGTAATAAGCTATTATTGATTCACTATTTAAAAAGCTCCACCCGGTGCTCTGAGCAGAGGCAGAGATGGAGGAGGATTATGGACCTGCAAACTGCTGGCGGCAGATGTAATTCTAGTGCTCGACCTATCAACAGGAGAACAAAGCCAGGTAATAAAGCCTTGTACCCCAAGAACATTCCACTGTAATTCATTGGTCTCACTGAATCCATAGTGAATTGGCCTGGGGCTAAAACCCACTGGCAAGATGACAGAGAAATATCAGGAAACTCTATCTTTTCTAATAATATCTTCCAGCATCCTAGGAAAGCTATAGTCTGTGCCACTTAGCAATCGGACCCCATCAATGCAATTTTCTTTTTTGTCTGTTAAACAGAAAAAAAAATGATTTGTTATAGACTTGGTTTAATAGGTATGTTATTCATATTTTTGTTTATCTGTGTATCCATAGTTTAAAATTTCTGTGCAGTATTTCTGTCAACACTACCCATCCTCAATTATCAATCTAATTTATCTGTTATGTGTAATAGATACATTTTCACCTCTCATCCATTGATTTATTCTCTTTTTTCTTCTCTTTCAATATGCTGTCTAAACTCTCTACTTATCTGAACTCTTTATCCATGTGAACTATCTAATTTATCCATACTTTTCCTTTCCTTCAATACAGTGGGGGTAATGGAGATGACATGTGCAACCAACAAAGTCTATTACAGAAAGGTGGGTTGGGTTAGTCTGTAGGGAAAATGGGAGTTCCTATGGCCACAATCCGCACCTGACCCTAAATTACTTGATGATGTAATTGGCCTACAGCTAGGCTAATGCTTCCAAAACCATAGTCAGTAAACTGTTAGTAACTGAGTCACTATATAAAGAGCTCTGTCCAGTGCTCTGGGCAGAGGCAGAGGCAGAGAAGCAGATTACAGACCTGCAGACTGCTGGATGCAGACATGATTCCAGTGCTTGACCTACTGCCGGAACTAAACCCTTTTACCCCAAGAACATTCCGTTGTCATTTCTTGCTCTCCTGAATCCAGAGTGAACTTGTCCAGGGCTGAAACCCTCAGGCAAGACACCTTCCCTTTTTTTAATTTAATTTAATTCAATTTAATTTAATTTAATTTAATTTAATAATTTAATTTAATTTAATTTAATTTTTTATTTTGATATCATTAATGTACAATTACTTGAACAACATTATGGTTCCTAGACTCCCCCTATTATCAAGTCCCCCCCCACATACCCCATTACAGTCATTATCCATCCGTGTAATAAGATGCTATAGAAACATTACTTGTCTTCTCTGTATATACTGCCTTTCCCAAAGATACCTTCCCTTTTATAAGTACCTTCTGTGTTGGGGGGTCAGGGCTGCTAAATTGCTTATTTCATCATGCTTTATTTCCTTTCATCTCAAAGTTAGTAGTCCTCAAACATCCAACTGTCTCTTATCAATTCTAGTTTTCCAACAGACTATCAATGTAATTAAGATTTCCTTATAGGAGACCACAATATTCTGTGGTCTCTGTCATAATATTCTGAAGACCCTATAGCTTAACTTTAATGGACAGGAGATCTTGAAACTTTATTTTCTTGCTCTTCTATTTTTCATGTGTCAAGGGGAGATCCAGAGCAGGTTTACCTTTGAGTTTAGGTGACTTAAGTGTCCTGTCATCAAGGTAAAATTCCTTTCTGTTTACCACCATGCCTGACGTTTCTTCTGCTACCATTCCATCCCAAAATAGAGAGTTAAGCCCACACACTCAGTCTAACACAATAGATGCTTTGGAGACATCTATAATACTTGCCTTTCCTTTGCTCTCTATATCATATCTGATACTTTCTATAAGTTCCAAAGTTTTTTTAAGTATCTATAAAATGTAATCCTTGCTTTTCAGTTACACTGCCATCTTCATAATTTAGATACACAATTAACTGTGCACAAAAATGTGAAAAGAATACATTGTATACATACATAATACATTATTGTATACAAATATAGTTACATAACTACATTTGCCTGCATTCATGTTTATACATGAACTGTACATTGTTGTGCGTATACACATTTTTGTATAATTATGTAATTGTAGAATTGCATTTGCATGAATGTATATGTTTATACATGAATTGTATGAACAAATA
Organism: Manis javanica; assembly: GCF_040802235.1. NCBI lineage: Eukaryota > Metazoa > Chordata > Mammalia > Pholidota > Manidae > Manis > Manis javanica. The sequence goes on along the minus strand of NC_133164.1, from coordinate 106,743,733 downwards.
TAGTTAAGTAAAACTAACACTTCATTCTAATATTTAATGATTAATGATTAATGTATGGTAACTAAGCACATATTGCAATAGCATTGTACTATTGCAAGTAGTACAATATTACTTTTATACAGACAAACCAAATTTTGAGTTTTCTTTGTCTTACTGTGTTATTCCAATAATATGCATAATTTCTGATAGTTCTCCCAGACTCAAAAAGAATTTTAATCATCTTTGCCACCCACCACTCTTAACACACACACATAAACACCCACACATGGTAAAGAGCCCCACCTTAATTTTTCGACCCGGAGCTCTCTTGCTCAGCACTTCCTGGTTCTGTCTTATAACACACATTTCGTGGATCCTTCTCTCACTTGAGAGATTCTCAATTAACTCCTTCGCCCCCTCCCCTCATCGCCTTCACTTGTAGTTTAAGATACCAGAGGGATGGAAACAATGACCTGTTTGCAATGACAACAACTCTGAAAGTGGCTGGAGGAGGGAGGGAAAATGGATTCAGTCCAGAAGATGTTCTGTAATAACTGCTTTTGACAAGGGAGTGGAGGGAGATGAGAAAAGTTAGGGCAGAGGGAGAGTGGATGGAGGAGAGAAAGGTGCCTCCTGAGTCACTCCTGGGTGCAATCTGACGCTTTTCCAAGATTAACTCGAGAGCCAGCTCCAGCTAAGGTGGGATTTCAGAGATAATCTTATTCAACAGGTATCTTCTGGGCATATTTCATTTGCCAAGCACTGTGATGGGTACCTGCGATAAGCAGTGATCAAGATATTAATGCCCCACTGTTAAGATCAGGTCACAGGGGGAGAGAGAGAAGAAAAGAGCAATAATGAAATGTGATTAGTGTCCAAATGAGGGAATTATTTTTATGCTATGATAATGAATGGGATCTAACACAGACTTGGGGGTTTAGGGATGGTGTCCTAGAGGAAATGTTTTCAGTGAGACCTGGAGGGTAGATGGAAATTAGCTAGGTGAAATGGGAAGGGTGTGGATGAGGGAGGGTGGGAGAGCAGCACGGTTTGTAGCAGAGTTGTGCAGGGCAAGGACCTGGCTGTCTAAGCCGGAGCACGGGCAGAGGAGGAGGAGGCTGCATGCTGCCCTCTCCGGAGCCTTCTCTCCCTCTAGGCTTTCTTCCTCCCTGAAAGCCCATCACATCTCATATTCCCACTAATATTCCTGAACTTGCTAAAACAGTAGGTAAGTTATTGGGAGATCAAAAGTTTTAAAATGCTAATCTCTTGGAGAGTTTGTGCTGGCTTTACTGAATTTTAGACAGTGTATAAATTATGATGTAAGATCCCTTCCCATCTTAATGTAGAGAGTGCATAACAAACAGGAAACCAGCTGATGCTCAAATTCAGAAGCAAAAGTGAATATGGCCAGAGATACACAAATTCAGCTTATTTTTGGACTGAAATGAGTCTTAGAAGCTGCTAACAAACACAAAGGAAATACTCTGGCTTGTTCTTTTTCTAGAATAGGAGGTATCAGTGAATTTTAAATAAAAGACAAATGACTTTTGAAATGCTAGAATTAAAAGAAAGAAGAAGGGGAGGTAGAGAGAGAAATAGATTGTTTTACTGTAGCGTTTATAAAGCTTTAGTATGCCAAAAGCTTTGTAAATCTCTCAGTGGGAATGACTGGGTCCACTTTCCCAACTGTTTGGCTCTGGAGCGCTTAGTCATAGAATTCCCATAAACGTCTCACTGAATTAATGTTTTTGAACACTCTGAAGAAACATCACATGTTTAAATTGTTCCCTCAGTATTGTCCTGTATTAGGAATCACTGTAATATAACATTTGGTCAATGTGTCTATTTCTGTAGAATTTTGCAGTTCTCCTTTGAGAATGAAAAGTCCTTCCATTCTACAATTGTTCTAGAAATAGAGAATGAACTGCTTCTAGAATTAGCTTGGTTCTCTTAAGATTGAGAGTCACGTCTTTTTATTTAAGAATAATTATGGTATTTTGAAGTCCATGCATATTTGGAGTAATATAAACCCAAGAAGGTTCTAGATATGAAATCCTCTGTTTGCAACTTTATTATAACTTTTTTTTGTTTTCCATCAGCATACTAAGTATAACCCAAAAACCTTTACAGAAGTATGTTCTAAACTTGTACCCCAAAGCTTCCATAACTAGGTATTTAAAAGGGTTTTCTTTATGAAGACAAGTTTCTGTTTTTATTTTGCTAATGTCAAGACATTGCAGTAACATATGTTTGGTATAAATAAAACTAGGTAATAAGGAATTTCTCCTAATGCCCATGTACCCATTAGCTGCGAATATTAAGCAAATTTGGAGTTAATCATGTTGGATCAGTTTACTTGAATGAGGAAGGCATTGATGGGCTTTTCTCTCAAACTGTGGCACAAACTATTTCAGGCACTGAGATAATTATGTTTGTGAGGTTGTTAATGAGGAAACTGTCCCTGCTTAAGACTTAGTTTAGGAAAAGGGAGCACTCCAAAGGTCTAGACATGGTAGTTATACAGCTCTCGGCTCCTGGAATCTCAAGTGAATGTGAAAGAGCAGGCTAGTAATCAGGACAACTCAGATACAGCGTCAACACACCTTCCTTGTCTCTTTTTACAATGTCTTCGAGGCTCTTGGTCTTAGGTAGATTTATCTACTTCCTTAACTACTATTAAGGAAGTATTTGTGGATATTATATTTTCAAGAGATATTTCTGATAATGTTTCACACTTAAATACAGTTTCAAATATCTAAAAATAGATATGAAATCAGACATAGTGGGGGAAAATCATATAGGAGCTTGTAAAGTCAAAAAGACTTTGTGAGTGAAATGGGGGTCTCCCTAGGCTTTTGATCAGAGGAGGGTTGTGATCTGACATATGTTGTGAAAGAAGAAAGAATGGATTGTGCGGAGGACAAAGGTGTATGAAGGGAGACCAACTTTGAGGCTTTTGAGGTAATAGTGGACTGCACCAAGGTCGTAGTAGATGTAGTGAGAAGTGATTGCCTGCCGGTGTATTTTGAAGCTAAAGTCAGTAAGATTTGCTGATGGATTGGGTCATGGGAGAAACAGAAGAGTCAATGATCAAAGCAGTGTCTTTTAGCTTAAACAACTAGAAGAAAGATGTTTCATTTCCTTAGAAGAGGACACCCTTGGGGGATGTCACAGGTGCTCTGGGCGGGTATGATGGTGGCTGAGATCAGAGTTCATGTTTGACTATACTGAGGCCCTGGCTCCCATTGGACGTTCAAATGGAGAAGTTGGTGCTATTTCATGATGTGGTGCCTGAAGTTCAAAGGAGGCTTTCGGCTGCAAATACAAATTTGTACCAGGGTATATAGATAGTTTTTGCAGCTATGGATTTATTAGATTATGTAAGAAATGAATTTATAATGAGAAAAGATCTGAGGACCTAGCTTGGGGCACTCAGAATTTTGTAGTTTGAGCAAATGAGGAAAACCAGCAGAGCTTAACAAACTGAGAGTGCGAATCATAACACCATGAAAGGTGTTTCAAGAAAGAGGAAATAACTTTGTCAAATTATGCACATAGATGGAATGATAGGAAGATGATCTGAATGTTATGTAATGTGTTTGTAGAAAATATAGGGCCAGTAGAGTAGCAACTTACCTCATCTCTGGGTTGCTTGGTATCTTGAAATTTCTGTTACATCCCTGATATTCAGTGTCCTAAAATCAGACCTAGTCTGGAGGAAGTAGTCAGCTGCTCATAAGGTGATAACAAGGCAGGTGCAGACAGAACATGGTTTTGGGGCCCCAGGGGAGTTTGTGCGTTGAGCTGTGTGGCTAGTGGTCCAGGAGCTTCCTTGGGATGCAAGAGACCTGCAATAAGATTAAATCTAAGCCTCTCTCCTTCCTTGCCTCTCCTGGGGTTTGCAGCACTCTTGGTGCAATTGCTGGCAAGCAAAGGGAGGAAAAAAGCCTTGATAGCTTTTCTCTCTTTTTTTCTTTCATTTTGCTTTCAGCTGAGAAAGATCATTTCTAATAGGAAAGGTAATTCTTTTTAAGTGGAAAAAAAATGTTAATGGCCTTAAACACAAAATTTCTTCCAACAAAAATGTAAAACTCTTTAAAAATGTTTTTTTAAAACATAAATATATTATTGTGCTGGAATGAATAAATGTATAAAGGTAACTAAGCAAATATTTGAAGGGTTGTTACATTTATTTTTAAATGAATTCCAGCCAGTCAATTTAAATGCAGTCAAGAAATTAAATTAAGTTTTAAACCAGTAATTTTGTCTTTCACAATAATCTTACATTCAAAATGAAATTTAATTTCTGAATGGCTCTTCTGGAAATGGCAGCACATTTTGAAATGGAAAACATACAGACACAACAACAGGCTTAGAATATAGATGATTCTGGATGTAAAGACCTTTATACCCATTCCCAAGGCTAAAATCTGAGGAAGAAAAATAAATCTGGGTGTCACTTTTAAATTGTATTTGAGCCCCAACTCAGAGACTTGACTGCTATACCACTTCTTGATAAATACAATCGAAATTTACTTTCTGATTCTGATTACAGACATAGAGAATTTTACCCTAAATGAAGATAAAAACATGTAAAACAAATTTGAGAAATTTATAACTTCTTAATTTGGAGATCTCCATAACACTTTAGGAATAAAACTTCTAGAATAAAACAGTAACATATCTTTTGGCAATTTAAACGTTTTTTGAGAATCTTAATTTTTTTCAGATTATCTTTGTTTCATTACTGAGTTAAGGGTACATTTGAATGCAAAATCAGGCATACAGAAGACTTAGAATTTTACATAAAAACTAAAATTACCAGAGCTACTGCAGTTTTAAGTTTAAATTTTCCTAAGCCAGCTTTTATGCAAATCTTCTAAGCTTACTACTTTCTGAATTGGCTGTAGTATTGTGTGTGTGTGTGTAACATGAAGTAATATTACAATTGACATGTATTCTAAATCACACACACATACATACATACATTCTACTCTATTTTGTTGCAAAGTGAAAACTTAATGGAAGATTTAGATGGTATTTCAAAGAATTGATTATATCTATTCTCCATTTTATTTTTATTCCCTATTAATAATATACAGATACTGTCTAAAATGCCATGTCCTTGTATTTTCTGATGTATTCTTGAAAGAGGAGGATTTCTTTTTCTTATTAAAGGGTACATTACTTTGATGGGAACATAGTAATTGATTTCCTGCCTATACTCGTGTAAAATAATACAATGTGAACCCCTAGCATCATATTTTGATTTTCAATATTATTTTTCACTAATGAAAACCAGGGCTTTTAGAGTACAGCTTAATTCAAGAAGAACTTTTTTCCCCTGTCCAAATGCTTTTGAAAAATCTCTGAAGGTAATATGAAAAGGACAAAGGAATGGACTTGAAGAGGTTTCAAGTGAACAAGTAGTAGTAATTAGATTTGTAGATAGAGGGGACAAGTTGAACCTATAAAGGCTGTATGTCCACTGTGATATTCTACAGGGACAAATATTTTAAAAGGCTCTAAAAGAAAAGCATATATGAATTTCCATTAGTATTTACTAATATATGTTATTTCATAAATCATTGTCCCGGCCCGCGGGACGAACGTGGGGTGTAGCCGGAGACGCCTGCAGAAATGAAACAAGCAAGGGACACAAAGAACGACCAGCAAGACAGGATGTCTGATCAAGCTGGCACAGTTTATTGTTTGCAGGCTCAATTTATACAGGTCAGCAAGGAAGGGGTGGGTCAAAAGACAATTGGACTTTAGGTGGCACCGGCGGGAAGGTGTAGAGGGGTGATTGGGCCTTGGTTGGCGCCGGTGGGAGCAGAGAACACGGAAGAGAAGCAGGAAGTTTGCCATTTTAGAGGTGGGGGCTTTTTGGTCTCCGGCAAATCATACACTAATATTTGTACAACACCTAGGTTAACAAAGAAGACATATAAAAAAGTAAAGTATATAGTGTCTTTTAAAAATGCAGTCCTGATTGTTAATTTTATCAGTTTTATATTAAAAGTATTACATTAGTGTTATGTAATAATGGATTTAACATATGTTGACTACTCAGAAATTAAAACATGTAAAACCAAGGTAAAAAAAAGCATTGGATTTGTGGAACCGATAAGCTAGACAAGATATCAAGAAAGCTTTTATCCAATGAATACAAAACCTATTCTTATAAAAGCATCTCCATTGCTCCCTATCTATAAAAAAATCTGTGAAAAATTGTGATAGGATAAAATTGATTAAGAAAACAACTTGAGATAAAATGGCTATTTCTGACTAAGGGTAGTGTGGCTATGGGGTCATGTGAGGGGCTTTGACTTTGATTTATGCTACTCAAGCTGCTGAAAATCTGATTGCAGGCCAAACTCTTACATATACCCAATATTTAGGGTAATAAACTGACTAAAAGTAATCAACAAAAGAATTTAAAATCATTCTGTCAAATGAAGCAAAATTAGAAAATTTAGAATTACAGAATTAAATAATCACGTGTGTTTATTTAAATGAATCCATTGTCTATGACTGTTAGAACCTAAGGGTGCCTTAGCACACAAGGTTCAGTACACAGGGATGCAAAGAAGCTAATTAGGGGAACACTTATTACAAAAGAAAAAAACCTCTGCAAGATGATGTATCTCCCTTTGTGAGTGCAGAGTCACAAGGACCAAGCATATCATTCCTGGACCCAGCAAACTGAAGAGTGTGAAATGTTTGACTTTGTATTAAAATGTGAACATAAAAAGAAAGAGACCAAAAATTACAAATTAAAAACTCTTTTGGTGGCTGCCAAAGGAAAGAGGAGGGACAACTGGAGTGATGTTGGTCAAAGGTTACAAAGTTTCATTTACCTAAGATGCATAAGTTATAGATATCTAAATGAACAGCAAGATGAAGATAGTTAAAAGTGTTATTGTATACTTGAAGTCTTGAATATCTTGATTATCGATTCTCAGTAATAGATCTCACATTGAATCTTCTCAACACACACACACACACACCATGGAAACCATATAGAGGTGATGGATATATTATTTAGCTTAATTGTACTGGTCTTGTCATGATCTATATATCTATCAAAACATCAAGTTGTACACCTTAAATATATACAATATTTTTGAGTCTTTTTAAAATTAAAATATCATTGATAAACAGTTATATTGTTTTCAATATATAACACAGTGGTTCAACAGTTACCCAAATTATTAAATCCTAACCCCCACTAATGCAGTTACTATCTGTCAACATAAGATGTTACAGAATCATTGACTATATTCTCCATGCTGCACTTCCATCTCTGTGACCAACTTATATGATAATTGAGAATTTATGTGCCTCTTTATTCCCCTCACCCTCCCTAACCACCCACCCCAACCGCTCCCCCATGGTAATCCCTAAGTCACTTCTCAGGTCTATGAGTCTACTGCTGTTTTGTTCCTTCTGTTTTGCTTTGTTTTTAGATTCCACAAATAAGAGAAATTATATAGTATTTGTCTTTTTCCACATGGCTTATTTTACTGAGCATAATACACTCTAGGTTCATCCATGTTGTTGCAATGGCAGGATTTCTTTTTCATGGCTGAATAATATTCCATTGCATATATATATATATATATATATATATATATATATATCACATCTTTATCCATTCATCTATTGATGGACACTTAGGTTGCTTCCATGTCTTGGCTATTGTAAATAATGTGGCAATAAACATAAGGGTGCATATATATTTTTGAATTAGGGATTTTGCTTTCTTCGGGTAAATACCTAGAAGTGGAATTACTGGGCAGATGGTATTTCTATTTTTAGTTTTTTGAGGACCCCTCCACACTGCTTTCCACACCAGTTGTACCAATTTACATTCCCAACTGTAGAAGGGTTCCCATTTTCTACATCTTTGCCAACACTTGATATTCTTGTCTTTTGGATAGATGCCATTTTAACTGGTGTGATGTGATATCTCATTGTGGTTTTGATTTGTATTTCTCTCATGATATATGATGTGGAGTATCTTTTCATGTGCCTGTTGGCCATCTATATTTCTTCTTTGGAGAAATGTCTGTTCAGGTTCTCCATCCATTTTTTAATTGGGTTATTTGCATTTTTTGGTGTTGAGGTATATGAACTCTGTATATTTTGCCTGCTCACCCCTTATTGGATGAATTATTTCCAAATGTGTTCTCCCATACTGTAGATTGCCTTTTTGTTCTGTTGTTAGTGTGCTTTGCAGTACAGAAACTTTTTAATGTAGTCCCACTTGTTCATTTTTTACTTTTTTTCCCTTATCCAGGGAGATATGTCCAGAAAAAATATTGCTCATGCTTATGTTCAAGAGATTTTTGCATATTTGTATGCAAGAAACTCTTAGATGAAAAGTTATGGTTTCATGACTTACATGCAGGTCTTTGATCCATTTTGAATTTAGTTTTTTGTATGGAGTTAGACTATAATGCAATTTCATTCTCTTGCATGTAACTGTCCAGTTTTCCCAACTCCAGTTGTTGAAAAGGCTGTCTTTTCACTACTGTATAGTTATGGCTCTTTTGTCATATACTAATTGACCTTGTATGTGTGGGTTTATATCTGGGCTCTCTATTCTGTTCCACTGACCTATGGATCTATTCTTGTGCCAGTATCATACTGTTTTGATTACTGTAGCTTTGTAATATAGCTTGAAGTCAGGTAGTGCAACACCCTCAGCTTTGTTCTTCTTTCTTAGGATGGCTTTGGCTATTAAGGGTCTTTTGTGGTTCCAAATGAATTTTAAGACTATTTCTCTAGTTCACTGAGAAATGCCATTGGTATTTTGATAAGGATTCCATTAAATCTGTAAATTGCTTTGGGCAAGATGGCTATTTTGACATATTAATTCTTCCTATCCATGAGCATGGGATAGATTTCTATTTATTTGTGTCTTCTTTAATTTCTCTCATGAGTGTCTTATAGTTTTTAGAGTAAAGGTTTTTCACCTCCTTGGTTTGGTTTATTCCTAGGTATTTTATTCTTCTTGATGCAATTATAAATGGATTTTTTTTTTCTTATTTCTCTTCCTGCTAGTTAATTTTTATATAGGGCATGACAGAATTCTGTGTTTTAATTTTATATCCTACAACTTTGCTGAATCCAGTTTTTCTAACAGCTTTTGGTTCAGTCTTTAGGGTTTTCAATGTATGATATCATGTTATCTGTAAACAGTAACAGTTTACTTGTTCCTTACTAACTTGGACGCCTTTTATCTCTTTGTCTTGTCTGATTGTCATAGCTACGATCTCCAGTACTATGTTGAACAAAAGTGGTGAGAGTGGACATATGTAACTTGTTCCCTATCTTAGAGGAAAAGCTTTCAGCTTTTCTCCATTACTTATGATGTTAGCTATGCATTTCTTATTTATGTCCTTTATTGTGTTGAGGTACATATCCTCTATATGCATTCTGTTGAGAATTTTTATCATGAATGGATGTTGAATTTTGTCAAATGCTTTTTCAGCATCTATTGAGATGATCATGTGGTTTTTATCCTTTTTGTTAATGTGTGTATGATATTGATTGATTGATGAATATTGTACCATCCTTGCATCCCTGGAATAAATCCCTCTTCGTCATGATGGATGATCTTTTTGATGTATATTGGAATTTGGTTTGCTAATATTCTGTTGTGTTTATTTGTATCTATTTTCATCAGAGATATTGGTCTTTAATTTTCATTTTTAGATGTCTTTGTCTGATTTTGGTATTAGAGTGATGCTGGTCTTATAGAATGAATTTGGAAGTATTCCCTCCTCTTCTACTTTTTGGAATATTTTAAGAAGAGTGGGTATTAGCTCTCCTTTAAATGTTTGCTAGAATTCTGCTGTGAAGCCAACTTGTACTGGACCTTGCTTTGCAATTTTTTGATTACCATTTCAATTCTGTTACTGATAAATATCTTCCGATTTTCTGTTTCTTCCTGGCTCAGTCTTGGAAGATTGTACATTTCTAGGAATTTGTCCATTTCTTCTATGTTGCCCAATTTATTGGCATAAAATTTTTCATAGAAATCTCTAATAATTCTTTGTATTTCTGTGATATCCATTGTGAATGTTCCTTTTTCATTTCTAATTTTATTTGTATATTTTCTTTTTTTCTTGTTAAGTCTGGCTAGGTGTTTATCTAATTTGTTAATTTTCTCAAAGAACCAGCTCTTGGTTTCATTGATTTTTTTCTATTGTTTTATTCTCTATTTTATTTATTTCTGTTCTTTATTATGTCCCTCCTTCTACTAACTTTGGGTTTCATGTGTTCTTTTTCTAGTTTCTTTAATTGTGAGCTTAGACTATTTGGGATTTTTCTTGTTCTTTGAGGTAAGCCTGTACTGCTATGTACTTAACTCTTGGAACTGTTTTTGCAGCATCCCACAAAATTTGGACTGTTAAATTTTTGTTTCCATTTGTTTCCATGTGTTGCTTGATTTCTGTTTTTATTTGTTCATTGATCCTTTGATTATTTAGAAGCATGTTGTTTAGTCTACATGTGTTTGTAGGCTTTTTTGTTTTCTTTGTGTAATTTATTTTTAGTTCTATACTATTGTGGCCTAAGAAGTTGCTTGATACAATTTCAATCTTTTAAAATTTATTGAGGCTCTTATGGCCTAGCATGTGATATATTCTGGAGAACATTCCAAGTACCCTTGACAAAAATGCGTATTCTGCTGCTTGTGGGTGGAATGTTCTGTAGATACCTGTTAAGTCCGTCTGATCAAATGTATTGTTCAGTGTCTCTGTCTTCTTATTTATTTTCTGTCTGTTTGATCTATTGATGAATGGTGTGTTAAAGTCTCCCAAAAGACAAGGGAATGTATTATCTATTTCCTCCTTTAATTCTGTTAGCATTTGTTTTACGTATTTAGGTGCTCCTATGTTGGGTTCATAGATATTTATAATGGTTATATCCTCTTATTGGACTGACCCCTTTATTATCATATAATGTTATTCTTTATCTCTTGTTATTTTCTTTGTTTTGAACTCTATTTTGTCTGATATAAGTACTGCTACTCCTGCTTTTTTCTCCCTATTATTTGCACAAAATATCTTTTTCTATCCCTTCACTTTTAGTCTATGTTTGTCTTTGGGTGTGAAATGAGTCTCTTGTAGGAAGCATGTAGGTGGGTCTTACTTCTTTATCTATTTTGCTACTCTATTTCTTTTGATTAGGGCATTCAGTCCATTTTTATTTAAAGTAATTTTTGATTAGGTATGTGCTTCTTGCTATTTAATTATTTTTATGGTTGTTTTTGTAGTTCTTCTCTGTTACTTTCTTCCTCTCTGATACCCTCCCCTTGTTATTTTATGGTTTTCTTTAGTGTTGTGGTTGGATTTCTCTTTATAAACTTTTTGTGTAACTATTATAGGTTTTAGGTTTGTGGTTACCATAAGGTTCAAGGATAGCTTCCTGACTGTATAACAGTCTATATTTAGTTTATGATTGCTTTATTCCAAATACAATCTACAAGTACTTTTTTTATCTTTCTACTCTTCCACAGTTTATGTATTAGATGTAATAATTTGTACTTTTTGTGTATCCCTTTACTGATTTTGTGTATAGTTTGTTTTATTACTTTTGTTTAATTTCATACTTGCTTGGTAAGTAATTCATCTTCTACCTTTACTGTGGGTTTATTTTCACTGATGAAAACTATTTAAGCTTAGGAACATTTCCATCTACAAAAGTCCCTTCAACATATCCTGTAATGCTGGCTTGGTGGTTATAAATTGCTTCAGCTTTCATTTATTTTGGAATTGTTTAATCTCTGATTCAAATTTGAATGATAATCTTGCTGGGTAGAGGATTCTTGGTTGAAGGCCCTTCTGTTACAGTTCATTAAATATTTCATTCCACTCCCTTCTGTCCTGTAAAGTTTCTGCTGAGATGTCTGCTGATAGCCTGATGGGGTTTCCCTTACAAGTAATCTTTTTTCTCTCTGGATGCTTCAATACCCTCTCCTTTATCCTTATTCTTTGTCATTTTACTTATTCTATGTCTTGGTATTGCCTTTCTGGGGTTCCTTTTGTTAGGGGATCTCTGTGCTTCCATGAACTGAGTGTCTGTTTCCTTCCCCAGATTGGGGCAGGTTTCAACAATTATTTTCTCAAAGAGACTTTCTACCCCATTGTCTCTCTCTTCTCCTTCTGGTACCCCTATTATGAAAATTTTGTTTCATTTGGATTAGTCACACAGCTTTCTTGCCATTTATTCATTCCTAGAAATTCTATTTTCTCTCTGTTCCTCAGCTTCATTGTGTTACTGTTTTCTAATTTCCATCTCATTGATTGTCATCTCTACTTGAAGCAATCTATTATTCTTTCCCTCCATTGTGTATTTCATTTCACATACTGTATTCTTCAGCCCTGAGTGGCTCATTTTCACCTCTTCTATTTCTTTGTTGAAGTCCTTCCTTAGATCCTCAATACTTTTCTGCAGATTAGTGAGCAACGTGACTTTTACTTTGAAATCTTTATTAAGAAGATTGGTGATCTCTCTTTCATTTAGCTTTCTTTCTGGTGTCTTCTCCTGTAGTTTTGTTTGGAACATATTCCTCTGTCTTCTCATTTTGTCAGGGTTTCTGTTTCTTCCATTGTGTTAGATGGGTCTGCTATGCTTCCTGGTCTAGAGAGTAATGGCCTTATGAAGGAGTCCTCTTGTGCCCAGTAGCTCAAAACTATGTACTCTCCAGTGACTGGTTGTCCTTTGTGGTGGAATCCCAGTTGCTGTTGGTGGGCAATGAATGGAGCTACCTTTCTCTCTGTCTGCTGGCAGTGGTCTATCTTAGTCTGCTGTGGTGAGCAGTTTGCTTCACCCAGCCCTTTGTGATCAGAGCAGTGGTTCTGGTGCCTTCTGTCTGCCCTGCAGTGTTGGCTGGGCTGCTGGGTTAAAGAGCTGGGTGGGAGAGTTGATGGGCTCTGGTGCAGGTGTGGAAGATACTTTTCAGTAACCGGGTGCTGGGGCATGGTGGCAAGTCACTGCAGGTGCCCCCTAGTGGTGATGAGGTGCCCAGTAAGCACTGGCCTTGGCAACTCCCTAGGAGGAAGGAGCACTGGGAGCTGGCTCCTGCAGGTGCCTCTCTAATTGGACTGAGAGGCATGAAAGCTGGGAAAGCCTCCCTTTGCCTGCCAGGCAGCAAAGCATGATGCTTCTTGGCCTAGTGAGCTGGCTCACAGGTGGAGCACAGGGAAGTACCTTGTCACTGACTCACCAGCGAGGGGGATGGAGTGTTTGGGCCTCCAGAGATTGCCTGATCTTTTGGGCCATGGAAGGGCTGCGGAGGTATGTCCACCAGCCTTTTCTCCTGTGGAGAGAGCTCTGTCCAACCTTTGCCTCTCTGGGACCCCTTCCATTGCTGGATCTTTAAAACAATTGACTCTGCTTTGGGCTCAGTGGAACTAGCAAAACATGCCTGTCCTGCACAAGTGGCTGGAATCTCAGCCTCCCATAGTGTTCCAACTCTTCTTGGTGTCCAGCCCCACTAATCACCAGAACCCAATGCAATGTGGACCTGTGTTCCCAGAACAGATCTCTTGGGCCAGGTGTACAGAGTTCCTGGGCACCTATCCCCTCCCTGCTTTATTCCTCTTCCTCCTGCCTGTGGACTGGGATGGGGAAAAGGCTTCAGTCCTTCTCAGTCTTGGCTCTGCCACTTTACCCTTTTCTGTGTGGTCTTCTCTTCTTCACCAAGTATAGGTGGTCTGTTCTGTAGTCTTCAGGTTGTTTTCAGGGTTTGTTTTATTTTCTGTATTTTGTTTCCCTGCTGTGTGTTGGGGGAGAGGTCTGCCTTACCTCCTTACCCCACCATCTTTTTCCCTCAGAATTCCATCAAATACATACAATTTTTACAAGTCAAAAAATGCCACCAATAAACAAATATATATTGCACAATGAATGATTAATTTTACTTCTAAGTGGTGATCTATAAGCTGTAACAGGAAAAGGCAGCTTCATTTGACAACTCCAACTTCTTTTTCTTGTTAAATCAGACCTTGTTTCAGCAGATTATTTACCATCAAACTAAACTGTTTAAGAAAAATTAGTAACTCATCACCTTTCTTTTTTGGCTTTGTAAGGACCAAAGGCTGACTGTTACTTTGGCATACTGATTACTTTGAATTGATACAACTGGAAAAACAGCAGAAACAGGAAGGATTTTCTGACCCTCACATCTTGAAACCAGGAAATAAATCCCATATGAAGGTGCCCTCCCTGCTCCTGGAGGTAGAAAATCCTTATCTTTAGCAACAGGGGCTTCAGGGCCAAACAAATCTTGTCACTTTTTACCAGTTGACTACCCCAGCCCAAATGCTGTTTAGAATTCCTGATTAATTGAAACTCCCAACCTAACATTTCTTTGTCCCATCAATTTCTCACAAAACTCTTTTATTCTTTTATATTTCCTTTCTATTTCTTTGTCTAAAATGCATAAAAGCTGCATGCTCGATCATTTCTTTGGGTCACAATTTTAATATTGGGCCTACATACATACATAATTAAACTTGTTTTTTGCCTCCTGTTAACTGTCTGATCTCAATTTGATTCTTAGACCAGTGAGAAGAACCTTGAAAGGCAGAGGAAATTTCTTCCTCCTCAGCAGTTTCAGTTTACTTATTTAGTCATTCCTTCACACATTCATTCATTCATACAACAAATTCTTATTGGGTGACTGCCATATGCCAAGCACAATACTGTGTACTGGGGATATATTACTGAAGAAAACTCACAAATTCCCTGCCTTTGCAGAGTATTCATTTGCAGAACATAGAGACAGACAATAAATAGCAAACCTATTAAGTGATTGTATTGTTTGTTATATTAAAAGATGATAAAGATAAGTGCTGTGGGGTAAATACAACAAGGGAAGGCAGATTGGAAAGACTGTAGGACTGGTTGCAACTTTTTATAGTGTAGTTGGGTTAGATCTTACTAAAAGAAACCTCTTAGATCCTACTAAGAGAAGGACAGGGTAGATAAGATTTATATGTGTTCCAGAAAGGAAAAAAAGTCAAAAAAGAGGAAATACTATCTATGAAATGATTTTGATTATTGATTTCCAGTAAATAAGACACATATTGATGTGAAACATTTCAGTAAATGTTCTTTAAATTGCCCTTTATGGCTTGGTCATATTCAGAGCTCTCTTATATTCATAGCACACTTAGTAAATATCTCTTTCCTGGGAAGAAGAGAGCAATAAAAAATAATGACGATAAACTCTTGTCCTCAAACTTATCTGACGGAGATTTGTTTGCATGCTTCTAAAAAAAAGATGAGTTTCACTGCATTGAAACAAGTGACATTATAAAATGCTTGCACATTTCCTGTGAGAAATCTGTGGGCAAAATCTGTGCCAGATTAATGTTTAATATTGCAGCTGAAGACCAGCCTGACCATTAAATCCTCCTCAAAGGAGGCAATGGAGTTACTATTGGCAGTCATCATCCCAGTCATTGCTACCTTAGGAAGGGTCATAAGAAGGATCTGGAAGCTACATTGTCTTGAAGCAGAGCTCCTGCTGAGAGGCCAGAATTCCCTCAGGGTTTGCCTCAATGTTTTTGCTGGTCTCAGCCTATCAATAACCAGTGTTGTGGTTGGATCTGCCCTGTGGTTCTTATTATTGCAAGACATTCTTCAGCAGCAACCATGAGGAAACTGAAAAAAATAGATGCTTATTACTTAACAGCACCTGAAAATTACAGTGCACACCTGGGGCCACACAGCAAGGTCATGGGGTAGAGAGAGAGAGAGCTCGTCCGCCTGCAGGATTTATGGGGGTTGGGGTTAGGGTTTCGTGGGCTTTCTCCTTATTGGTATGTTCAAAACATAAGAGTGGGAACTTAAAACACAGGAGGAGAGAGAAAAAGAGAATTGACCCAAAAGGTCAGGTATTGGAATCAAACAACATTTCTAAATCAAAGGAGCCTCAGTAGGGGGAGGTAGCCTGGCTCTTTTAAAGTCCTGCAGCCAGAACTGTTAATTCAAGATAGCTGTGTTTGAAATGGATGCCTGTTTGAAATAGATGCCAGAGCAATCAGAGCTTAAGTCAGGCACTTGTATTACAAAAAAGCAGGGAAAAAAACCTGTCCGGATTTACACTACACTCACAAATGGGCAGACGGTCCAGTCTGGATTGTAGAAGTGACAAAAATTTTCAAAACACAGAGAGCTGGAACCATATAAGAAAAATGCTGCAGACAGAAGTGACATGCCAAGAAAAATATTGTATGATGTTTGGTATAAGGAAAAATAAGGAGAATCCTTTGAATTGAGGTAGCCTGATATACATGCCTTTTGCCTGTTAAAAATACTGAAAATTGACAATTAAATCTAGCTTTGAGTATTTTAACTCATTCAGCCATTCAAGAGTATTCAAATACTTGTGTTTCCCTAATCAGCTCTGTCTCCCCTTTCTCATTTTTCATTTTATTGTGTGTGAGTATAGGGAGAAAGAGAAAGACCGACCTAGCTACTTAGCTACCAGGTGCTTAGGAAGTTAAGCCTGTGTTAACTAGGATTTAGCTTAAGAGTTTCCATTGAAAAGTTGCTGAGCTGTCTATTTCTATGTTGGGGTATCAACATTTTGGAATAAATGCTCTGTTATTATTTTCACTGGGAAAAATCTCTCAAGTCTCATTTCAGTATTACAAGGCAAAAATATGCTTATGTGTTTGGAGGAAAAGGTACAAGAGGATTTTTTCCCTCATGACAAGGGACTAGTCTTCCTTAGACCTAGGTTGTGTGTAGCTCCAAGGCTGCTTGGGAGAAGGGTGGGTAACTTTTCATAAAAAGCCAAGAAGCTTCATGGGAAGAAAAGGATTAAGACCTTGACACAGTTTTTTTTGGAGGGGGAGAGAAGGGTGCTGGAATTTAATATTAGAATATTCTGAACAGATTAAATCCTCAGAGATCGAATAGGAAAGGACACCAAGCAAACTGACCGAGACCCGAAGAGAAGCTAGCCAGGGGTTTGTGAGCAATAAGGGCTTACTTAGGTCATCCTAAGAAAGTCATAGGCATAGTGTGAATTTTTGATGGAGAGACCACCTCTGCCCATTTAACCCTGGAATTTTCGTCCAAGCCTATTCATGTCTTCCACCCCACAGCTCACAGTCCAGGCCAGTGAAACAGAGCAAATGTTAGGACTTCAGAGGGAGTGTCCAGAAGGTCCTGCTCTCTTGCTGGTGGTGTTGAGACACTGTGATTCTGAAGACACGAGGTATGTGATGATCCAGCCAGCTCAGGGTAAGCAGAAACGAGAAGCACTTTCAACCATTCCTAACTCCCTTTTCTTGTTCCTTCTCAAACACCATTTGCCCAGGGTACCTGCAGCCTTGAAAGAAAGGGGAGCTATAGTAAGAACGACCCAGAGCAAGCATTTAAATGTGGTAGGTACGGTCCCAGTAACCCACAAACTTCATCTGTTTTGGAGAACAAAGGTTCATTCAGTGGGATGCTTTGATCTTCCTCGCACCTCCTTAGGAAGCCTGTTTAATGAAATCTGTGTCCAGCCCAGCATGGACTTAGAACTGGCACTGCTCACTTTCCTCTCCTGAGGACACAGTACGCTGGCTTTGACTACTACTGTTCAGTAACAGTGATGGGAGTGTTGGTGGTGGTCAGTGTGTGTTCCTTGTGGAGAATAAAAATGGAAAGGTAGAAATGCGTTATTAGGAGACATTTTACTTTTAAAAATCACTGAAATACAGTTCTGCTTTAAGGGTGACTGAGACCAAAAGAAATGTCCCTGACACCAAATACAATGCAGATGCAAATCAATCCTGAGAATGCTTTCTTGTAAACAAAAGTAACAGTAAAATTTCCAGCGTCTTCTCAGGTAGGGTGCCTCACCTTTTACTTTAGCTTTCTTCCCACGTGCTGACTCTCCAATTTCTCTCTTTCTTTCTGAGAATTCTAGACAGAAGTTTATCACTTCGATGCCAAGTGAATAGGCATCCATGTTCTGAACTCTCAACTCCACAGTATGAAGAATGCTTCAGCTCCCGAGATTCTAGGGCAGCTGATATTTGTATGCCATATGCTGGTTGACTAATTCTTCCTACCTTTTAAGTAAAGGCACTCTGAATGCAAACAAATTTCTAGTTGGTGGTAAGCATGTGGGCAGGTTACTATTTCCTATTGTGGATGACAGGAAAGAAAGAAGGATTTAACCATAGCTGGTATTAAAGAAAGCTGGTATTCAAAACTTCTCACTTTCATATACACTTGAATAAGCAAGACTCTCACCCTGCCGCTTAGCTCACCAGGAGGCCATGCTGAGAAGTCCCTCCTTTTCACAGTTTTGTTGTGATCGTTCTTTTCTGTTTTCTTTTTAATCTTCTCCACTTCACTCAATACCAACCATTCTTATCCATTATTCCACTTTCTCAGAGTGTTTCTAGGTGTCGAAAAGTAATCTTATAAATGTTGGTGGATGATTGCTATATTTTCCCCTATCACAAAGGTATTTGCATCAGAAAGGAGTAATTCTGGGTAGAATGCCCTACTCCAAATTAGAATCTTCAGTTTTGGAATATTGGGTGCCGGCAGAGGTGAACTGGAGAGAATTTTTTGTTTGGGAAAAAAGTTTTCGTGGTCTTCCTTGGATGACATTACCTGGGTAGTGACTTACTCTGCTCATGTTGCCTATATGTAAATGGACATGGAATGTGTAGCTGTAAAACTCTGGGCTCTGAGCCAAGTTTGCAAGCATAGCTATACAGAAAGATAATGACTTTTACACAGTGTATAGACTTACTTATACAGCCTTCAGTCTTGAGGGTTTTTTCATATAAAAGATTGGATAAATCCACATAATTTCAGTGAAAGAACAACCATAAAACCTACATGGGGGCTTCCCAGCATTAGAGGTGTGAATGGATGGCAGATGTTCCCTGAAATAGTGATTCTTATCCCAGTGATTTGCAAACTTAAATATGAATCAGAAAGCCTGGAAACCTGGTTAATACACATGACGTTGGTCTGTAGGCCCAGAGTTTCTGGTAAGTCTCAGTGGGGCTTGAGAATTTGCATTTCTCGGTTTTTAGGGACTGCTGCTGTGTTTGGTTTGGGGACCACATTTTGAGAACTCCTTTCTCAGGGCTCAAGGAGCCACATATGGCAATTCTTGCTCTAATAGGCCTGCTGAACACTAAGGAGATGCTCTATCTTTTAGAAATCTGCTTTAGCATCCAAGTAGATCAGCCCAGGTTGCTGCTGGAGCAGTTTATGTTTAGAACATTGCACACAGCTCAAGGTGAATTTTGCTCAGGCGGAAGGGTTATGAGAGGCCACAAGAAAGCTTCTGGAGACTGTTATTTTAGGAGTGAACACCTGAATTTGTTTGTGGTATATGTTTTGTGAATGCATACAAGCTAGCTATGTATGAACAACTCTTCTAAAAATGGATACACATTTTGCAAATAAGATATTCTCTATTATTTTGAAATATCTCATGAAAGTTTACTTGGGTTTGAAACCATTTGCATTACAATAAGAAATTTCAACATTACATTAGCAAATGAGAGAAAAAGAAGTGCATTTAGATTTTTTAGACATAATTTCAATTTGCTAGTTTTAAACAGCTGTAAAAATGGAAAAATGGTTTAAAATTTTTTTATTATCTAAATGTGAACAAAGTTTTTATTTATGTGACTCTCAAGGATCTGAAGAAAGATCATCACTAAAAATCATAATAAGAAGCCAGCTTGTTCATAAAAATCAAACTTAAAAATCTATTTTCATGAAAGCAAGCTCATTTCTCATTAAACAAAAAAAAGGAAAAGTCTCTATATAGAAGTTTTCTGTAAATTCAATAGTTAATACTCTATCACTTTTATTCTATTATTTTAACATTGGTATATTATATTAAGAGTGTAATTTTTTTTCACTAAGCCATATATAGAACTTCCAAATCCATTCCAGTTTATCCCACTGTGTCATACAGCTATAATCATTTTTTATGTCTACTCTAATCTGAAAATGGTTGGGAGGCACTGCCACGGTTCCCATTGAATGTGATTAGCAAGGCAGAATTTAAAATTATACTATTCATTTCTATGTCTAGAGCTGTAGACAGTAAATTACCTTCCAGCATATTTGTGCTATTATAGAGAGAATCAATTGTATTATCCCTCTTAAAAATAATTTTAAAGTAAGTAAAGATACCCATTGCTTCAGGGGAAATGTGCAACAGCATGTTTTTGTGGTCTGACAAAGATTGCGCCCCTTGGTTTTCCTTGGTATTCAGAAATTAGCACAGGGAGGTTGTAGATAAATCTGCACAAATTATGAGGATCCTCCTGAGACAAAAATGATCAAGACTCCAATCAGTTTTCTTTTGAGATTCACTGTTGCCATAATAATATCGACAATAGATGAAGATGGCTCCAAGTAAGGCCCCAGTGGAGCCCAAGAAGGAATTAATTTTATAAGAAATGGAAATCTTCATTGGTGACTTGGATTCAAGAGTGCATACATCGTGAAGGGGAGAATTATTTAGGCACAGCACTTTTCAAAGTTGAGGGATCTCTTTCTCATTCAGATGAGAGAAGTAGGAGAAAATGGAGTGACCAGTCCAACCGCACATACCTAGGTCCTGACAAAACACCTTGTGACTCGGACCAGTAAGAGTCAGAGGGGCTCCAATACACCTAGTTTGTCATGTCAACCATTTGTTTTAAGAAATTTTATAGCCACATCCTAAGTTTAGAAACCCCTTGGTCAGATAATCAACGGACCAATGCACAAACCACTTGTGACATGCATATAAGGTAAAGTTGGTGTCGTACAGTGGCCTTTTCTCATTATACTGTTTCCCACCCCTGGGTGGAGATTTTGCAGCACACATGTATGTATGTATGTAATCCAATTGTGCATGTGCTAGTTGAAACCTCCCTACTCGTGCTAGGTGACCTAATAACTAATGAATAAACATTTTCGCTCCCCATAATAGGGGCTACCCTGATTCTTCTCAGTGCTCTCTCTTGAGCAGCCTGCCTTGGTCTGTCAAGGTGGTTCTGTTTCCTCACTTCTCTAATAAAATGTGTTGCTTGCTCACAGACTCCTAAGTCTTGATGTTAAATTCTCTTAATACTCAGAGACAAGGATTGAGGACCCTGTTCTAATGTCTGCTTGTAACACAGATGCTCTGATCTAGAAGCCAGTGTTTGAGAAAATAATGAATACATTTTGTGAATATAAATTAAATATGAGTCCTACTTAAGAATTGAGTACTTGGGACCCCAAGTAGAATACTTTCTTAACTCTTAGTAATGTTATCAAAGCAATGTGGCTATTTTTCCTCAAAACAAAACAAATACACACACACCTGGTTCAGACAGAACATCTTCAAATCTTGTGACATTAGTTTTCGGTGGCAACGATTGTAACCTAAAATGAGGTCCCATGTTGATAGATTGGATTCTTCGCTTGTGTTTGCTTGGCATTTGGAAACAGGAATAATTCTTTGTTCTAAATAAGTTTCTTTGGTTCTTAGATAATTTCAGTGTCTGGGGGGAATAAAAAACTGGGAACATGGGAGGGGTTGGGGGGAGCAGAGAGAGAGAGAGAGACAGAGTTTGCCATTGAATAGCTAAGTTAAATTGGCCAATTATGGGCTTGAGTAATAAATTAAGATATCACAAGATGGTGAAAGATGATACACATCATGATATGTAAGCAGTTGGAGAAGCAGGGTGCCTTTTGGAGAAGAGGGAATGCAGTGAATGTCTTCACATTTCTTCATTACAGGAATTTCCAATTTCAGAGGCAAATTAGGAAATCAATAACCAGAACTTCAGAAAAATATTTGAAGGACACTGCAAATACAGTATGAACTTTAGAGTTCATATATAAAGTTTCAGATAAAACAGTTAGGATTGAAATCCCCATAATTCATCCACATATTTGAATGCATGGACATAAACATTTAGATGCAGAATGGTAAGGGACAGGGGAGTTGGCGTACTGACATCCATAGGGTGGAGGATGTATAACTGAGAAAAGAAGGAAAATCCAGGACAGAGCATCCTTTCTTCATACCTGAAGATGAATTTGAATTAATATTCTCACTAACAGTTTAGTTTGCTTTTTATTCTTGTAGTTTCAGATACTTATCTCTCTGTGTTTCTATTTCTCTGTATATACACACATGCATACACACAACACACACATATACATAGGTATTGTAACAGAGTGCAGAGAGCATCAAGTCAAGAAAAAGAACTAATGACACTTAACCTGACTGCCTATAACGAGAGCCACCCAGTCTTTTCTCATGTAAATTACCCGAGGCTTCTGAGAAATGCGCCTACCCTAAGTTAGATAACTAGAAGTGGGCAACAGCCAGGGAACGCCTAGGGATGTAACCCGTGATAAGTCACATAGACATGCTTGCGTAAGCAAGAGATAACAATTGAAGCGGGCAGGCAACTGGCGCGTTCCCTAAAAAGGTTACAATGTTTCCCATTGGTTACAATATAGAGTGTGTTTTAAACCTATTAGTTGTATAACTGCGCGGGCTTTGACGTAACTGCTGTGAAGATCCTATATAATCAATACCCAAAGTTGCTTCGGGGTCGGCAGCTCGGACTCGGCCTGCGTGTCAGGGGAGGTGCTGTCGACCCCAGCTTGCTGGCTGAATAAAGACTTTGCTTAGATTTTCATCTCCGTGTCCGTGTGTCTTGTTCTCTGGGAAACCCTGGAGTCCTAGACCCTAACATTTGGGGGCTCATCTGTGATCCGTGCGGCTTCCCTGAGAACAAAGGACGGCTGGAGGCAAGGTCTAATTGTCCAGACGCCCCCTCGTGTCTGCATAAATCCATTATAAAGCGGGAGTCGCCATCCCGTGTATGGTCTCGGGTTAGTGACCCCGAGTGAGAGAGTCCGGGTTGGTAGTCCCAGCCCCTGGGTTAGTGACCCTGGGTGAAGTCCAGGTGACTAATCCTGGCCCTAGGGTCTGAGTGACTCGGCCTTAGGAAAGCAAGTCCGATCGGCAGGAACCTGGCGCCCGAGGAGGAAAGGATCGAGCTCGTCACCCTGCGGCAGTCTGAGTGGACGCCTTTCGGGAGAATCACGAGAGTTTTTGAGGATCCTGAAAGTGGTGAGGGTGGTGCACACCAGAGTGAAAGAAGGACCGGTCCAAACGAGTGCGATCAGATGTGGTGTGTGTGCTTGGTGTTATCATTGATTGTTTTATTGTGTTTTGGTTTCGGTTTATATTTTTTTTTGCTCTTCTCATTTTAAGTTTCCTTGTTCTAAGGTTCTCCTGCTCTCTCCTTTCCTCCTTTCTGCCACTACATCATTCCCCGCGGGCACGGGTCGGGCAATTAAGAGCCATTAGGGCGCCCGCTGCTAGAAGACTCCCGTGACAAGATAAGGGGGTCACAGCCGCGAATCCCAGATAAATTCGCGTCCCCCGCAGAAGAAAAACTGTGCAACAACAGGCACCCGTTCACAAGCACATACAACAGTCATCTTGTTTGAAGTGGCATCTTCATCCTTCGCCTTTGTCTCCCTCATATTCTTTTTCTTCATCTTTTTCACTATGGGTCAGACTCAGGCTACTCCTAAGAGTCTGATCCTTTCCCATTTCCCAGAGGTCAAGGAACAGGCCTTAAATATGAGCCTTGGCATCAAGAAGGGTAAGCTTGACACCTTTTGCTCAGTCGAGTAGCCTTCCTTTGGAGTAGGCTGGCTGACCCAGGGGTCTCTTTCCTTGGACCTTATCGGCAAAGTCAAAACCATTATCTCCTGACCAGACCCTGAGGGCCACCCTGACCAACTCCCCTATATCTTGGTCTGGGAAAATCTAGCCGAGAACCCTCCATCCTGGCTGGGGCCCTTTTTGGTGGGGAAACCTCATATTGACCCACTAAAGACCCCCATCCTAGTTGCTCAGGAAAAATTAAAGCCCTCTGATCGCAGGGCCAGAAATCCTGTGCGCCCGAGTGCGCCGCCTGTCCTCCCTGACAGTTCTCCTCTCTATCCCCTTCTGCCGATTGAGCAGCCACCCCCGTATGCGGAGGAGGGGGGTGAAGCTGCCGGGAGGATAGAAAACGAAGCTGGGGAACCCAGCGGGAACCAGGCGGCCGCAGCTTCCCCAGACTCTTCAGCAGAGGGAGGCAGGAGGCCGGAAAGAGCTTCCCCACACTCCCCCCGCCCTGGCCCCACGCTGGGCGCCAGGTAGAACAGGAGGAATGCAGTTAAGGCCTCGGGAGGGCCAGGGAACAAGAAGGGGAGGCTCCCTCCTCCACCTAAGAAGGAGCAGTGCCGGTTCTGCCTGTGCATGCCATCGGTACAGGCATCGCTCAACAATATCAATACTGGCCCTTTTCATCTAGTGACCTCTATAATTGGAGGACTCAGAACCCTCCCTTCTCAGAGGACCCCAAGTGTCTTATAGGTCTAGTGGAGTCCATTATGTTTACCCATCGTCCCACATGGAACGACTGCCAGCAATTGCTCCGCACTCTCTTCACGATGGAAGAGTGAGAGCGTATCCTCAATGAGGCCAGGAAAAATGTCCTCGGAGAGAATGGAAGACCCACTACCCTCCAGCCAATCATCGATGAGGCGTTCCCACTTACGCGCCCAGATTGGGACTTCGGGACTGCAGAAGGTAGGGAGTGTCTCCGGGTCTACCGACAGACTCTGATGACCGGTCTCTGGGCGGCTGCCAGACGGCCCACTAACCTGGCTAAGGTAAAAACTATTGTTCAGGAGGAAATAGAAAGCCCAGCCGCGTATCTAGAAAAGCTGTTTGACGCTTACAGGCAGTACACCCCCATAAACCCGGAAGCAGAGGAACACAGATCAGCTGTAGTCCTCTCATTCATCAACCAGGCAGCCCCCAATATCCAGAGAAAACTCCACAAGCGGGAAGACCTGGGAGAGATCTCTATTAGGGAACTGCTGCAGCAGGCAGAGAAGGTCTTCAATGCTAGGGAAGCTCCAGAAGACAGAGAAGAAAAGCCGAGGAAAGAGAAATGAGAAATGCAGGAGAAAAATAAGAAAGAAGACAGAGAATTTCAGAAGAGGGAGAACAAGAAGCAGAGGGAGGAGATGGCCAGGATATTCCTGGCCGGGGTGAAGGAGGGCCCTAGGCCACCTTGAGGAACAAGACCCCACCAATCCCGACTAGGACGAGATCAATGCGCCCTGTGTAAGAGATATGGACATTGGAAGAGGGAGTGCCCCCAAAGGAGAGAACAAAGAAGAAAGAACCCTGTTAAGACCCTGCACCTAGGAGAGGAGGATTGACAGGGACGGGGCTCGGCACCCCTCCCCGAGTCCTGGGTAACCCTGTGAGTGGAGGGGACTCCCATTGGGTTTATGGTAGATACTGGGGCACAATATTCAGTTCTTAACCAGGCCCACGGTCCCCTGAACCCAGGACACACAAGTATAGTCCAGGGAGCGACAGAGTCCAAGAAATGTGCCTGGACCACTAGCAGAAAAGTGGACCTAGGAAGGCATCAGGTCTCTCACTCATTTCTGGTCATACCTGAGAGCCCCACACCATTGTTAAGTAGAGACTTACTAACCAAGGTTGGGGCACACATTCATTTTGAACCCGAAAGGATAAAAATCACGGACAAAGAAGGGCAGCCCCTACAACTGGCGCATGTGTTAACTCTGTCCCTGGCCGATGAACATCATCTGTTTCAGGCAGATCAAGAAAAGGGGGGCCGGGGAGAAATGGACTCTTGGTTACAGAGGTTCCCTTCCGCATGGGCCGAGACCGGAGGAATTGGTCTCGCTAAACACCTATCCCCAGTTGTTGTTCAACTCAAAGCTGCGGCTCTACCCATCCGGGTCTGGCAATATCCAATGCCAGAAGAGGCTAGGAAAGGGATAGCACCCCATATCCATAGACTGTTGGAGACAGGAATCCTTAAAACCTGCCAATCTGCATGGAATATGCCCCTGCTTCCAGTGAGGAAACCTGGCAGTAGAGATTACAGACTAGTGCAGGACTTGCGGAAAGTCAATGAGAGGGTAGAAGACATCCATCCTACAGTGCCCAACCCTTACACCCTACTCAGCCACCTGCCACCCACACATGTGTGGTATACTACTCTGGACCTGAAAAACGCCTTCTTTAGTATCCCACTCTCTGAAGTTAGTCAGCCTTTGTTTGCCTTTGAGTGGCAAGAGCCGGGGGTGGGGAGGGGAAGAAAAGGGCAGCTTACCTGGACTAGACTACCACAGGGCTTCAAGAACTCTCCCACCTTATTCAATGAAGCCTTAAGCCAGGACCGGGAGCCCTTTTGCAGGAGCCACCCCCGTGTGACACTGCTGCAGTATGTAGATGACCTGTTGCTGGCCACGGAAACCCGTGAAGAGTGAGAAGAAGCCACGGGGAACTTGCTAGCTGAACTGGGCGAACTGGGATATCGAGCCAGTGCCAAGAAAGCCCACATCAGACAGAGGTCAGTAGTCTACTTGGGGTACAAAATATCTAATGGGGCCAGGTGGCTAACGCAGGCTATGAAACAAACTATCCTGACTATCCCCGTCCCTTCCTCACCCCGGGGAGTGAGAGAATTTCTTAGCTCAGCCGGGTTTTGCAGGCTCTGGATTCCAGGGTACGCAGAAATAGCCCGACCGCTATATGAAGTGACCAAAGAAGGGCCGGGCTGGCAATGGACTCAGGAACAACAAGAGGCTTTTGACAGACTAAAAGAAGCTTTCCTCCGAGCCCCCGCCCTATCTCTGCCAGACCCAGAAAAACCCTTTATCCTGTTTATAGATGAAAAGAAGGGAGTAGCTAAAGGAGTCCTGGCTCAGCAGCTGGGCCCATGGAAAAGACCTGTGGCCTATTTGTCCAAGCGACTAGACCCAGTGGCCTCCAGGTGGCCACCTTGTCTGCGTATCCTAGCAGCTATCGCTCTACTGGTAAAGGAGGCAGACAAGCTGACTTTTGTCCAGAACCTGAGAGTAACAGCCCCACATACCGTAGAGGGGATCCTCAAGCATCCTCCAGGAAAATGGATGACGAACGCAAGACTCACCCACTACCAAGGGCTCCTACTAGATTCTCCACGAATCGCCTTCTCTGACCTGGTAACCCTAAATCCTGCCACCCTTCTGCCAGACCCAGATCTGACGACCCCCATCCATGACTGTAGAGACATCCTTTCCGAAATTATCCAGGTGTGAGCGGACCTGAAAGACACACCGTTACCAAACTGTGAGCTAAATTGGTATACGGATGGGAGCAGCTTTGTGCAGGAGGGGGTCAGGAGAGCAGGGGCATCAGTAGTAACCCACGAAGGGGAAGTTGTCTGGAGTGCAGCTCTGCCCCCTGGCACCTCAGCACAGAAGGCGGAACTTATTGCTCTCGCTGAGGCCCTGGAAAGAGCAGAAGGCAAGCAGGCCAACATTTACACAGATAGCAGATATGCCTTTGGCACTGTCCATGTCCACAGTGCCATCTACTGAGAAAGAGGATTCCGTTCCACGGAAGGGAAAAGACTGAAAAATCTGCAAGAAGTCCAAAGACTACTAGCTGCTGTCGAAAAACCCAAAGCGGTAGCAGTTATACATGTACCGGGCCACCAATCAAAGAAGACACCTGAGGCCATCGGCAACAGCCATGCTGATGCAGAAGCTAGGAGGACAGCCCTCTTGGACTCCCTTGTACTTGCAGCCCTCGAAATACCCATACCTGAACTGCCCGCCTTGCCACCCAAACCTGAGTATTCCCCCCAGGATCTTGAGTAGATTAGGAAACAAGTCTCAGAGAAAGTGTTTGAAAAGAGAAATTAGAGTAGGGACCAAGAAAGTAAGTTGATCCTGCCAGAAGCATTGGGGCAGTACATGCTTGCTAATCTGCATAAGTCCACCCATCTAGGCTGGAAAAAGCTGCTCAGCCTTTTCCAGTCCACGCAGTTGGTGTTTCCCCACCAGAATGAGGCAGCTCGTCAGATCATGAAAGAATGCAGTAGCTGTGCAATGCTAAGACCAGCCCCAAGAGGGCTGCACCCACTAGGTACCCAGGAAAGGGGGAGGGCTCCAAAGAAGAATTGGGAAATAGACTTCACCGAAATAAAACCAGAGAAGTATAGATACAAGTATTTGCTGGTTATAGTAGATACTTTCTCTAAGTAGGTAGAGGCCTTTCCAACCAAGTATGAGACTAGCCAGGTAGTAGCAAAAAGACTGATTGAGGAAATCATTCCCAGATATGGGGTCCCTGAAGCAATAGGTTCCGATAACGGCCCGGCTTTCGTTAGCAAAGTCCTGCAAGGACTAGCCCTAGCTTTGAGAGTAGATTGGAAGTTACATTGTGCTTATAACCCACAAAGCTCTGGGCAGGTAGAAAGAATGAATCAGACCCTGAAGGAGACCGTTTCTAAATTGGTATTGGAGACTGGTGGGGACTGGGTGACCCTCCTTCCCTTAGCCATCTTCCGCGCTCGGAACTCCCCCTATGTACATAGTTTAACTCCATTTGAGATAATGTATGGGGCCCCTCCACCCATAACCCGGCGAGTGCAGCTTCCCAGTGCAGAGGACCCATCCCCTGAGTATCTAAATGTGTTGCAAGCTCTTGCTAAAGTGCAGCAGGAAATCTAGCCCCTAATCAGAGCATATTATGAGGGCGGGAAAATTCCGAGCCCGGAACATGGCATAGTCCCAGGGGATATGGTATGGGTCAAAAGACACCAAGTGAGGACTCTCAAGCCCAGGTAGAAAGGACCTTACGTTGTATTGTTTACCACCCCCACTGCTCTCAAGGTTGATGGTATCGCTCCATGGGTGCACCACACCCATGTTCAGATCCTACCTCGTAACGATCCAAAGAACCGAAAAGAAGAGTGGAAGGTGCAGCAGCATCCTGCCAATCCCCTAAAACTACACTTAAGCTGAAGATGAAAGAGATCCTGCTAATAAGCTCCTTAGTATAGATCTTCACGAGAGCCACATCTGTAGAGATCAGAAGCACCAACCCCCATCAACCAAGGAACCTGACCTGGATGCTGATTGATAGCGACAATGGAGAAGTCATCAACTCCACACAACACAGTGCGCCAATCAGAACCTAGTGGCCTGACCTGTATTTCTGCTTCCGGCAGATCAACCCCATTTACTGATCCATCCCTCCAAATTTAGCTCGCTCCCATGGGTTTTATGCTTGCCCAGGAACAGGTAAAGGAAGGCACTGTGGGGGGGGTGGGGGGCATGACTTCTTTTGTGCCAGCTGAGACTGTGTAACCTCGAACGATGGAGATTAGAGATAGACAGTTACAAAAATCGATTCTGTCAAATTTACTTATGTCAACAAGGGCATCCCTCGTCACCAGCCTATGACCCTTTACAAAACCAAGGCTTGTGACAAAACAGACCAAAATAGGGTAAGAGTTCAATTCACCGAGACGGGCAAAAACACTGAGGTATCACACTAGATAAACAGACTAGCGTGGAGAATGGTGTATTATAAATATGGGGGGCATGCCGGCTCGACCCTCATCATTAAATTAACCATGTCAACTCCCACCGCCGCCATAAGTCCCAACCCAGTTATAAATCCCCAGAAACCTTCAATCCAGGACAAGAGCCTGAGCAAAAAAGATGAGAAAATGCCGACCATAATGCTTGCTCCAGAGCCCACGAGAAGACCAGGTCCATCGACCTCTAAGTTATGGGCCCAGCACACTCCCTCCGGGTTAGATAATCCCATGTGGGAAATAGTGCAAGCAGTAGTAGAGACTCTTAACCACACCACTTCCTCCCTCACCAATCCCTGTTGGCTATGCTACCCAGGTTCACCCCCCTTCTATGAGGCAATCAGGATAAATAGCTCCTACACTATCAACAACTCCCATCCCACTTACTGGGACTGGAGACTGTGGAAACTTACAATCGCTCAAGTCTCAGTCGTTGGTACGTGTGTAGGCACAGTCCCGATGACCCAGAGCCAGTTATGCTCCTCCTATAATAACACTACGTGGGAGCAGGGAAAGTAGATTATACCCTCCTTGGGCTAGTGGCTCTGCTCAAAGACAGGCCTCACTCCGGCCCTATCCACCTGTGTTCAATGCTAACAGTGAGTTTTGTGTGCTAGTGGCCATTCTACCTCGCCTAATGTATCATTCTCATGAATCTCTCCTTTCTTATTGGGAAGAAAGGCTGAGCCCCCACAGGTTGTTACCGCCCTGACCATTAGGACCCTCTTCTCCCTAGAGATAGCAGGGGCAAGCACTGGGGTCGCAGCCCTTGTGACACGGGAAAAAGAGCTCACAGCCCTGAGGCTGGCAGTCGACAAGAACCTAGAACAGCTCCGACAGTCAATATCAAACCTGGAGCAATCCCTAACCTCCTTGTCAGAGGTGGTCCTACAGAATCGAAGAGGCCTGGACCTCTTGTTCTTAAAAGAAGGTGGGCTATGCACAGCCCTAAAAGAAGAGTGCTGTTTCTATGTAGATAAGACAGGTGCAGTCAGGGATTCCTTAGCCAAACTAAAAAAAGATCTTGACAGGTGGCGTAAAGAATATGAAAGCAGCAGCAGCGAAAGCTGGTTTGAGTCTTAGTTCAAGCACAAGCCATGGTTTGCTACCCTCCTCTCCACCGTTGCAGGGCCACTGGTCATCCTGCTGCTTTTGCTTACCATCGGCCTGTGTATAATAAACAAGCTGCTTAAGTTTGTGCAGGAGAAGTCTGACACCGTCCAACTCCTGGTCCTTTGCCAAAAATATCAGGCCCTAGACACCGCTGCGAAAGATTCCTTAGTCTGATCAAGAAAAGGGGGGAATTGTAACAGAGTGCAGAGAGCATCAAGTCAAGAAAAAGAACTAATGACACTTAATCTGACTGCCTAGAGTGAGAGCCACCCAGTCTTTTCTTGTGTAAATTACCCGAGGCTTCTGAGAAATGCGCCTACCCTAAGTTAGATAACTAGAAGTGGGCAACAGCCTGGGAACGCCTAGGGATGTAACCCGTGATAAGTCACATAGACATGCTTGCGTAAGCAAGAGATAACAATTGAAGCGGGCAGGCAACTGGCGCATTCCCTAAAAAGGTTACAATGTTTCCCATTGGTTACAATATAGAGTGTGTTTTAAACCTATTAGTTGTATAACTGCGTGGGCTTTGATGTAACTGCTGTGAAGATCCTATATAATCAATACCCAAAGTTGCTTAGGGGTCGGCAGCTCGGACTCGGCCTGCGTGTCAGGGGAGGTGCTGTCGACCCCAGCTTGCTGGCTGAATAAAGACTTTGCTTAGATTTTCATCTCCATGTCCGTGTGTCTTGTTCTCTGGGAAACCCCGGAGTCCTAGACCCTAACAGTATTTGTCTATACCCTCTTACATGTGTATATACATATAGTATATATATTTATACTTAATTTGGTTGGCAAATAGAATGTGGCTTATTCTACAATAGGTTAATTGCTAGTCAATGGACTTTTTGTTTGCCTATTTGTTTAATCTTATAATACTGAGATAAGACCTCTTACCAGGTTGAGAGAGCCACATAAGAAGCACCTTTCGAATAGTGTTGCCTTATCAAGTCTTTTTCCTGCAGTGAGTCGTACCTTATATTTATGCCAAAAATAATGTCAAATGTTGCCATGGTTGACTACATTCCCTTCATCCCTGTGTATTTCAGAGAAGAACTGTTAGTGATTTTTGTGTGCAGAAATTTTGCATTTGGGTTGTAAAGGATGGGCTCCTTGAGAATTTCTGAAAGACACAAGTATCAATCTCTCTTAACTATTGTGCCCAAGGGAACATTGGAAAAATGTGAGTTCATCACAAGGTCGACTTGGGCATGAAGTGTTCATTGTCAACTTCATCAGCTTTAGTCTAGGGCCGAAAACTGTGTCAAAATTCTCCTGGTGTTCCTTACCAAGGTGAACTCTGTAGTCAAAAACAGTTAAATAAAAATTTCAGTACCTATCCTTAAAACTCCATCAATACAAGCAATGACTCTGAATAATTTAGGAATGGGCCTTTTACTTTTTCTTCAAAGGCACAGTTTTAAGGGATCACATGAGTACTTATCAATCATTCTAGCTTGGGTTTGGAATTAATAATCCATGCAGGGTTTATCATAATCTTAGTTGGCTTTTCTCTAGATTTCCAACTAAACATATTTTGAAAGGTAAATAGCTCAGCCTTAATCTCCCAGTGTGCTAGTAGAATTTACATCAGTTTGATACATAGGAACATTTGGATTTTTAACAACAAATCTTCCTCTTTGATCAGAGGTTACTTGGATGTAGAAGAAAAAAGTAATTCTCTGCTGTTTCTGAATAAACCCATTTTGCTGGTAAAATAACTGACAACTTTATTTTTAAGGTTAACAATGACATCTACTCTAACAACCTTAGCTAGTTGTCCAAGCTTTTATTTTTATTTAATTTTTATCACTTAAACTCTATAGTTCAAATTCTTAGCTATCAATTTTTTTTTCATTCTGACAACTGTAGAAACATTGATAGCAATATTAACTCCCATTGGAAGTGAGGAAGTGATTTTTTTCTTACCCATTTCCAATAGGAAAAAGGGGAAAGTGATTCTAAAAGAGGAATAAAAATACAATTATAAAACGGCAACTTGTTGCATTATTTTCACGTACCAATGTGGAAAAAAAACCCAAGTGATGAGCCATTTTGCTTCTTGATAGCCTGAAAAAGAAAGTTTCACCAACTTTATCAGTGTATGGGTAAACAGAGTTAATAGAGAACTTTAGGGAAGAGATTATCTTAATCCTAATTTATATTACAAAATACAAAAGCCTATAGACAGACACACTCACCATCTTTTGTTTTTTCTTATTTGAATCTAACAGAAGTTATGGGACTGTAGTTTTTTCTGTAAATGGATTTGAAAAACCACAAGTACCCAATACTTCTCTATTGTACTCAAGGGAACGTAATTACATCTGAAGGGTTGGGAACTCTGAAAACACAGAGGCAGCTTGATACTCCCAAAAGACTGGCTGACAGTTTAACTGGGTTAAAGAAGGGTTTAGCTAAATCCCTGGATGGCTGAACCATCATCAGTGATTAAAAGGCAATTAGAGATGTAGAGGCAGATGTCTTGGGAGGATAATGTCACAGTAAAGGCAGAAATCCCTTTAGGCCACTTTAGGAGTCAGCCATTCTGCCCAACTCTTGTTCTCTTATCCTTATAGGAAGTTCTAGATACCTTCATCCTCTGGGACTCTATATCTGAGTTTTTGGCATGGTCCCTGGGAAACATGTTAAACTTAGGGTAGCACTAGAGGATCTCATCCTAACTGATGAATTCCAAACATAAATGTTTTGTAGGAGGAAAGATAGAAAAAATATTCCTGGAGTTCATTTTGTAAAAAATGTAAGTTTTGAGATTACCTCTCCATCCTTTTTTGTGTATTTTCATCTTCATAATTTCCTCCATTAATATTGTACTAAATGATAGGGATGATACAGATATAATTACATTTTATAAATAAGAATAAAAAGGAAGGAATCATGTAATATGACTGAAATGAATCATTTTTGACCCCTTCCCTTTCTGTTACACTGTAGGTCCCAAAAGATTTGAGCATGTGATAGACTGGTTGCAAAAATTTCCAAATGTCTTTATCCTCCTCTGTCCACACCTGTTGCAATGTAATTTTGCAGTTCCTTCAATGAAGAGGGGTCTTTTTCCCCAATTCTAGTTTAGTCTGGTCTTATTACTAGCTTTGACCCGTGAATTCCATGAAAGTGGTGGTGTGCCAGTTCTAGGCCTAAAGAGGCCTGGCATTGTTTCCAACTTCTCTTTGAACTGCTACTGACACAAGAGCAGCCCTGCAGGAGAAGGTGAGACCTCATGGAGTGAGGACCTCATCATCTTCCAGACTCATTAGCCCAGAGACGATCAGCCAGCTGACAGCAGATACATGAGTGAGCCCGGCTAAAATCAGACTAATTGTACAGATGATCCACAGATCCATAATTAATAATAAATGATTATTATTTGATGATACTGCATTTTGCAGTGGCTTGTTATACAGTAATAACTAGATAATAAAGGGATGAAGCATGTAACTGAGTTACTTGTAAGCTATATATTATCATCATAAGTATCTAGTGCCACACTCCTTCCCTCAGTATTTCCTTGGTGATATTTAATGATTCTGAAACAAGTGGTTACATATCAAAACCAGGGGAAAAAGGTGAAAGCTATACACTAAATTTAAGGGAATGAGTCTCATGAAAATATCATTCTTTTATTGAATAAATTATCAAAAAACATGTACTTAATAACATGTCCTTAAAATATGTATAAAGCAAAATAGTAAATTAACTATAATAAGATATAAATTATTTGGAGAGTTGCATTATCAAAATTAACATAATAGAATATCCCACTCAATAACTGCAGGATGAACCTCCACTGCCCCCCACACAGAATATCTATAAAGGAACTAGGTCATAAAGAAAATCTCAACACATTTCCAAGAATTAGAATCATACAGAGGTGTATCTTTGCTGGTCACATGGATTAGTTTGCATATATCCAGTTACAGAAAGAGGGAGTAACTACATGAATTTCGCACAAGCAGACTTCAGAGCCAGGAAAGTTATTAGGGTTAAGGGAGGGAATTACATAATGATAAAGCAGTCAGTTATCCAAGAAGATATAATAATCTTTAATGTGTATGTGCCCAAAAGCATCAAAATATGTGAGTCAAAATCTAATAGAACTGCAATAGAAACAGATGAATTCACTATTATTGCTGGAGATGTCAACACCCCTCTTTCAGAAATCGACAGATTCAATAGGTAGAAAATCAGTAAGGACCTAGTTTATCTCAACAACACCATCAATCAATGGAATTTAAAGGGCATTTACAGACTATTTCATCTAACAATAGTGGAACACAACATCCTTCTCAAGCTCACATGGAACGTTCTCCAAAATAGGCCACATTCTGGGGGCCACTGCTATATACCTTTACAAATTTAAAAGAATAGAAATCATACAATGTCCGCTTTGAGAAAACACTGGAATTAAACTGGAAGTCAACAACAGAAAGAAAGCTGGAAAATACAAAAATACTTGGAGGTTAAACAACACACTTTTATATAATACATGTCAAAGAAGAAATCTCAAGAGATAAATATTTTGAACTAAATGAATGAAAATGAAACATCAATATTTGTGGAATGCAATTAACACATTGTCTAGCAGGAAATTTATAGCACTGAATACATAATATTAAAAAGAAGAAAGATCTAAAATCAATAGTCTAAGTTTCTGCTCTAAGAGCTAGAAAAAGAAGAGCAAATTAAATCCCAATTAAGCAGAAAAAAAGAAATAGTGGGAGTTGGAGCAGAAATCAATAAGTTGCAATCAATAGAGAAAGTCAATAAAATCAATAACACCAAAAGCTGGTTCTTTGAAAAGTTCAATAAAATTGATAAGCCTCTAGCCACACTAATTAAAAAAAGTGAGAGGACACAAGTAACTAATACCAGAAATGAAAGAATATAATTACAGATCTCATATGCATCAAAATGATAATAAAGGAGTAACTCTATGCCCACAAATTTGATAAACTTCAACATAAAATCGGAAACTATAATGGTTCTAGAAGAAAACATAGTAGAATATCTTTGTAAATTTGAAATAGGCAAATAGTTATTAGATTTGATCAAAAATGCACTGAACATCAAAAATGGATATGTCGTTTTGAGTAGAAATTAACATTAGTGCTCTTGAAAGACATCATGAAAAGGCAAGGAACTGGGGGAAAATATTTGCAGCACGTATACCTGATAATGAATTTATATCCTCAAAAATTATATATGAAGCTCTGCATTTATATTCCATGCCCTATTCTGTATGAGAATTAAAGTTCCCATTCAAAGGTTAAAACAAACACAAATAGGCAAGACAAATTCCAAGTTTCCAGCATCATGTTTTACTTAGCAAAATTCTTAAAGAGAGCTTCTAGAATGATACACAGATGTCTTCTGGCACAAAATAGCACTTTTTAATTGCTGGATTAATCAGCTGTCTTCCTATGTATCTACTGCATAAATAGTCTGCCTTTAACAAAAGATAGGCAGAATGAAATAGAAATTTCTCAGTGAAATATTTCATAGACTATCAATCAAGGGGGCAAGAACAATCTGGAAATTATGTTCAATTATATATACATGCACATGGACATATGGGTTTTATTTTTAAATTCTGGTCTTTATGTTACTTTTTAGTAAGATGCTGTTCTAGTACTACATTCTCTTAGGAACATGACAAAGCCTATTGGATGTCTGAGATGCATCATGGATGAGGCAGTCACTGTTACCTTGCATCCTACATGAGCTTGGAGAAGGCGATTATTGTGTCCAATCATTTGAGATATAGTAAAGCCCCATGCACAGTATGTTGCTTAAAGGTTTCTTGATGACAAGTTAATTCTGTATCTCTAATGTGCTTCATTGGCAGTTTAAGTGGGAAATTTAGCAGACATCTTTGTATATGTACAGCTTTAGCTGGCAACCATATTGGGCATCCTGTGCACTAACTCCTATATTTTTTTAGTCTTTTTTTACTTCCAAAGGTGTGCTGATTGCTATTGATGAAACTGAGGCCATTTCCACCATGAAACAACCTGCTGCTTCCACTTTCATTGATTTTTGGCTTGTACTGCTCACCAGGGAGTAATTGGTAAAATCTCTTGTGGATCAAGGCAAGCGTGCAACCCCAGTGTTCAGACAGCTTCTATTGCCAAGTAACTTGCAGAACCTTTCCACAACCCAACTGTACCCATATGCAAGGAAAGAGGACATTTAGTTGTCTGGTCAAGAAGGAAAATTAACCTAAAGGGCTCCAAAATTACAACTCCAAAATGTTTATATATTCTTTTGGTTTAGTGTTTATTTAATTGAAAAGTACTCTAACTAATATGGTAAACAATTCAAACAATATCAGAATATATACAATGAAAATCAAGACTTTTGTCCACCTTGGGGCTGCTAGGCTTCCTCCTTAGGGGCAACTACTCCAGTTTCTTGTATGTTGACAGAAATATTTTATAAACCTGTACAAGCAGGCATAATCATGTAAATTCTGTAATACATATTAGGTATCATATGATACCTAATATATATATATATATATATCAGTGATATGTATATGTTTTTATATCTTTTATGTATATAAACAAAACACAAGGAAAATATGTAATATATACTCTTCTGCATAGTATGTTTTAAATTTATTTTTAATTTGCATATGGTAAAATCTACTCTTCTTGATGCACAATTCTATGAGGTTCAACAAATGCATAGCCATGTAAAAAATATAATCAAAGCAGAACAATTCTATCATCCTTTTCCCCAAAATACTTCCCCATGCTCTTGTGTGTGGTCAAATCATCCCTTAACTTTTAACTTCTAGCTCTCACGAATCTGTTTTCCTCCCTACAGTCTTGCCTTTTCCAGAATGTCATATAAATGGAATCATACAGTATGTAACCTTTTTAGTCTGACTTCTTTCACTTAGGAGTATGTATTTGAGATTCATCTATCTTGTGTGTCTTGATAGTTTGTTTCTTTTTATTGTTCAATGGTATTCCATTGTATGGACGTACCACTGTTTGTCCATTTCCTAGTTGAGGGACATCCAGTTGTTTCCAGTTTTGGTGATTAAAAGCAAAGCTGCTATAAATATTTTGCACATACGTTTTATGGGAACATCAGTTTGTATTTCACTTGGGCCAATACCTAGGACTGGGTGCATATTGCTTTTAACCTAATACATTTTGAGCATTCTTTAATATTAGCATTAAAACACACACAAACACACATACCCCACAACCTACTTCTCTGGAGAGGATGAAACTCAGACTCCAATGCCTGCGTTGTTGCCCAGAAACATCCCATAGTGTTAAGAGAGGTGTGAGTTTAATTTCTCTTTGCTATTATTATCTCATTTAAAAAAATTAACAACAAATATTATCTATCCAATAAGGAAACAACAATGGCCAATATTGACTGGGTCCAATTTTTGAGAATGCTTTAAAAAAATGATTCTAAGTTTAATTGGCTAGTTTAATTTTTTCAAACCTGTTTAAGATTTTACAAGTAAATTCAAACAGCAGTTTCTCAAGTCTGTTTGAGTTTATAAACACAAGCTGTCTAACCTACTGCAGCATTTCATTTATTCAAGTTTTTTGCTACTGCTGTTGTTCCATGTTGATCCCAAGAATTCACATATAAATGAGCTTGGCCGATGTCTCTGACTTGACTGATTACAACAATTTGAAAGCATTTAATTCACTGAAATAATTGGTTATGCAGACTAACGACAGAAAATAGCTTGCTAGATGTTAAAGCATTGTGTCAATAGCCATCGTGTAATTTTCCCAAGAAGAAAATAATTATAATGAGCACTGACAGAAGTTTAACTTCAGGGAACTTAAGGAGAAATGTATAACGTTTCTTAGAACCCAACCCTCTGTTGGACTGCTGCTCCCATAAATATACTTGTGGGTATCTCAAGGCATCTGGCCTTTTGAGTTATAGATATTTAAATAATGAGATTAATTTGAGGCATTTGCCATATGTATTCCCATCACATTTTTACTTTTAGGAATTAGAGGGTCCTTGTTAAAGAAAGTTCCTGATATATATTTTCTTGTGTTTTAGGCTGAATTGTGTTCCTCCAAGATTTATATGTTAAAGCCCTAATCACCAGTTTCTCAGAATGTGACTGTACTTAGAAGTAGGACCTTAAAGGAGGTATTTAAAGTTAAATGAAGTCATAGGGTGAGTACTAACCCAATATGACCAGTGTATTCATAAACATAGATTAGGATACATACACAAAGAGGTGTGAAGACACAGTGAGAACTGGCCATCAACAAGCCAAGAAGAGAGGCTTCCAAAGAAACCAAACATACCTACATCTCGATCTTAGACTCCTAGGGTTCAGAGCTGTGAGAAAATTAATTTCTATAGTTTAAGTCACCCAGTCTATGGCAGTTCTAGTAAAGTAATATACCTTTTGGTATTATTTTCCCTTCCTGATAAAGATTCGAATATCATAGCCTGAGCTTTTGCTATGATAAGTCTGCTTATAAAGAAATAGAAAATAATAATCACCTCTGTGGTCATAAAATAATGCTTAGCAAATACAAAGAAATCGGCAAGTTCTACTTTTTTTAAAATACTTATAAACAAATGATTACAATAGGACTTAAGTCAATAAATCTTTGTTCTCTCTTTCCCTCATTTTCTGTCTTCTAGAAATATTTATTGCTCAGTATGTATTTTTTTAATTTAATTTTTTACATTTGACCCCTCTTTACCCATTTCTCCAACCCTGCGGCCTTTGGCAACCACCAATCTGTTCTCTGTATCTATGAGCTTGTTTGTTTGTCCTTTGGATTCCAGATCTAAGAACAATCATATAGTATTTGTCTTTCTGTGTCTGACTTACTTATCATGATACCCTCAAGGTTCATTCATGTTGTCACAAGCGGCAAGAATTTATTCCTTCTTATGGCTGAATAATTTCTACATAGGCAACTTCTACGTAGGAAGTTTAATAGCAGAATACTTACCATTTGTTCCATTCAGTTCACTTCACCATTTATCGGGTCCCTGCTCCATAGACTCTGTGGAGAGTTAGAGACTCGAAGTCCACATGCACTGGTCCTTCTCCTTAGAGGTGTCTAGGGAGATACTGTCATTAAAATAACAAGAGGATATTTTCTGTGCTGTGTCAGAGGCATGAGTGGTACAACAGGAGCATAGGTAGAAGCTCCCAAGCCACCAGGAGGGTGTGGAGAGTGCAGAGACTCAGAGAATGGCTTTATGAGAACTCAGTGTTCTAGGTGATGGTTAAAAGTAAAAAAAGAGCAAATTAAGTGGCATATGAGGTAAATAGGATGTTTCAGGCAATGGAGAGAGCATGAGCAAAGGCATGATGGGGGAAGCAGCATGAAAACTTCAGGGTATTGAAGATAATTTGGCTTCACCAAGGCATTAAATAGGAGGCAGGACTCGGAAAGAGTGGGAGTGGAGAGGTGGGCACATTCAGGATGTAGAGAGCTTCTCAAACAGCAGACTTTAGATCCTACACTGCAGAAATGGGGGAAAGGACTGGGTTTTAGGAAGGCTTGGCACTGTCATATTGGCATTTTTAGAGAGATCCTCTGGCAGCAACACTGAGGATAAATCGTACAGGGTGAGGACTGGAGACAGGGAGAGCAGCCAAGAGGTCATTTAAGTATTCAGAAAAGAAATGATGAGATACAGAAGTAAGGAAGCCAGGGTTGAAAGGGAGAAATAGAACTATTAAGGATGGGGAAGGCACATATATTCATACATTTTCTCTCAAGTATCAGCTCCAGTCACCTGGTGGTGTCTGCAAGGAGTGCTGTTTTGAGGAATTATGTGGTAGTAGATTCAATACGGGCGAAAAAGGGCATTGTGATTGATTGTTAATCATGTCTGCACAGGCTTAGCAGGGAGACGTAAGCGGTGGAGAGCTTTGCATGCGCTTGCCTGCCATGACTTCAAAGGGAAAAATCAGGAAGCTTAGAGGAATAACTGGATGTTGGAGACTGAGGGAAAAGGCGCCAAAGGTGGCTCCCAGATTGCTAGCTTGAGTGACTGGAGAGATGTAGTGAACTTATTGAGAAAGTGAAAGTAAAGAAGGTTTTGCAGGTTGTGTGCATGTGTGTGTCCACTTGTGTGCAAATGTATGTATTTGGGAGGATAGTTCCATTTTTATTCTATTGAGGTAGAATTCCCTGCAGCGCATTAAGGTAGAGGTGTCAATTAGACAGTTGGCTGTACAAGTGAATCTGAAGCTAAGAGAGAACTGGAGAATCATATTTAACAGTGATTAGCTATTCTTTAGTTAAAGGCAAGTCCAGGAAACCTAGAATGAAATAAAACATGAAAGATTTTCTTAATGTCAAGTTTGCCTTAAATTTCTTAAAATAGCCAAGAGCAGAAGTCAAATCTGTAGTCTATTTCTATTTTCTGGTGTCCCCCAGGGAAGATAATTAACCTTCCTTGGGCTCAACATTTCTACATCCAGAATAAAAATGATGTGACTTGTTTCTCCCTTTTATCTCAGCAATCTTGAGCCAGATCATTCCAGTTCCTAATCTTTTAATTTATGTCTTTTGCAAATGGGTCAATTCTTCCTAGATGCTTGGTGAGTGTTGTGTTAACACTTCATAGCCCTAATTAATGATGTATTTATGAAAGTTCCTACAAACCCTCATTTTGTTTAGAGATTAAATGTATCTTTCCTCACAATCAATAATCAGATCAGCCAAACCAGATTTTATGATTACTACATTTTTATTGATGACAGCTGTCTTCTTCAGTAAAAAAATGAGAATTCACTTTTTCTCCCCTGTTCTAATTCTGTTTCTTAGGATTCCTTTTAAGAGAACACATATTTGAGGGGTGGAGCCAACATGGCGGCGTGACTAGGACAGTGGGAATCTCCTCCCAAAAACATATATTTTTGAAAATACAACAAATACAACTAATCCTAAAAGAGACCAGAAGACACAGGACAACAGCCAGACAATATCCATACGTGCGAGAGCCCAGTGCCTGGTGAAAGGGGTAAGATACAAGCCCCTGCCTAGCGGGACCCGAGCGCCCCTCACCCCAGCTCCCAGTGGGAGGAGAGGAGTCCGAGTGGGGAGGAAGACGGAGCCCAGGACTGCTAAACACCCAGCCCTAGCCATCCGCACCAGAGCGCAGACACAGTACATGTGTGGAGGGCTGGAAACTAGGGAAACAGGGCAGCAAGACCTCTGAGCGGGTTCCGAAGCTGATGCCCCTGTGACAAAGAAAAGCGAGTGCTTTTTGAAAGTCTTAAAGGGACAGGGACGCAACAGCTGGACGGAAACAACAAAGGTCACAGTCCAGCAGCTGGAAATTACAGGGAAAACCGGGTGCACTAACCCCCTGGGCAACAGCTCTGAGAACCCTCATGGAGGGAAACAGCCAAACAGCCCCCTGTCCATTACCCCTCTGGGTGCGGTGAAAGCAGAGAAGCAGCCTAAGGCTGGCCACCCCTCAGCAAGGGAGCTTCCTCCATACCAGCCGGGCAAGACACAAAGACCCAGTCTACATGCAATTACCCAACACAAGCCACTAGGGATCGCAGTTGTCCTGGTAAAGAAAGGCCAGTAGCAAGTGGAAAGTTTGGCCCTTCCAGCTGACAGTCAATAGCACCTATCAACATGAAAAGGCAAAAAAATATGATCCAGACAAGACTAACCCAGACAGCTTCCGCATCTGCTACATCTTCCCCTGAGAAGGAACCTGAGGAGATAGATTTAACCAGTCTTCCTGAAAAAGAATTCAAAACCAAAGTCATAACCATCCTGATGGACTTGCAGAGAAATATGCAAGAACTAAGGAAGGAGAATACAGAAATAAAACAAGCTCTGGAA
Source organism: Manis javanica (assembly GCF_040802235.1). NCBI lineage: Eukaryota > Metazoa > Chordata > Mammalia > Pholidota > Manidae > Manis > Manis javanica. The sequence goes on along the minus strand of NC_133164.1, from coordinate 106,701,300 downwards.
GGACTTCAAAACAGAATGGACGAGATGCAAGAGACCATAAATGGACTAGAAAACAGAGAACAGGAATGCAGAGAGGCTGATGCAGAGAGAGATGAAAGGATCTCCAGGAATGAAAGAATTCTAAGAGAGCTGAGTGACCAATTGAAATGGAACAATATCCACATTATAGGGGTACCAGAAGAAGAGAGAGAAAAAGGGATAGAAAGTGTCTTGGAAGAAATAATTGCTGAAAACTTCCCCAAACTAGGGGAGGAAATGGCCTCTCAGACCACAGAGGTACACAGAACTCCCATGACAAGGGATCCAAGGAGGGCAACACCAAGACACGTAATAATTAAAATGGCAAAGATCAAAGACAAGGAAAAAGTATTAAAGGCAGCTAGAGAGAGGAAAAGGTTACCTACAAAGGAAAACCCATCAGGCTATCATCAGACTTCTCAACAGAAACCTTACAGGCCAGAAGAGAATGGCATGATATACTTAATGCAATGAAACAGAAGGGCATCGAACCAAGACTACTGTATCCAGCACAATTATCATTTAAATATGATGGAGGGATTAAACAATTCCCAGACAAGCAAAAGTTGAGGGAATTTGCCTCCCACAAACCACCTCTACAGGGCATCTTACAGGGACTGCTCTAGATGGGAGCACTCCTAATAAGAGCACAGAACAGAACACACAACATATGAAGAATGGAGGAGGAGGAATAAGAAGGGAGAGAAATAAAGAATCATCAGACCATGTGTATAATAGCTCAACAAGCGAGTTAAGTTAGACAGTAAGATAGTAAAGAAGCTAACCCTGAACCTTTGGTAACCACAAACTTAAAGCCTCCAATGGCAATAAGTACATACCTTTCAATAACCACCCTAAATGTAAATGGACTGAATGCACCAATCAAAAGACACAGAGTAATAGAATGGATAAAAAAGCAAGATCCGTCCATATGCTGCTTACAAGAAACTCACCTCAAACCCAAAGACATGCACAGACTTAAAGTCAAGGGATGGAAAAAGATATTTCATGCAAACAACAGAGAGAAAAAAGGTGTTGCAATACTAGTATCAGACAAAAAAGACTTCAAAATAAAGAAAGTTACAAAAGATAAAGAAGGACATTACATAATGATAAATGGCTCAGTCCAACAAGAGGATATAACCATTATAAATATATATGCACCCAATACAGGAGCACCAGCATATGTGAAACAAATACTAACAGAACTAAAGGAGGAAATAGAATGCAATGCATTTATTCCTGGAGACTTCAACACCCCACTTACTCCAAAGGACAGATCCACCAGAGAGAAAATAAGTAAGGACACAGAGGCACTGAACAACACACTAGAACGATGGACCTAATAGACATCTACAGAACTCTACATCCAAAAGCAACAGGATACACATTCTTCTCAAGTGCACATGAACATTCTCCAAAATAGATCACATACTAGGCCACAAAAAGAGCCTCAGTAAATTCTAAAAGATTGAAATCCTACCAACCAACTTTTCAGACCACAAAGGCATAAAACTAGAAATAAACTGTACAAAGAAAGCAAAAAGGCTCACAAACACATGGAGGTTTAACAACACGCTCTTAAATAATCAATGGATCAATGACCAAATCAAAATGGAGATCCAGCAATATATGGAAACAAACAACAACAACAACACAAAGCCCCAATTACTGTGGGATACAGCAAAAGCAATCTTAAGAGGAAAGTATATATCAATCCAGGCATATTTGAAGAAGGAAGAACAATCCCAAATGAATGGTCTAATGTCACAATTATTAAAATTGGAAAAAGAAGAACAAATGAGGCCTAAGGTCAGCAGAAGGAGGGACATAATAAAGATCAGAGAAGAAATAAATAAAATTGAGAAGAATAAAACAATAGCAAAAATCAATGAAACCAAGAGCTGGTTTTTCGAGAAAATAAACAAAATAGATAAGCCTCTAGCCAGACTTATTAAGAGGAAAAGAGAGTCAACACACATCAACAGAATCAGAAATGAGAAAGGAAAAATCATGACGGACCCCACAGAAATACAAAGAATTATTAGAGAGTACTATGAAAACGTATATGCTAACAAGCTGGGAAACCTAGAAGAAATGGACAACTTCCTAGAAAAATACAACCTTCCAAGACTGACCCAGAAAGAAACAGAAAATCTAAACAGACCAATTACCAGCAATGAAATTGAAGCAGTAATAAAAAAACTACCAAAGAGCAAAACCCCCGGGCCAGATGGACTCACCTCGGAATTTTATCAGACAGGGAAGACATAATACCCATTCTCCTTAAAGTTATCCAAAAAATAGAAGAGGAGGGAATACTCCCAAACTCATTCTATGAAGCCAACATCACCCTAATACCAAAACCAGGCAAAGACCCCACCAAAAAAGAAAACTACAGACCTGATGAAAGTAGGTGTAAAAAATACTCAACAAAATAGTAGCAAACCAAATTCAAAAATACATCAAAAGGATCGTACACCATGACCAAGTGGGATTCATCCCAGGAATGCAAGGATGGTACAACATTCGAAAATCCATCAACATCATCCACCACATCAACAAAAAGAAAGACAAAAACCACATGATCATCTCCATAGATGCTGAAAAAGCATTTGACAAAATTCAACATTCATTCATGATAAAAACTCTCAGCAAAATGGGAATAGAGGGCAAGTACCTCAACATAATAAAGGCCATTTATGATAAACCCACAGCCAACATTATACTGAACAGTGAGAAACTGAAAGCTTTTTCTCTGAGATTGGGAACTAGACAGGGATGCCCACTCTCCCCACTGTAATTTAACATAATACTGGAGGTCCTAGCCATGGCAATCAGACAAAACAAATAAATACAAGGAATTCAGATTGGTAAAGAAGAAGTTAAACTGTCTCTATTTGCAGATGACATGATATTGTACATAAAAAACCCTAAAGACTCCACTCTAAAACTTCTAGAACTGATATCGGAATACAGCAAAGTTGCAGGATACGAAATTAACACACAGAAATCTGTGGTTTCCTATACACTAACAATGAACCAACAGAAAGAGAAATCAGGAAAACAACTCCATTCACCATTGCATCAAAAAGAATAAAATACCTAGGAATAAACCTGACCAAAGAAGTGAAAGACTTATACTCTGAAAACTACAAGTCACTCTTAAGAGAAATTAAAGGGGACACTAACAGATGGAAATGCATCCCATGCTCGTGGCTAGGAAGAATTAATATCGTCAAAATGGCCGTCCTGCCCAAAGCAATATACAGATTTGATGCAATCCCTATCAAACTACCAGCAACATTCTTCAGTGAACTGGGACAAATAATTCAAAAATTCATATGGAAACACCAAAGACCCCAAATAGCCAAAGCAATACTGATAAAGAAGAATAAAGCAGGGGGGATCTCACTCCCCAACTTCAAGCTCTACTACAAAGCCATAGTAATCAAGACAATCTGGTACTGGCACAACAACAGAGCCACAGATCAGTGGAACAGACTAGAGACTCCAGACATTAACCCAGACATATATGGTCAATTAATATTTGATAAAGGAGCCATGGACATACAATGGCGAAATGACAGTCTCTTCAACAGATGGTGCTGGCAAAACTGGACAGCTACATGTAGGAGAATGAAACTGGACCATTGTCTAACCCCATATACAAAAGTAAACTCAAAATGGATCAAATACCTGAATGTAAGTCATGAAACCATTAAACTCTTGGAAAAAAACATAGGCAAAATCCTCTTAGACATAAACATGAGTGACCTCTTCTTGAACATATCTCCCCGGGCAAGGAAAACAACAGCAAAAATGAGCAAGTGGGACTATATTAAGCTGAAAAGCTTCTGTACAGCAAAAGACACCATCAATAGAACAAAAAGGAACCCTACAGTATGGGAGAATATATTTGTAAATGACAGATCCGATAAAGGCTTGACGTCCAAAATACATAAAGAGCTCACACGTCTCAACAAACAAAAAACAAATAACCCAATTAAAAAATGGGCAGAGGAACTGAACAGACAGTTCTCTAAAAAAGAAATACAGATGTCCAACAGACACATGAAAAGATGCTCCACATCGCTAATTATCAGAGAAATGCAAATTAAAACTACAATGAGGTATCACCTCACACCAGTAAGGATGGCTGCCATCCAAAAGACAAACAACAACAAATGTTGGCAAGGCTGTGGAGAAAGGGGAACCCTCCTACACTGCTGGTGGGAATGTAAATTAGTTCAACCATTGTGGAAAGCAGTATGGAGGTTCATCAAAATGCTCAAAACAGACTTACCATTTGACACAGGAATTCCACTCCTAGGAATTTACCATAAGAATGCAGCAATCAAGTTTGAGAAAGACAGATGCACCCCTATGTTTACCGCAGCACTATTTACAATAGCCAAGAATTGGAAGCAACTTAAATGTCCATCAATAGATGAATGGATGAAGAAGATGTGGTACATATACACAATGGAATACTACTCAGCTATAAGAAAAGGGCAAATCCTACCATTTGCAGCAACATGGATGGAGATGGAGAGTATTATGCTCAGCGAAATAAGCCAAGTGGAGAAAGAGAAATACCAAATGATTTCACTCATCTGTGGAGTACAAGAACAAAGGAAAAACTGAAGGAACAAAACAGCAGCAGACTCACAGAACCAAAGAATGGACTAACAGGTACCAAAGGGAAAGGGACTGGGGAGGATGGGTGGGTAGGGAGGGATAAGCAGCGGGGTGGGGAGAAGAAGAGGGGTATTAAGATTAGCATGCATGGGGGGGTGGGAGAAAGGGGAGGGCTGTACAACACAGAGAAGACAAGTAGTGATTCTACAACATTTTGCTATGCTGAGGGACAGTGACTTTAAAGAGGTTTATGGGGGGACCTGGTTAGGGGAGAGCCTAGTAAACATAATATTCTTCATGTAAGTGTAGATTAAAGATAACAAAAAAAAAAAAAAAGAAAGAGAAGGGAGATTACTCCCTGATAGGATAAAACTAACTGTAAATCAACGATTAATACATGATTTAAATATCCTTAATTTTGATCACTTAAAGGGTGTCAGATGATTGGCTATGGAGGTACATTTTTCTGATAATATTCCTTTCTCTTAAAAAAAAAAAGCAGTTCCTGTGTGGTGACTTCCAATGAGTTCTACACAATGGTATAAAGGGCATATCAAAGTGTGGGCAAAGGATCTGTTTGTGTTTATACAGAGGATCACAGCCTAATTTGGCTACCCAGAAAATGAACTAAGATATGATATGAAGAAGAACTTCCAACATCAGCACTCTCTGGAAGACTCATACCAGAAGATGATCATCAAAAAACCTCAACAAAGATCCAGGTGTTGCTACAGCTGTAGTTTCATTCATCCCACCAGTTCCTGGACTTGCCATTGGAATGAAGAAGGAGATATATAAGCTGGCCTGTGCATACAGTAAAACAACAAATTTGACTGGATCTATACTGTTGGAACTCAACCAAGAATTAGGAGAAGTGCAAGTTGTAGTGCTCCAAAATCTTACAATTACAGACTATCTACTGTTAAAAGAACATATTGGATGTGAACAGTTCCCAGGAATGGGTTGTTTTAATTTGTCTGATTTCTCTCAGACTGTTCAAGTACAGTTGGACAATATCCATCATATCATAGATAAATTTTCACAAATGCCTAGGATGCTTAACTGGTTTTCTTGGTTTCACTGCAGATGGCTGTTAATTATAGATCTGCTTTGGTTATGTAACTGTATTTCTATTATGTTAATGTGTGTGCACAATTTAATTAGTAGTTTAAAACCTATATGTGCTTAAGTTACTCTACAAGAAGATATGTCAAAGAAATAATCAATCCTCCCATGTTTTCTTCTGCCTGCTACTTCTATAGCTTCTCTTCTTCCTTCCTAATTACAACCCTTAAATAGAATTCATGCCTCATATAGAATTTACCAAGTATCATAATTCCTCCAAGTGGTAAAGATACCTCAAGACAAATGCTGGGCATAGAAGCCACAGGGCATAAATCTGCGAAGAAGTAAAAAGCTAACCTTTTCAAACAATATTGCTTCTCTCTCACTTACCAACTTTACGTTTCCCTGTATGGCCCCAGAAGATGACTGGTTAGCCAGAGACGGGTAAGATTCCACAAGGGAGGAACAACCTAAGACAGGCACAGTTGCAGGGGGGCCATCAGGTGAGAAATTGGGGACCAACAGAGGTGAGGCTTAGAACCTCACCCCCCCCTGTTTTGAGAGAAATCTTCTGCATCCGTGGATGTTTTATTGCCCTAGTCTAGCTTGGATTAACACATAGTCTACAGGCACACACCTAATCATCTACATTTGCTCTCTTACAACACTAAACTATGTTTTCTACCTTTATCTTGCATCTACCTACCACTTCAGCATTTTATTAAAAATAATAATAATAATAATAATAATAATAAAGGGAGAAATGTGGGATCCACATATAAATCAAGTATAAAAATCAAATGAATATTCATATTTGACCTGATTGTTTATAGTTCATAATGCGTGATCAAAACCGAAAGTTTCTGTGATGACTGCCCTTGTACTGTTCACCATGTAAGAACTTATTCACTATGTAAGAATTTGTTCACCATGTAAGAACTTGTTCGTTATTCTTCAGAAGATTGGAGACTGATGAGAATTAGGCTTGGGGTGGATTAATGATTGTGCATTGAGCATTGACTCCCCTATACAGAATTTTATTGTTGTTAACAACCATTTGATCAATAAATATGAGAGATGCCCTCTCAAAAAAGAAAAAAAAAAAAGAACACATCTTTGTTTACTCTATGATTAGATATACTCTTATTAATGATCATTTCTGATACTTTTGGACCCACATAGAATTAGCATGTATCTTATGCATGCTGCTTATATACTGTCCTATGTATCCAGAACTTGATTTCTTCTTGGAATTTTGGGAAACTTTCCCATTGGTCCTCTAACTCTCATCTTCTCAGAGTATGTTTTTTATTAGCAACTGTGAAAGGCAAAAAAGTTGTGACAATAATGGCTTGGTTTTATATTTTATTATTTATTTTATATTTGTAGATTTTTTTCTTAATAAGTATGTCTCTCAACTATTGGAATTCCAAATGTCTACAATATATTAAAATTATTAAGTATACAGCAACATTGTATTTATTAAATTATTTTAATATTGTTACAGTTTTATAGAATATCAATGTAAAAATTATATTGCCAGGTATTTCAGACCTTGGCAGAGAAAGGAATCTGATAAACACTTACTTGATTAATTATAAGAATGATTAATAAATTAATAAATGGGAAGTAGTATGATTTGAAGTTTGAAATTAAGGGAAAATGTGCTTTGTACCTACCACTGGAATTAAAGAACAAATTTAACGATGATGTTATTAATGATTCAATTCTCAGATGTGTATGTGTGTATGCCGTAAGCCTGGAAGATCAATCATTTCAGAATGGAGAGAGTTTGAAAGACTCTGACAATTGAAAGATTTAGTCTGTAAATTGAGTGATCTCTCATTTGATAAGTGATCAATGAAAATTTTACTATTTTATAATCAGAGGCAAGATAAACACACTTAGACCTCAGATTAAAAAGAAAAAGCCTTCTCATTAGTGGCTGGCATTTCAATATATGCATCCTCAGTTGTGATTACAGGTAAAACCTAAATATTCATTTTTGGGGGTTATAAGTGTCCCTAAAGAGCTGTAAAATAAAAAGAAAACAGTAAAAAGTCATGTGTAAAAGGTAGTTTTTTTTACTCCAACTGAAGATACAGAATCTTGATGATGGTGGTATTAGAGTCATGGAGCGATGGAACATTTAGCAATTAGAGTAAGATTTTATGTTCTTAGAGGAATCACTAATATTTCATAATGTGTAAATAGTATTTCTAAAATCAGCTAGTTTATTTATTTATTTATTTATTTTTATTGGGGTATCATTGATATACACTCTTATGAAGGTTTCACATGATCAAATTTGTGGTTACTACATTCACCCTATTATCAAGTCCTCCTCAAACCCCAGTGAAGTCACTGTCCATCAGTGTAGTAAGATGCCACAGAGCCACTACTTGTCTTCTCCGTGCTATAGAGTCTTCCCCATGACATGCCACACACCACGTGTGCCAATCATAATACCCTTCAATCCCCTTCTTGCTCCCTCCTCACCAGCTCTACCCCACCCCTCCCCATTGGTAACCGCTAGTTCCTTCTTGGAGTTTATGCATCTGCTGCTGTTTTGTTCCCTCAGTTTTGCTTTGTTCTTATACTCCACAAATGAGGGAAATCATTTGGTACTTGTCTTTCTCTGCCTGGCTTATTTCACTGAGCATAATAACCTCCAGCTCCATCCATGTTGTTGAAATGGTAGGATTATTTTTCTTCTTATGGCTGAATAATATTCCATTGTGTATATGTAACACATCTTCTTTATCCATTCACCTACTGATGGACATTTAGGTTGTTTCCATTTCTTGGCTATTGTAAATAGTGCTGCAATAAACATAGGGGTGCATATGTCTTTTTGAATCTGTGATCTTGTTTTCTTCAGAAAAACTCCTAGGAGTGGAATTCCTGAGTCAAATGGTTCAATTTTTAGCTTTTTGAGGAACCTCCATATTGCTTTCCACAATGGTTGAACTAGCTTACATTCCCACCAGCCGTGTGGGAGGGTTTCCCTTTCTCCTCATCCTCTCGAGCATTTGTTGTTCCTTATCTTTTTTATGTTGGCCATCCTAACTGGCATGAGGTGATAATATCTCATTGTGGTTTTAATTTTCATTTCCCTGATAATTAGTGATGTGGAGCATCTTTTCTTGTGCTGTTGGCCATCTGAATTTCTTCTTTGGAGAAGTGTCTCTATATCCTCACCCATTTTTTTAATCAGGCTGTTTGTTTTTGGGGTGTTGAGGTGTGTGAGTCCTTTATATATTTTGGATGTTAACCCCTTATCAGATGTCATTTACAAATATATTCTCCCATACTGCAGGATGCCTTTTTGTTCAACTGATGGTGTCCTTTGCTGTACAGAAGCCCTTTAGCATGATGTAATCCCATTTGTTCATTTTTGCTTTTGTTTCCCTTGTCCAAGGAGATGAGTTCAAGGAAAAGTTGCTCATGTTTATACTCAAGAGAATTTTGCTTATGTTTTCTTCTAAGAGCTTTATGGTTTTATGGCTTACATTTAGGTCTTTCATCCATTTCAAGTTTACTTTTGTGTATGGAGTTAGACAATAATCCAGATTCATTCTCTTATATGTAGCTGTCCAGTTTTGGCAACAGCAGTTGTTGAAGAGGCTGTCACTTCCCCGTTGTATATCCATGACTCCTTTATCATATATTAATTGGCCATATATGCTTGGGTTTATATCTGGGTTCTCTATTCTGTTCCATTGATCTTTGGGTCTGTTCTTGTGCCAGTACCAAATCTTCTTGATTACTGTAGCTTTGTAGTAGAGCTTGAAGTTGGGGAGTGTAATCTACCTTGCTTTATTCTTCCCTCTCTGGATTGCCTTGGCTATTTGGGGTCTTTTGTGGTTCCATATGAATTTTAGAACTATTTGTTCTAGTTCATTGAAGAATGCTGTTGGTATTTTGACATGAATTGTGTTGAATCTGTAGATTGCTTTAGGCAGGATGGCCATTTTGACAATATTAATTCTTCCTATCCATGAGCACAGGATAGATTTCCATTTATTGGTGTCTTCTTTAATTTCTCTCAAGTGTCTTGTAGTTTTCAGGGTAAGGTCTTTCACTTCCTTCGTTAGGTTTATCCTAGGTATTTTATTCCTTTAGATGCAATTGTGAATGGAATTGTTTTCCTGATTTCTCTTTCTGCTAGTTCATCATTAGATAAGAATGCAACAGATTTCTGTATATTCATTTTGTATCCTGCAACTTTGCTGAGTTCAGATATTAGTTCTAGTAGTTTTGGAGTGGATTCTTTAGGGTTTTTTATGTACAATATCATGTCATCTGCAAATAGTGACAGTCTAACTTCTTCTTTACCAATCTGGATTCCTTGTATTTCTTTGTTTTGTCTGATTGCTGTGGCTAGGACCTCCAGTACTATGTTAAATAACAGTGGTGAGAGTGGGCATCCCTGTCTAGTTCCCGATCTCAGAGGAAAAGCTTTCAGTTTTTTGCTATTAAGCAAGATGTTAATGGTGGGTTTTTCATACATAGTCTTTCTTATGTTGAGGTACTTGCCCTTTATACCCATTTTATTGAGAGTTTCTATCATGAATGAATGGATGTTGAAATTTGTCAGATGCTTTCCAGCATCTATGGAGATGATCATGTGGTTTTTGTCCTTTTTGTTGAGGTAGTGCATGATGGATTTTCAAATATTGTACCATCCTTGCATCCCTGGAATAAATCCTACTTGATCATGATGGATGATCTTTTTGATGTATTTTTGAATTCAGTTTACTAATATTTTGTTGAATATTTTTGCATCTATGTTCATCAGGGATTTTGATCTTTAATTTTCTTTTTTTTGTGGTTTCTTTGCCTGGTTTTGTTATTAGAGTGATGCTGGCCTCATAGAATGAGTTTGGAAGTATTCCCTCCTCTTTTACCTTTTAGAAAACATTAAGGAGGATGGGTATTAGGTCTTCACTAAATGTTTGGTAAAATTCAGTGGTGAAGCCATGTGGTCCAGTGGTTTTGTTCTTAGGTAGTTTTTTGATGACCAGTTCAATTTTTGTTGCTGGTAATTGGTCTGTTCAGATTTTCTGTTTCTTCCTGGGTCAGTCTTGAAGGATTGCATTTTTCTAGAAAGCTGTCCATTTTGTCTAGGTTATCCAATTTGTTAGCATATAATTTCTCATAGTATTCTCTAATAATTCTTTGTATTTCAGTGCTATCCTTAGTGATTTTTCCTTTCTCATTTATGATTCTGTTCATGTGTATAGACTCTTTTTTTTTTTGTAAGTCTGACTAGGTGCTTATCAATTTTGTTTATTTTCTTGAAGAACAAGCTCCTGTTTTCATTGATTCTATTGTTTCATTCTTCTTAATTTCTTTTATTTCTGCTCTAATCTTTATTATGGACCTCCTTCTACTGACTTTAGGCCTCATTTGTTCTTCTTTTTCTAGTTGCATTAATTGTGAGTTTAGACTGAACATATGGGATTGTTCTTCTTTCCTGAGGTAGGCCTGTATTACAACATACTTTCCTCTTGGCGTGGCCTTCACTGCATCCCACAGATTTTTTTGCAGTATTGTGTTACTCTTTTCATTTGTCTGTGTATATTGCTTGATCTCTGTCTTAATTTGGTCATTGATCCATTGGTTGTTTAGGAGCATGTTGTTAAGCCTCCTTGTGTTTGTGGGCTCTTCTGTTTTCTTTGCATAATTTAATTATAGTTCCATACCTTTGTGGTCTGAGAAACTGGTTGGTACAATTTCAATCCTTCTGAATTTACTGAGGCTCTTTTTGTGGCCTAGTATATGATCTATTCTTGAAAATATTCCATGTGCACTTGTGAGGAATGTGTATCCTGCTGCTTTCGGTGGAGTGTTCTGTAGATGGCTGTTAAGTCCATCTGTTCTAATATGTTGTTTAGTGCCTGTCTCCTTATTTATTTTCTGTCTGGTTGATCTTTCCTTTGGAGTGAGTGGTGTGTTGAAGTCTCCTAAACTGAATGCATTGCATTCTGTTTCCCCCTTTAATTCTGTTAGTATCTGTTTCGTATATGTAGGTGCTCCTATGTTGGGTGCATAGATATTTATAATATCCTCTTGTTGGATTGACCCCTTTATCATTACATAATGTCCTTCTTTGTCTCTTGTTTCTTTCTTTGGTTTAAAGTCTATTTTGTCTGATACAAATACTGCAACTCCTGCTTTTTTCTCTCTATTATTTGCATGAAATATCTTTTTCCATACCTTCACTTTCATTCTTTGTATGTCTTTGAGTTTGAAGTGAGTCTCTTATAGGCAGCATACATATGAGTCTTGTTTTTTATTCATTGAGTAACTCTATGTCTTTTGATTGGTGCATTCAATCCATTTATATTTAGGGTTATTATCAATAGATACATATTGTTTTGCCATTGCAGGCTTTAGATTTGTGATTACCAAAGGTTCAAGGGTAGCTTCTTTATTAATTAACAGTCTAACTTATCTCACTTAGTACACTATTTCAAACACAATCTAAAGGTTCTTTTTTTCCCCTTCTTTCTTTTTCTTCCTCCTTCATTCTTTATATATTAGGTATCATATCCTGTGCTCTTCAATTGTCCCTTGACTGACTTTTGGGGTAGTTGATATAATTTTACATTTGCTTAGTATTAATTGGTCTACTTCCTTTACTGTGATGTTATTTTCTCTTGTGACAGCAATTTAGCCTTAGAAGAACTTCCATCTATAGCAGTCCCTCCAAAATACACTGTAGAGATGGTTTGTGGGAGGTAAATTTCCTCAACTTTTGCTTATCTGGAAATTGTTTAATCCCTTCTTCAAACTGAAGTGATAATCTTGCCAGGTAGAATATTCTGAGTTTGAGGCTCTTCTGTTTCATTGCATTGAATATATCATGCCACTTCCTTCTGGTCTGTAAGGTTTCCGTTGTGAAGACTGATGATAGCCTGATGGGTTTTCCTTTCTATGTGATCTTTTTTCTCTCTCTGGCTGCTTTTAATAGTCTTTTCTTGTCCTTGATCTTTGCCATTTTAATTCTTATATGTCTTGGTGTTGTCTTCCTTGGGTCCTTGTATTGAGAGATCTGTGCACTTCCATGGCCTGAGAGATAATTTCCTTTCCCAGATTGGGTAACTTTCAGCAATTATTTCCTCAAAGAGACTTTCTATCCCTTTTCTCTCTCTTCTTCTTATGGTACCCCTATAATGCAAATATTGTTCTGTTTGGATCAGTCACACAATTCTCTTACTATTCTTTCATTCCTAGAGATCCTTTTTACTTTCTGTGCTTCAGCTTCTTTGTATTTCTGTTCTCTAATTTCTGTTTCATTTACCATCTCCTCTACCTCATCTGATCTGCTTTTAAATCCCTCCATTGTATGTTTCAATTTAGATACTGAATTTTTCAAAGTTTTTATCTCTTTCTTGAAGTCCTTCCTGAGGTCTTAAAATTTTTTCTGTAGCTCCCTGTACCTGTTTATGATTTTTATTTTGAAATCTTTCTCAGGAAAATTAGTGATTTCAGTTTCACTTGGCCCTCTTACTGGTGTTTGTGGAATTTGGGGTTGTACCAGTTTCTTTTGATGTTTCATATTTGTAATGAATAATATGGAATAATAACTTTGTGTAGGCAGCACCCTCTAGAGCCCAGAAGCTCTATTCTCAGGAGCTGCTCAGCACCTGGAGCAATGGCAAGGTTGCAGGCAAGTGGCACTGGTGCCTGGCAGGAGGAAAGAGCTCTTTCATCCTTTCTGGCTGCAGTGCCTCCCTCTATGGGCAGGGCCAGTGGGCCTAGCACACTGGGAGCAGCCTCTATGCTAAGTCCCTGTAGCTGTCATAGGCAGGACCACCCTCTGGCTGGCCTGGCACAATGGTAGGGGCAGCAAGTTTGTGAGCTGCTGCCAGCTGGGGGAAGGAGTAGCAGGCTGCATATCATGGTAGGGGGCCTCAGGGCTGCATTGCTAGCCAGGGGGATGGTGCAACCTGCTGGGCTGAGTGCACCGGGACAATTTTTTCCACCTAAGCTTTCTCCAGAGCAGCAAGCTCTGTGCAATCCTTGCCCCTTTAGCAGCCCTCTCATTGTTGGAGTGTCTCTCATAGTGCCCAGGAAGTCTCTGCCCTTCTTTTGTCCCAGAACGACCAGTTGTGGGTACCTGTTCTCCACAAGCAGCTGGAACCTCAGTCTCTCTGAGTATTCCACCTGTCCTATCTTTCCAATCCCACTAATCTCCAGAGCACCATGTCAGGTAGGTTTATGCTCCCAGAGTAGATCTCCAGGGCTGGGTGTTCAGCAGTCTTAGGCCTCCACCCCGTCCCGTCTGTTTCTCTTCCTCCTGCCGGTGAGCTGGGGTGGCAGAAGGGCTTGGATCCTGCTGGATTGTGACTTTGCTGCTCTATGCTTTTTCATGAGATCTTCTCTTTTTCCCAGATGTAGACAGCCTGTTTGCAATCTTCTTTCCTGTTGCTCTTTCAGGATTAGTTGTATTTGCTATGTTTTCGTATTATTTGTGGTTTTGGGAGGAGATTTCTGTCTCACTTTTCATGCCTCCATCTTTAATCTCTTCATTGTGGCTTTGAAATCAGTTAGTTTTATCTCAAATTTATACTGCCTTTTAAACAATAATTTCTTTTATATAATCAAGGAAATTATTAGAAAGCATCAGCCCAGTGCACCCTACCACCAGCCCTGATAGTGGGTTCCAGGCTTGGTCTTGTCTTCATCCATACAGATGTCAGCAATAATTGCAGTATCCTTGGTAGGTAACTATAGGGGTTAGCAGAGGCTGGAAACACTTCCACAATGATATGCAGCATGAAGGGTGGGCAATGACAAACATTATAGAAAAGACTAGGCAGCTAATTCTCAGGACATTGGTGAGGCACCCTAGAGCACTCCTGCGAGTCTTTGGGAAGGATTTTTGAAGCACCTAGAGTTCAAAAAGAGCAGAAGAGGGTCAAGACAGAGAAACTGTCACTTTACTCTTACTACCTTAAAATATTTGGCTTTAGAATTTGTTATATGTAGAAAGTACATTACAATCATATTATCACAACGTAGGTGTATTTGTTTTCTGTGGCTGCTATAACAAAGTACCACAGATTGGTGGGTTAAAATAACAGAAATTTATTCTCTCACCGTTCTGGAGGCTGGAGTCTGAGTTCAGCTTCACATATCAGCAGGGCTTCATTGCTAGTCTAGCTCTAAGGAGAAGCTGCTTCTTCCCTCTTCTGGCTTCTGGTGGCTGCCTGTGGTCTCACCACTCCAGTCTCTGCCCCAATTTCACACTGCCTTCCCCGTATGTATCAAATCTCCCTGTCTCTCTCTTTTAAGGGCACTTGTGATTGCATTTCGAGCCAATGTGGATAGTCCAGACTCTCCCCATTATCAAGATGCTTAATTTATTCACATTTGCAAAGATTCTTTTTTTAGGGAAGAGGATATGAAGGCACTGTGTGGCTGTTAATAAGAAAAAATAACAGCAACAATGAATTAAAAAGAAATAAAAAGGGAACATAGCCCAGCAGCCTCAACTTGCATTCCTTATCCTAATTTCCTATTTTTAAATTTTTATTTTCATTCTCATCATTATTTCAGGCCACACTCTCCACTTAATTTAGTTTTGTCATTCTAGCTGATATTCTTTACCTTGGCTACATATACAATCACGTGGGCAGCTTTGTTAAGCCATGAATACTCACACCAATTAAAGTAGAATCTCTGGGAGTAGGGCCTGAGTATCATCATTTTTAAAAACATGACTGCATTATGAAAACCATTGGCTTTGAAACATGAGTTTGAATCTTATCTGTCATTTACCAGCTACAGGCCCTCAGACAAGACACACTCTGTTGCCTAGGTGTATTGTAAATTAATATAGATGTTTACATGTGTAGGTATGTACATACACATTAGTTATAGCATACATAGTATTTAATGCATATCCACTTTTAATATAAATATGAATAACAATATGAATAATCTTTGTTAAATGAATGCATGAATGTCAAGAACTATTGTAAATGTTTTAACACTGTTAAATGCTACTGATAAAAAAGAGGAAAACAGACATGCTTGCTGCTCATGTGCAACTTATATTAGAGTGTGGAAATGAGACATTAATTAAATAAAGTCTCCCAAAAATGTGACATTGAAGAGAAATAGGGTTATAAAAACTCTACAGTGATGTTAATAGTGTTTTTTTCTTTCAAAAAGGTCAGGAAAAGCTCCTCTAAAGAAGTTATACTTGAACTGAGATCCAAAGAATAAGCAGGAATTATTGAGGCAATGTGAGGCAGAGAAGGTCTGGGAAAACTTTGAGAATGTGCATAAGCAAAACCCAGATTATGGGAGAACACAGTGAGCATATGACCTGGAAATAGCCAGGGACCAGATGAGAGAATGCAGTGACATGTAGGACAGGACCACCTGGGCAGGATGCAGTTCATGCAGGGACTCATAAGCCATGTTAAGAAATCCTGCCTTCATTCTGAATACATTGGAAAGCCAGTCAGGAGTTTTAAGTAGAGATAATCAGGAAATACGGGTGATAATGCTATCCTGGGACTTGGAGAGGGGCCAGAATAGATGCAAATACATGAGTGTGCTATTGCAATAGTCTCGTAAAGATGGCAGTAGCTGAGAACAGAGTGGTAGTGAAAAGATGGAGAGGTATGGGTTAGATTGAAAAAATGCACAGGAGATAAAACTCAATGTGTGGTGAGGAAGGATGTAAAGAAAGCCAATGAGAGCTCCTACATTTTTGGTTTGTACAACTGGATGGTGAGCCATTTACTGTGGCAGGAAATTCTAGAAGTGTCAGGTTTAGGGACAAAGACCAGGAGATCAGGTCACACAGCTAGGAAGAGCTGGCATTTGATCTTGGGACCATTTGTCTTGAGTTCTGTTTTACTGCTATACCTCCCGGTACTGAAATAAAATAAATACTCATCGGTTCCTTTGAATGCCCCCTTGACTCTTCTTTGCTGAAAACCCATCTAACGTCCTTCATATTACATACATTTTTTTTAGGAAGCTTTGACTTTGATGATTTTTCCTTTCCCTGAATGCTTAGTGTTTATTATCTGTAATGTTAAATTATTGCTTTACGTATGTTGCTACTTTCTGTCTCTCTTGGATTGTAAATTCCTTCTGGTCAGGACTTACTTAAACTCTGTGGCAGAGTTTCCTAGCTAACTACCAAAAATCCATTCTACCTTTCTTCCTAGTTACTGAGTGAAACTAAATTCTTAGCTGCCCTTGTATTTAACTGAAACTTTGAAACAAAATTCTTGCTAATGAATTAGAGGTATAATTGAATAAATGAATTAGAGGTATAATTGAATATGCTTCCTCTAAGCCCAAGGTATAATGCTTTCCCCAAGTGCTCCAACACTATGTTTTCCCCTTTCTGTGGCTGAAATTGTGATAACCAGTGTTAAATGTGATAAAGTCACTGTTAGCCTGGGTTCCTGAAAGACAGCATGGAGCATGACGTTCCCAACTCAAGATGCTCTAGACTGTAAGCGAAGAGAAAATAAGCATTAATAGTATATGAACCCTTACAGTTGGGGATTGACATATATTTTGTCTGTTTAGCATAACCTAATATAGAATCCTTTATTTCTTCTGTGCTTTTCCTCATTATACAATATTCAGCAAGTGACAAATGCTTAATGACAATGGTGATGCTAAGCACCCTGAACATAAAAACCTGAATACTATAATAAGAATTCTTGTAAGTTGTATAACTCATCAAGCACTATTCTAAATATCAGTCTCAAGTTTATTGGAATGATTTGCTCGACTTTCAGATTTTGAAAAAGTATTGTCTTCATCCTCTCGTGTTCTGATTATGATAGAGCAATATTTCAATTGTACTCATCTGATAAAAATGCTCTATTTCTAGTTTAGCTCAGGTGGATTATCACTGCTAAAAATTGTTGGTTGTTTAATGCCAGATTCACAAACTATATCATTTGCAAAGAAATGGTGGGGTTAAATATTATTTTATGAGAATCAGGGGAAATACCACTTTCTACCATTTATATAGCTTACTTACTTTACAATTCCTTTTTCTAAAAGGCTAGAAAATCTACAGGGAACAAGCACTTATATCACTTCATGAGTAATAAATAGATCATTCTCATTAGTACTTTTAATAATATATTAATATTAATGTATTAGTCCATTGATAATTTATTAGTGGTTAAGACTTTGGAACAAACCAAAGTAGATTTCAAATTATGAGATGTATGTTACAAGGAGAATAATATTTTTATAAAGCAGATGAGGAGAAAAAGAAAAGTAAACTATAGAATCAACCAACCAAGAAAAAAAAATGATTTTCAGGTTCCAGTGACATTACATGGAAATAATACTTAGAGTAAGATACAGAAAAAGCATTGGAGTAAATACTTTTGTCATTTTTCTTTATAAAGTGTATTAATAAGGAAGAAGATTGAAAGAGAATAAACAATTTTATTCTGTTGACTATCAACTAAAACTTGATTTACCCAAAAGAGAGATTATTTTGATTTGTATTATGTATTATATTAAGAAATAGTAGGCCATCAAGTTGACTATTAGAGCTTTATGTGACTAGTACATCTTTTCATCCTATGAGTAAGTTGTGAGATCTCAGAAAGTGGTTGAGGGAAAGAGGGATCCAAGGATTTTTCTCCCCTCTTCTCCCATCCAGTTCTGATCTATCACTTCTTCTGTGGCATGTAACTTTTGGGACCTATGGGTAATTGGGTACAAGCAGGACCTTGGACTGTTGAAGGGAGTCCCAGCCAGCAGCCCTGGTTCACAGCTTTCTTTTCTGAAAACTGGATGAGTGTCTCATTCTTCTATCAGGAACTGCTGGTTAGGACCAAAGGTGGTTGGGTCCCGGGAAGAGTTAGATCCACATGTAATTAACTGATGATCTCTAGGGGAGAGTGACATTGGACAAACACATAATCTTTCTGAACCCCAAGTGTCTAGAGGAAGTATGAAGGATGAGCTAAATGAGTTTTCTCTTGAAACTGATGCAATAATTAGTGACCTGAAATTAGCAAGAATTCCTGTAGCTGGTTTAGCAAGGAAGTGGCTGCCTTCTTGTTTGTACATTGCCAGCCCCCTAGGAGAACATACGACTTTATTTTCCCTTATCTATAGGATTACCACTACTCAGAAAACTCATAGCACAGCCTGAGATCTGATGACCAACAAGAAAGAGGAAGAAAAATTTGATCGCATAGTATACACAATGGGGAAACTGAGCTGCTGAAAGAGACAGCACAATCGGAATAAGAACATTCTAAGAATACTTAGGTGAAACATTCTGACACATGCATACACACACTTTCCTGAACTTATTCTTAGAGATTCTTCAGTTCTCCATGAGAATATCTGAATTTTGAAATGTTAGGTTAACAATAAAATTCTTAACATAAACATATACAAAAATCACATGGAAAACTGTCTTAAAACAGAGTATAGCTATGTGATTTAATGTCTGTATTTTCATTTGTATTTATGATTATGATGAAACTTAATGGATTAATTTATTATCACTTGCTAGTAAGAAAAAATTAGAGGTAGACCTCATAATATTTAATGATTCACTAAATGAATTCCATCTGAAAAAGGTTTTGCAATAAATGGAATGGGAAATATTTTTTAAAATGAGTCATCAAATGGTTCAACATAGACTAAACAAGTCAAACCCAAATTCTCATTCAATACAATATTCACATTGTAAATGGTGATGTAGATATAGCAAAGCATTTATAAAACATTAAATTATTGTTCATTTTTACTGTTTTTTTAGTTCTATTTTTAATTTATAAATTTCTTTTGGATTTATATTTGCATAAGTATTTAAAACATAAGTTTAGTTTCATGTTTGTACATATTTAACTAATTCATACCAAAATTAGTAGTCTATTATTATTTCCCCCTTAAAAGGGGTACCTGTGTACTCAGATTTGAGGAATATTACCATATGTATACATCTCATTAATGTTTTTATGACTTTCTCAGTTCAAAATATCTTGTTTTCCATTTTATATTCACAAAATATTTCTAAATTGTGTTCAATCTGTAGGCTTTAGAGACCTGGTTTTTGAAGATAGAGCAAAAAAAGTAACTATTAATTCATTTGATTCTACATCCCAGGATTCAGAACTGTGATGTCAAATCAATACATCTCGTGGCTGTGAACATTTATTCCACGTGTAGACACACTGTCACATGTTCTAACAACCCGTAATACAGTGGGCCATTCGGGAAAATAAAAAGTATTTCCTTGATTGCAGCTCATGTCGGATCAAAAGAATTTCAGTTACAACCAATTTTGTGATTGTTAATAAAATATAATGGAAAGGTAATTCTTTAGAGATAAGGTTGACAGTCATGTATTCAAATAAAAATACAGGCATCTATGGAAAACACTGTTTAAATGGTAACTGAAGAAAGGCAAGTAATGCTTACAAGGATGTCTTTAATAGAATTTGTTATTCTCATGACTGCATTGTCCCTTAATAATAGATTATAAAAACATGCTTTCTGAATTCTTTATTAAGGCATAAAAGAATAATATATATGTTCATTTCCATTCTCATATGTATCCCTATTCTTGGCTTTTTCCCCCCAAAAGTTCCCCTTTAAATGACAAGAACAAGTGAGGAAGGCTCTCCTTGAATTGTAATCATGATTTACATGTGGCTTTTTAGCAGGTCTAATCCTAGTGGCAATGATTCTGCAAATGTGTCCTTTTCAAGATATTTATCTTTATTGAGACCAGCTGGGAGGGGAGGGAAAGCATAATTTTGGCCAATTCAGATAGCATAATTGCAGGATTATATCCTAATATCTTGGTCATCCAGCATTGGCCCACTGAATATTAGATTGACAGGAAGCAATACGTACTCTCTTTAAGAAATACTTTTGAGTGGTTGCCATAATAGACATGAAAATGGAATTTTAAAAACAACAGCAAAGAAATCATCTCAAGGAACACATCTGAGCTGTCATTCCATCTCTCAAAGGCTCGATTCTC
Organism: Manis javanica; assembly: GCF_040802235.1. Classification (NCBI taxonomy): domain Eukaryota; kingdom Metazoa; phylum Chordata; class Mammalia; order Pholidota; family Manidae; genus Manis; species Manis javanica. Next base: position 106,680,557 of record NC_133164.1, on the reverse strand, counting down.
TGTTGACAACATTAACTTAGGCCATCTGTAACTCGTTCCTGTCTCTTCCCAGTCTCATCTGGCCAGTTAATATGTCTTGGGCCTGACGCTTCAAGAGTATCTGGTGAGTGTAAAAAAACTGGTACATCTTGATTCAACTGATAGAGCATAAGATTGCTCTTATAGATAGACTGCGAGTTTTCAAAAAATTTATGGAACTTCAACAGAAGGAAAGACACTATAAATTTTATACAATGAATGAAACATGTTTTCTTAGCTCTTTTTATTTGGCAGAAAATTATGTATAACCCATTTCAGGTGGTGCCCACACTACACTCATCTATTTGATAGCTGTTTCATTAGCTACTGGGGAAGGGATAGAGTAGAGCAGAAATGTCACTCATTTGTTTATCTTTAGGAAGAAAATCTGAGACACTTAAAAAAGCAATTCAGTCCTTTTTTTTTTTCCTTTTTATGAGGTTTCGACTTATGACTGTCAGGAAGAACCCCATCAGAACGCAACAACTCAAAGGGACTTGTCCTTAGGCACTTTTTGATTGCCACCTACTTAGAGTAAATAAATATGGAGCCAACAGCAGCAAATCTATTTCCTTGCAGGGCTATAGAACTCACACTTTATTATGAGATAAAGAACAATATTATGAGAAAAATAAACTACAAAGATTTGTTGAACTTAGTAGAGAAGATTCTTCTTCAAAAATATAAGTTAGTTTCAGTTTCATTCATATGTGGCTTTCAAATGGAATTACGTCAAAAGAATTAAAATACGAGGCTATTCTCTCACATTGAGGAATGATCTTGACTCTCATTGGGTCCCTGTGAATGGTACTTGCTTTCCCAAGATTTTGGCCTATTGCCTCCACTAGATTGGCAGCTCTTTGAAGATCAATGTGCTATTTTCTGATTCTCACTAATCTTCTTAGCCTCTCTGAAATGCCAAATAATTCAGGAAATACTAAGGAATGATCACCTGGATGGTCTTTGCCATGGTCTGTATACTCAATGCTGCTTAAAAGCAGCTACACCATATATATATATACACACACACACACACACACATATATAAATTAATATATAATTTATATTAACTAATATCAATATTACATAAATAATTTATATATTATATTAATATTAATAATTACATAGTATATATAATTACATATAATGTTATATGTAAATGTTATAAAATCATATAATTATTTTAACTATATTGTAAGTATCACATATATGTATATATATATGTAATACACATACATATATATAATTGTGATCAGAACCAGGTCAAGTAGGCATTGTTTTTTGATTGCCTGGGGCAGATCTAATATCCCCAGGTGCTTGGATGAGCTGGCCTCCCCTTTCAGCATAGTTTCTAGTTTCTGTCACCCACAAAGGCACTTCCTCTATTCCATCCAACAGTGGATTTACCTCTGACTGCCTCTCCTTTTCAAAACTTACATTAAGGTGTAAATGACCTACGGGCTCTGAAGGTTTCCTTTCTATAGCATCTAGGGTCTATTTAATAAAGCAAAATTAGAAGAAATTAGAGAATGAATTAAAATTGCTGAGCTCCAGACATTAGGAATGGATAACCGAGATACAAGGGGCTTTCCAAGGACCCTAGACCAGCTCCTACTGACGGCCTCTCTTTCCTGAGATTGGCGAACCAGACAAGCCTTTCTTTTCCCTTTCCGTTCCAGGGACATCTGGCTCTTCTGTCCATGGAAAATACTGTCCAGGTCTGCCACCTTAACTGAAACCTTGGAGTCTGTGTTTTACAGATTCATTTTTTTAAAGAGGTAATATAATGAACAGGAAGAAAACAAAAAAGAATTTTTGTCAGTGAAACTACTCTGTAGGATACTATGCTGGTGGATATATGTCATTATACATTTGTCCAAACCCATAGAATGTACAATACCAAGAGTGAGCCCTAATGAAACTATGGGCTTTGGGCAATAGTGAGGTGTCAATGTAGGTTCACTGATTGTAACAAATGCATTGCTCTGGCACTGATGTTGATAATGGTGGGAGGCGCTACATGTGTGGGGGTAGGGAGCATATAGGAAAGCTCTGGACCTTTTTGATCTTGCTGTGAACCTAAAACTGCTCTAAAAAATAAAGTCTATTTTTAAAAATGTAATACCATATATAAGCTATATATATTATAACATCACTAGAAGGGTCTGAAGCAATACCCAGCAATCAAAATATCTTTGCAGTGGAAATTATACTTCTTTATGCGAAGGGGGATAAACATAACCTATAAATAGCTTCGTCAATTCAGGTCAGATTTTGCCTCCAAATGAGTTTACATCAAACTTTCAAAAAACATATAACAATAATAATAATAGGATTTCTGAGGTCTTTGAATTCTGAAATTTGGATAAGAGAGAAAAATTTCTCTACCCACCCCACCCCAGTAATATTGGCCTAGCAGCAGCTGTACAGGCTTCCTTGTTTCATAACAAGGCTCAGAACTGCCATCTTAGCACAGTTGTCCTAGGACCCGGTCCCCTCTGCTGACGCTCTCCATGGCCCTGTCCTCGAGGGTGCACAGAGCTGTGGATGGTGCAGGTGATGGGCTGTGCAACAGGAGAGGTTCATTCTTCCCCTGCCCAGGCCCTCTCTGCTATAATCCTCAGCAAGCTGCCACAAGATTTCAGGGGCAGCCATTCCCTGCTGCTGTCCTCTCTGCTCTCAGAAAAGGACAGCGTTACACGCACAGCTCCAGGCCAATAAATGTCTCTTTGCTTGTCGGGTAATCCTGGATTTATCAAAAAGATGAGTCAAGCTGAGTTTTTGCAGATCACCAGAATAACCCAGAAAACGAATATTTTTATACTCTTACTTCTAAGCTCTGATATATTTTTTTGTGGAAAGGTAAAAGTGTACCTTCTTTTATGAATCAGTTAGTATGTTCCATTAGGAGTAATTTTTTAAAATGTAAATATACCTGAGGAATATGATCCTCATATAAATCCCCCAGTGATCTTTTTCTTAAGTAACTAGTTTCAACTTAACATTTATGTTCACTGTAGAGGAAAAAAGTGTTAGACTGGGAATCCAGAAGCAGGTCTGACTTCTAGTCCCATTTCTGCTTGAAACTATCCATTTCCCTGGAAACAGGTGCCTCTGACTCTTCATGTGTAAAATGAGTATGTTGAATGCAAGGCCATCTCTAAAGCCTGTGGCCAAAACGTGGGTTCTTCTTCAGACAAACTTCAGGAGGTGTGGGAAGCTCTTGTTAAGCAGAATGTATGTGTGTGTGTGTGTGTGTGTGTGTGAACTTTGAATGTTTGAATGAAAGCAGGATGGCTTTCATGAAATTCTGAAAAGAATGCATCCATTTTGCCTTAAAACTTCTATTAAAACTGAGTTTGAATGTTCATATATTAGATTTGCTTAAAATAAGTTATACTTGCAAGTGTATTGGAGTCTTAGGTGGACAGGTATTGAATCAGCACAGTCCCAGAAAGAACAGATGGCATACATAGGGTAGTTTGAGGAACATTTAACAGGAACTGTTTACAAATGTGTAGGTGGTGTAAAGGGAGGCAAAATGCTGAATCCAGGGGCTAATGATGGGGGAGGAGGTTATTACCACTGTTAGGGCTGAAAGGGTAAGGGAAGGGAGCCTTTATAATCATCCCAAGGAGAAAGTCATGACCTTGAAAGGAATGGTGACTTTCGGTCCAACACTCCAGCTATTCTTCTGTGACCCCAGGAACGGGAACTGGGAGAGTCAGTGCTTCACTCACCATCTCCTCCCTGCCCTGGATTCTCTGCAGTGCCATGCAATAGCCAAATTCACAGGTAAGGCAGAGAGGGAAGGGAATCCACCACTGCAGGTCAGCCTCCCCAGGCATATGAGAAGCTATCCAGCCAAGCAGTGTAGAGTAGATTAGATAGAAGGGGTGGGATCGTGGAGGTGGAATGGCCTGCCCGGGCTGTGTGACCCAGACCTTCCACATGGCTGTGTTTCTTCATCCATCACTGAAGGGTGATGATATGAATGTACCTTGGAGAGTCATTTTCGGAAATGACCAATACAAATGAATATACAACATTGTGCAGATATAAAATGCCATATGGATGCTCAACATTTGTGGTTATAGTTTTTAAATTCTGTAGAAAAAAGGCCAAGAGGAGGGGGTGGCAGGTGCACTGATATGAATGGCCCTGAGGCTCCATCTAGGACTGAGCCAGCTGTGGGGAAGGACACATGGGCAGCTTCACAGACATTTCCACAGGGTGAGGTCTGTCCTTTGCATAGTTTAGGCAATGCATGATATGGCTATGGGATACTAGAACAACTAATTGATTCCAGGACAATATCAATAAAAGACTCGTCAAAGCAGCAATTTACTCCCAATTTAAAAACTTCCACTTTTAACTGATTGTGTTAACCAATTAGTGCCAAACCAAAATAAAGATTTCCAGGCCATGGCCCTGGAGATTCTGCCTACGGCATAGAGCCTGACAGCACTACAGCAAGCTTCCCCATGTGGTTTTTATGACTACATAGGCGTGGGGACACATGATGCAGACAGACACGGGAGGCCATACTGTGTCCATTCATTCCTTTGTCATAAAAGGGAATGATATGGTGAGAAGAGGGAACAAGCAGGGAGCTGATTATTTCTTATTCAGGTGACTTGAATTCTTGATCCCGACTACTGACAGAATCAGTGGATGTGGGCTGTATGTTATATTGAAGGTGCTAAAAGATTCTCTCTGCTTGAAAATGCCTCGCTCACTTCTGTTATAGACCCTCCCCCACAAATCTCACAACTCTTTTGCATTATACCATTAAAGCTTCTTGTTCAAATGCAATCATTATCTATGAGCCAATATGGCAAATTGGAAAGGTCACTGGACTGGGAGTCAGAAAACCTGGTTCTGTGATTTATTGTAATTCTCACCTCTTATTATCTGTCTCTAAAACTACTGGAGCTTCATGTTGCTCAAGTACAAAAGGAAACAGATGAGATTAGGGGCTTTCTGGGCTATTTACTTAGTAGTGCAACCCTTTTGTCAAATTAAAAGTTGCAAAAGACCACTGTATGTCAAATAAATAAAAGTTGAGTTGTTTTAATCAAAAAGAGGGCTTAGAAAGAACTCTGTTCTACGTCTTCTCTTGCCCCCTTATCGTTGCATTGTGATGCTTCCCAGGAATGCTAGGATTTTACCATCCACGTTCAGAAAACCACTGCAAAAAATCAAATTAAATTCTGTTCATGTTTACATTTTTTTGTGATTTCATTTGGATACATTCTAACCTATTAACAACAATTATATCTGAGCCATCATTTCAAAGTAGTTTCTCATAAAACTTAATTATCTAAAGTTACTAGAGAAACTAGAACATTTAATAACGTATTTTGATGGAGCATGGGAATTAGGGAAGGAGGCGTGGTGCTGAGGAAAGGACTTGAGCAAGATGCTGGGTGGCAGAGGCTGAGATGTCCTGGAAAGGGTGGAGTATGAAAAGCCAGAGTTCGTTGTTGGGGGGAGGAATGCTAAGCAGAAATGGGAATAAATATGATCAGAACACCGTCAATTAGACAATTCTATGGATATCTAAAATATTCACATCCTTTCCCCTTTTATCTTTGTAAACAACCCTTACTATGAGCAGGGTGAGTTGAACGCCTCTCACTTCTACATCAGCGTTTCTCAGTCAGGACTGTGGAGATCTTGGACTAGATAATTTTTTCTTGTAGGGACTGTCCTGTCCATCGCAGGACATTTACCGCATCCTTGGTCTCCATCTAGTGGATGCCAGGAGCACCCCCTTCTCTCCCAAATTGTGACAACCAAGAATGTCTCCAAACATTGCCAATGTCCACTGTGGGGAAAAAGCTCTCCCAGGTGAGAAGCACAGCTCTACATAGAATGACCGAGATTCAGAGAAACTCTGAGGCGTGACTGAGTGACAAGGTTGTTGAGGTTGGCCATGTGTCCCAATCCTGTTTTTTTTTCTCTCTGCAGTGTTGGTTGAATCGGACCATTTCTTCTCTTTGTGTTTTGTGTAATCTTATATCTGATCCTGGCAATAATAATATCTTCTAACCTTCCTTACCTCTCCCAGAAAATACACTTCTGAGATCTGTTCTTCTAAGAGGGGAGAACCCTGGCTATCTACAGGAGCAAATTTAGGGCAAAGATAGAGTCAGGAAGGCCACACCTGATAACACTCCTTTCTTAAAGGAATATGTGTTGTAGAATTGAGCCCACGCCTTTTCTGGGATGTGGTCTTGGCAGTTGATATGTTTACAAAAGACATCCCGTTGTTCCCTAGTAATTCAGCTGTCTGTAAGACTTGATGCCTCCTGTATGTTCCCCTTTAATATTTTCTGTTGAATCTTTAACAGCCATTTAGAGAAATTAGCCATTAGTTTCAGAAAGCTCATCATGGTAATGAATTCTACACCCAGAAACTGATATCATGGTCTATAATTTTGAACCTTGATTGGACTGGTATTAGAAAAGGAATTTATTGCTTTGAAGAGTTATAGGATCAATACACTTGGAATAATGTGCTGGGTAACCATGCCAACACAACTTACATACAAGGCTGGAGGGCAGAGTGGTTTTAAAATAATTGACAGAAAGATAATTAAGTCTAGTTGTGACAAGACATAAGATAAATGATGATTCACTTGAAGCCCTCTGGTATTTCTTTAGCTAAAAAAATATAAGGCTGGCATAGCAAACATTAAGCCTAATAAATGATTCTCTAAGTAAGTTTTCTTATTTCCCTAAGAGGAGAGTTTTCCTTTATTTTATGTCTCTCCTTTCACATTTGGGCTCATCTCATCCAGTCTCTTCTCAAGGACTACAGGGAACTCACTCATTTCCTGTTAAAGGTATAAAATGAATAAAAACATGCCAGAAAATAGTGGCAGTCAAGGTCAAACATGGTACAACTGTGACAATTGTTGAGTCTTCCCTTGGTGAACTCTTTTCCTGTTCAGTATTGCTTTTCTTTCTGGATCTTTTTGTATTTAACATGGTCTTCAATTACTATTAACCAGTCCCAGCAAAAAATTCCCATAATGCTTTCCTAGGTTGTACCCTATGCAAACAGTTCAAATTGAGGTACTCTTATCCCTGTAAATATATGAAAGCTTTCTAGGGGTACCCTCATGTGGATAATATTAAGTAAATCAATTTCCAGGACTTTAATTTCCCTATGATTTGCCTAGCGAATCTGCACCTGACATATCAGTCATTTTCCACATTCCATCTTCCTTTTTCCCTTCCATCTCACCCATCCAGAACCTTACCTGTGATCGATTGATTGATCAAAGATGCTTAAAAAAAAAAGTCACCAAATAAATGAAATTATTGTTGTCTGGAAAGTGTCCTTTAATCAAGACACCATAATCTCCACTTCTACCCATATCATTAAGAAAAGCATTTCCAGTTCTACTTTTGGGTTAAAAAAGTACTTATAATATTTAATGTATTTGTTTTGAATAATTGTATACCAACAATAATTATACTAAAATTTAATCAGATGAATTTTTATAACATCATAGAGCCTTAGGGTCAGAGGGAAAAAATATATAGTTGTTGCAAAAAAAAATGTGATAGGCACCCAATAAAACCTTCAAATATAAATGCATATTATGTTGGAATGGAATTTTGTAGAAGTAGTAAAATAAAAATGATTTCTAAGTGTACAAATGAAATTGTTCAGAGTTATTTAATATAGTTAATGGTTAAGTATCAAATTACTATGCTATTTACATTCTATTGAATATATTTAAAGGAGTGATCCACTTACTTTAAAGCATTAATACTTACAATATGCTGGAAATTACATTTTCATGCTGATGTATATGAGCAAAATGTTTCAAGCCTATTACGTTATGCCATGGACTGCTCTTCCTTTCCAAGCCTGCCTATCTTGTGACCTGGTACCACATGGGGTGGACACAACTGTTTTCTTAATTAATGTCAAGTAAGATACTAATTATAGGTGAAATATAACATATGTTTGCCTTGTAACAGTGCTTTAATCTGAACCTTTGGAAACTTTTGACACATTTTTGAGGGTAAGGTGGGCACTTTGTTACTCTTCACATCATGTGTAATTGGCTCACTACACTGCTAATCCTTGAAATTGTGAAGAATCAAGTAAGTCTTCAGAAAATGTGTCTTCTCTAATTTTTGTTTTTATTTTTAGGTATTAATTTTTAGCTTTAGAATATTATATTTGTTTTAATTTTTAGGATTTCAAATATCTATAGACTGTTTTATTTGAGTGAGTTAAGGTAGAAAGACTGATTTCCTCAAATACTGTATTTTCTGTTTCTTCAGTTCCTGAAGGAACTCTACAATCAATAGGGCTTCTACTGCAGAATAAAGATACTGGGAGATTATGAGCTAAAATGTTTTAGGGGAACATATTTTGAATTTCAAATGTCCTTAATGTGTCCAGGTGCCATGGTAGAAATTGACACTATCCAAACATAACTGATTGTCCTCAGTCACTTCCTAAATACAGCCAGGGCTTGCTTTATTTAATGGTACATTCAAGTTACTAATATGAGGATGGCAATAAGCATCTTCTTCTATCCTTTCAAGATGTTTGTGCCTCTGTGTAAAAAGGAATATATGTCCTTCATTTTCTGGAAAGTAAAAATTTTCCTTCTCTTTAGTCCATGGCCCTGAGTAATTAAAACTGTTAGTAGACTATTTTCAAATTACATGTTTTTATGGGTTCTCTAAACACTTTCTCTTGGGTTTACAGACAAAGCCTGATTTACAGTGGCTTGACTTTACAATTTTTCAGCTTTCCAGTAGTGCAAAAACAGTATGCCTTCAGTAGAAACTGTACTTTGAGTTTTGATCTTTTCCTGTACTCTCTCACCATGCTGGGCAGGGCAGTGAATCGTAGCTTCCAGTCAGCCACGCTATCACAAGGGTCAACAACCTCTACGCTGACAACCATTCTGAACCCATACAGCTATGCCGGTTTTCATTTCCGGTACAGTATTCAATAACTTACATGAGGAATTCAGCACTTCATGATAAAACAAGCTTTGCGTTAGATGCTTTTGCCCAACTGTAGGCTAATGTAAGTGTTCTCAGCACAGTTAAAGTAGGCTATGCTAAGCTGTGATGCTGGGTAGGCAAGGTGAAGTAAGCGCATTTTTGACTTACAATATTTTCAACATACGGTGCATTTATTAGGATACAACCCCATATTAAGTCAGGACATATTTGTATATGAAATATAGTGGAGGACTTACACAAATAACAAAATAAACTCTAAGCTGCTACTTTAAGAAAGGCAGCATCTTCTAAATCTTTGCATTCCTTGTGCTTCACTCAGTAGCAATATTAATGTAGGCAGTAAATAAAATTGTGTTCTATTTCCTACAGCCACATCTTCACTCTCAGGACTAGTTTTCATATACTAAACACATGTCTAGCAATATATGATCTACCCAAATAACTGATGAAAATGATCAAAATCATTCATATAATTGCTCCAGGATCCGTTTTCAGTTTTACTATACACTCACCCCTAAGTTCAAGATTATTATAAGGACAACTTACGGCTTCTTTTTAAAAAGGACTTGGTGGTGTAACAGCTCAGCTGTTTAAATATATTCTATTTATCCAAACGGGCAAGTAATTCACAGCCAAGGACAATAAAAAATAACCAAGAAGGTTTTAATTCTCACTATTCTCCCTGGCAGCATTTAAAATGGGCTGTGCTTCCCAGAAAGACTGAAACAATTAGATAGATGATATGTACAGATAGATAGATAAATCTACATTTATATTTCTCCTATTTGTTTTAGTCCCTACTCATTGCTAGTGAAGAAAATCATTATCTTCTCTGACCAAAATCTACATTTGAAATGGTTGGGAGAGGGGAGGAAAGGATTGCTTGCCCTCTACTGAAGAGAGAGATCCTGTTACCTGTGCTTATTTTTTAATAAGAGCTTTTTGTGTCAAAACATGTTTTCTTGAGTTGTCATAAATTATACTATATAATGGTTTGGGTCCCAAGTTCCATCTGTAAACACTATACTCACAGCTGGCAAATCTGTTACATTTTGCTTCAGGCTTACAGTGTTTCATTTTATCAAGAATAACATCAGCTCAGAGCTGGCACTGGGACACAGACTTGAGAAGCTTGGTACACTTGATTCCATAAACCTGGCCACTTGAACTTGCTAACTAGATACACCGAGTTCTGAGTTTTGCTACACCTCCCACCACCCTGGAACGCACACACATGCACACTTTTTTTTTCTCTCAAGTAGCCAGATGGGCAGAGTTGATGTTAGTCAATAACACTATAAATTATGAGCTTGATTTATGGTCTTCTTATTTAAAGAAGCACACTGAGTTCTGCACAATGCTTATGTCATAAACAATAACTGCAGCCACAACAAAAGATCCTCTACAGGAAAGTTCTCTTTTGATGTCAGCACACCCCAGTGAGAGATCTAGAGGGCAAAGGTCTCAGTACTCAAGAATTAGGATCTGGAAGCTCAAAACCATTTTCATTTTCTGGATTCAAGATGAACCAGTGTCTTGGAAAGAATGGGGTTATGAGTTGGTTCTTAAATATAGCAAAAGTCAGTCTCAGAGTTAAGAAACTTGGTAGTATCATAAAGAAGGTGTGCTTCTCTCCCGGCACCACCCCCGCCCCCCGCCACTCTCACCCTGTTGATTTGCAGAAAATCTCAGACTAACTTTTCAGAAAGCATCACCATCTCTCAGCCTTACACTTCCCCCACCCTAAACTACATCAGGGGTGAGCTTGCTGTAATTCTAGGACATTTGGCAGGGCTAGTTGAATACCAGATTTCCACTCTTTTTCTGATTCTATTCAAACTGGAAAAAAAAAGAACAAGTATCATTTCATAACACCTATAAGCATATGCATTTCACCCCGGCTTTAGGAACTGTATACAAGTTTGAAATGTCTCTGACCTTACAGAGTTTATTATCCCAATGCAGAGAATAGATACACCTCCCTGAAACAGTATCAGAAATAAATATATAAGATGAAAAGATGAGAAAAGACAAATGGAGTATGTTACTAAATTACAGTCCACATACAGCAAATTCCAGGAGAATAAGCATTTCAAGGAAGGAGATAGAGAGAACCAGCACGATGGAAAATGTTACGGGGCTTGAGCAAAGTCGCAAACCATAGACAGTTTATAATTGGGCAAAATGAAGAAGGGAGGACTTTCTGGTTCAGCAGAAGAGCCAGAAGCTGGTACGGTTCAGTAATAAGACAATGCTGATAATGCAAAGTGTACTTGTTCTAATGTTCTGTATTAGTTTCTCAACATTCCCTTAGCAGGTCACAGCAGGATAGGAGGGGATGTGGTTGCCTGGGCCATGAAACCAACGATGAAAGTAAGTTTCATGTTGAGTAGGCATCCTGAGAAACGACTATACTCCAAAAACAATGGTAGCTACCACTTACAGTTTACTATGCGCTAGTTACTCTGCCGAGTGTTTAATATGTACTGACTCATTCCATTTCTCAATAAATCTATAAGGGAAATCCTATTATTTTACTATTTTACAGATTAGGAGACTCAGGTGCAGAGAATTTGAGTAACTTGCCCAGAGTAAGCAGGTGGGAAACCTGGACGTCAAGGCAGAACCTTTCCCGCCCCCACCTTCCCCTCAGTACAGCTCCCAGCAAGACATTGGAAATACCACATGGCTCTCACAAGACTATCTCTGATCCTTTACATTACCCACATCCACAGGCTTTGCTGATTGCTAAATATCATTAATTTTATCTTATTTAGTTCTTTAAAAACACGTTTTATTCTGTTTGTTCTTTTTCTCTGGCTTAGACTTTCATTATCATTGTAAACTTAATTTTTCAAAAATGTGTATCTCTGCTTGATGAATATTAGCTATACTACTTTTGTGCCCAAATCCAAAAAGATAAAGCTTGTTTTAATTTATACTGATATATATATGTGAGCTTGATAATTTACTTGCCTAAATCAGATTGGTACATGTCTATCTCCTTCTCAGTACACATGCATATTCTAGAAGTGCCTTGTAATCCCTGTGTCACAGGGTAAAACACTGGTTAAGGAAACCACACTGCCTAAAATTAAACCCTGCCCCATGTCTCCTATTTAATTTCATGTTGTTATACAATCTTACGAAGGTTTCTCATGAACAACATTGTGGTTTCAACATTCACTCATATTATCAACTCCTCACCACTATGCAGTCACTGCCCATCAGCGTACTAAGATCCTACAGTCATAACTTGTATTCTCTGTGCTGTATTGTCTTCCCATGACCTACCTATACTGTGATTGTGAATTATAGTACCCCTTCGTCCCCTTCTCCCACCCTCCCCACCCTCCCTCCCTAACCCCTCCCCTTTGTAAACCACTAGTTCCTTCTCGGAGTCTGTGAGTCTCAGCTATTTTGTTCCCTCAGTTTTGCTTTATACTCTACAAATGAGTGAAGTCATTTGCTACTTGTCTTTCTCTGCCTGGCTTACTTCACTGAGTATAATACCTACTAGCTCCATCAATGTTGTTGCAAATGGTAGGATTTGTTTTCTTTTTTGGCTGAATAATATTCCATTGTGTATATGTACCACAACTTCTTTATCCATTCATCTACTGATGGACACTTATGTGGCTTCCATATCTTGTAAATAGTGCTGTGATAAATATTAGGGGTGCATATGTCTTTTGAATTGGGGATCTTGTTTTCTTTGGGTAAATTCTTAGGAGTGAAATTACTGGATCATGTGGTATTTCAATGTTTAGTTTTTTGAGGAACCTCCTCCATACTGCTTTCCACAATGGTTGAACTAACTTACATTCCCACTGACAGTATAGGAGGTTTCCCTTTTCTCCTCATCCTCGCCAGCAATTGTTGTTTCTTGTCTTTTGGATGTTCGCCATCCTAACTGATGTGAGGTGATATCTCATTGGGGTTTTAATTTGCATTTCCCTGATGATTAGTGATATGGAGCATCTTTTCATGTGCCTGTTGGCCATCTGAATTTCTTCTTTAGAGAAGTATCTGTTCAGGTCCTCCACCCATTTTTTCATTGGGTTATTTGTTTTTTGGGTATTGAGGCATGTGAGTTCTTTATATATTTTGGATGTTAACCCCTTATCAGATAAGTCATTTATGAATATATTCTCCCATTCTGTAGAATGCCTTTTTGTTCTACTGATGGTGGTGTTTCCCGAACGGAAGCTTTTAGTTTGATTCAGTCCCATTTGTTCATTTTGCTTTTGTTTCCCTTGCCCAAGGAAATGTGTTCAGGAAAAAGTTGCTCATGTTTATATTCAAGAGAACTTTGCCTATGTTTTCTTCTATGAGTTTTATGGTTTCATGACTTACATACAGGTCTTTGATCCATTTCAAGTTTACTTCTGTGTATGGAGTTAGACAATAATCCAGTTTCATTCTCTTACATGTAGCTGTCCATTTTTGCCAACACCAATTGTTGATGAGGCTGTCTTTTCCCCATTGTATATGCATGGCTCCTTTATCATACATTAATTGGCCATGTATGTGTGGGTTTATATCTGGGTTCTCTATTCCATTCCATTGATCTATGGGTGTGTTCTTGTGCCAGTACCAAATTGTTTTGATTACTGTGGCTTTGTAGGAGAGGTTGAGGTTAGGGAATGTAATGCCCCCATCTTTGTTTTTCCTTCTCAGGATTGCTTTGGCTACTCAGGGTCTTTTGTGGTTCCAAACTAGAAGAATTCTGTTGGTATTTTGATAGAGATTGCATTGAATCTGTAGATTGCTTTAGGCAGTATGGCCATTCGACAATATTAATTCTTCCTATCCATGATCACGGGATCTATTTATTGGTGTCTTCTTTAATTTCTCTCATGAGTTTCTTGTAGTTTTCAGAGTATACATCTTTTACCTCTTTGGTTAGATTTATTCCTAGATGTTTTATTCTTTTTGATGCAATTGTAAATGGAGTTGTTTTCCTGATTTCTCTTTCTGCTACTTCATTGTTAGTATATAAGAATGCAACAGATTTCTGTGTATTAATTTTGTATCCTGCTACTTTGCTGAATCCAGTTATTAGTTATAATAGTTTTTTTGTGTAGTCTTTATGGTTTTCTATGTATAATATCATGTCACCTGCAAATAGTAAAGTTTAACTTCTTCCTTACCAATTTTGATGCCTTTTAACTCTTGGTGTTGCACATAGCTATGGTGAGGACCTCCAGTACTGTGTTGAATAAAAGTGGTGAGAGAAGACATCCTTGTCTTGTTCCTGATCTTAGAGGAAAAGCTTTCAGGTTTTAACTGTTACATATGATGTTGGCTGTGGATTTTCATTTATGGCTTTTGCTATGTTGAGGTACTTACCCTCAACACCCATTATTTGTCGAAAGTTTTTGTCATGAATGGATGTTGAATTTTGTCAAATGCTTTTTCAGCATCTCTTAAGATGATCATGTGACTTTTCTTCTTTTTGTTGATGTGGTGTATTTATATTCGAATTTGTACCATCCTTGCATCTCTGAAATAAATCCCACTTAGTCATGGGATGTATTTTAATTCAATTTGCTAATATTTTGTTGAGGATTTTTGCAGCTATGGTTATCAGGAATATTGGTCTGTAATTTTCTTTTTTTGTGGTGTCTGTGTCTGCTTTTGTTATAGAGTGATGCTAGCCCATTGAATGAGTTTGAAAGTATTGTATCCTCTTCTACTTTTTGGAATACTTTAAGGAGGATGGGTATTAGCTCTTCTTTAAATGTTTGATAACATTCAGCCATGAAGCCATCTGGCACGGGGTTTTGTTCTTATATAGTTTTTTGATTATCTATTCAATTTCATTGCTGATAATTGGTCTGTTCAGATTATCTCTTTCTTCCTGGGTTAGTCTTGGAAGGTTGTATTTTTCTAGAGAGTTTTCCATTTCATCTAGTTTATCTAATTTGTTAGCATATAATTTGTCATAGCATTCTCTGATTGATTTTCGAATTTGTACCATAATTCTTTGTATTTCCGTGGTGTCCATAGTGATTTTTCTTTTATCATTCTGATTTCATTTATGTATGTGGACTCTCTTTTTTTCTAGATAAATCTGGCTTAAGGGGTTTATCTATTTGGTTTATTTTTATGAAAGAACCTGCTCCTGGTTTCATTGATTCTATTGTTTTATTCTTCTCATTTTTATTTATTTCTTCTCTGATCTTTATTATGTCTCTTCTTTTATTGGGCGTCATTTGTTCTTCTTTTTCTAGTTTCATTAATTGTGAGTTTAGACTGTTATTTAGGATTGTTCTTCTTTCCTGAGGTAAGCCTATATTGCAATATACTTCCCACTTAGCATGGCCTTCGCTGCATTCCTCAGATTTTTGCAGTGTTGAGTTATTGGTTTCATTTGTCTCCATATATTGTCTGATCTGTTTTCATTTGGTTATTGATTCATTGATTATTTAGGAGCATGGTGTTAAGCTTTCATGTGTTTGTGGGATTTTTTGTTTTCTTTGCATAATTTATTTCTAGTTTCATACCTTTGTGGTCTGAGAAGCTGGTTGGTATAATTTCAATCTTTTTGAATTTACTGAGGCTCTTTTTGTGGCCTAGTATGTGACCTATTCTAGAAAACGTTTCGTGCACACTTGGGAAGAATGTGTATCCTGCTGCTTTTGGTGTAGAGTTCTGTAGATGTCTCTTAGGTCCATCTGTTCTACTGTATTGTTCAATGCCTCTGTCTCCTTACTTATTTTCTGTCTGGTTGATCTGTCCTTTGAAGTGAGTGGTGTGTTGAAGTCTCCTAAGGTGCATTGTTGCATTTATTTCCCCCTTTAATTCTGTTAGTATTTGTTTCACATATTTATGTGCTCCTTTATTAGGTGCGTAGATATTTATAATGGTTATATCCTTTTGTTGGACTAACCCATTTATTGTTATGTAATGTTCTTCTTTTTCTATTGTTACTTTGTTTTGAACTCTATTTTGTCTAATATAAGTACTGCTACTCCTGCTTTTTTCTCCCTATTATTTGTATGAAATATCTTTTTCCATTCATTCAATTTTATTCTGTGTATGTCTTTGGGTTTGAAACAAGTTTCTTGTAGGCAGCATATAGATAGGTCCTGTTTTTTAATCCATTCTGCAACTCTGTGTATTTTCATTGGTGCATTCAGTCCATTTGCATTTAGGGTGAGTATTGATACATATGTACTTATCACCATTGTAGGCTTTAGATTTGTAGTTAGCAAAGGTTCAAGGGTTGCTTCCTTACTATCTAACAGTCTATCTTAAATTGCTTATTACTCTATTTCAAACACAATCTAAAGGTTCTTTTTTTTCCTTCCCTTGCTTCTTCTTCCTCCTCCAGGCTTTATTATTAGGTGTCATATTCTGTATTCTTGGTGTATCTCTTGACTGCCTTTGTGGGTAGTTGATTTAATTTTGCATTTGCTTAGTAATTAATTGGTTTACTTCCTTTACTGTAGTTTATTTTCTCTGGTGAAAGCTATTTAGCCTTAGGAGCATTTCCATCTAGAGCAGCCACTTTAACGTACCTTGTAGAAATGGTTTGGTGGGGTGAATTCCCTCAACTTTTGCTTATCTGGAAATTGTTTAATCCCTGCTTTAAATATAAATGATCATCTTTCTGGGTAAAGTATTCTTGGTTGGAGGCCCTTCTATTTCATTGCATTAAGTATATTATGCCACTCCTTCCTGACCTGTAAGGTTTCTGTTGAGAAGTCTGCTGATTGCCTGATGGGGTTTCTTTTGTAAGTGATCTTTTTTTTCTCTCTGGCTGCTTTCAATACTCTTGAACCTTCTATACTTTCTCCTTGATCTTTGCCATTTTAATTTTTATATGTCTTTGTGTTGTCTTCCTAGGGTTCCTTGTGTTGGGAGGTTCCTGAACTTCCATGACCTACATGATTATTTCCTTCCCCTGACTGGGGTAGATTTCAGCAATTGTTTCTTCAAAGAGACTTTCTATCACTTTTTCTCTCTCTTCTTTTTCTGGTACACCTATAATGTGAATATTATTCTGTTTGAATTGGTCACACAGTTGTCTTATTTCATTCCTAAAGATCCTTTTTTCTCTCTGTTCCTCAACTTCTTTGTTTATCTGTTCTCTAATTTCTATTTCATTTACCATCTCCTCTGCCTCCTCTAATCTCCTTTAAAATCCCTGGATCGTATGTTTTATTTCAGATACTGTATTTTTCAAAATTTCTATCTCTTTGTTGAAGTCCTCCCTGAAATCTAATATTTTTCTGTAGCTCCATCAGCATGTTTATTAGTTTTATTTTGAAATCTTTATCAAGAAGATTGGCGATTGCAGTTTCACTAAGCCATCTTTCTGGCATTTTTTTTTTCCCTGTAATTTTGTTTGAACCAAATTCCCTTGCAGCTTCATTTTTTTAGTGTTTCCTATGTAACAATAACCTTGTGTCGGCAGCACCCTCTGGTGCCCAGAAACTCAACTTCCTGTGTGGAAGCCCCAACTGTTGGTGTGCAGTAGGTGTGGTGCTTTCTGCCTTGCTTATAGTGGGCTGTGTGGGCCATCAGCTGATTGCATGAGCGGGAAAAATACTCTCTGGAGCTGCTGTGCACCTGCAGCAATGACAGGGATACCAGTTGTGTAGAACTGGCAGTTGCTGGGAGGAAAGAGCTCGGCTGGGAGGGTTTCCTGCTTCCCAGCTATAACTCCTGCTTTCAGTGCCAGGCCCAGTGAGCCAAGTGTACAGGGAGGAGCCTCTGTGCTACACTCCTGTAGCTGCTGTGTGTGGAGCCACCCTCTGACAGGCCTGGTGCAATGGCAGGGTAGCAGTTAAGCTGGACCAGAGCCTGCTAGGATGAAGGAACAACAGGCTGTGTACCGCAGTGGGGGTCCTTGGGACTGCATTGCCTGCCAGGGGGATGGAGCACCTGAAGTTCCTGAGAGTTTCCAACCTATTGGTTTAACTGTGGTGGGAGGCTTTTTTCCACCTGCCCTTTCTTCTGAGCAGGAGCTTTGTGTAATCTTGCCCCTTTAGCGCCCCCTTACCGCTGGGAAGCCCTTCAAACTGCCTTCGTTTCTTTTGTCTCAGGTGGGCCCATAGTGCATATCTCTTCTCCACAAGTGGCTGGAATCTCAGCCTCTGAGTGATCTGCCCGTCTTTGCTTTCCAGCCCCACCAATCTCCAGAGCGCCACATAATGTGAGTGTGCTCCCGGAGCAGATCTCCATGGCCAGGTGTTCAGGTGCCCTGGGCTTCTACTCACTCCCTGCTCTGCTCCTCTTCCTCCTGCCTGTGAGTTGGGGTGGGGGGGTAGGTGCTTGGGTCACCCCCGGTCATGGCTTTGCCACTTTACCCTTTTCTGTGAGGCCTTTTCTTCCCTAGATGTAGACAATCTGTTCTGCAGTCTTCAGGTTGCTTTTTCAGGATTAGTTATATTTGCTGTATTTTCATGTTTTATGTGATTTTGTAAGGAGGTTTCTGTCTCACTTCTCACAGCACCATCTTTAGTCTGTATGAGAATTGACACCTTTTATATTATAAACACTTTCATGTAAGAGTTGAGATCCCAAGATGTAGCTGTGAATAGAACTACAAAAATAGTTCAGCTGCTCTATATAAAAAAGAAAGGGAATTTGGTTTTGCACTTAATAAAAATGAGACAGAAGGTATGAAGCCAATGACATATTGAGATAAAGAGCCCTAAGAAATGCTCCTACTATAATTCAGGAAGACAAACAAAACAGTACAACCAGACCAATCCACAGTATATTTGCATTGTTCTTGATAGCTGCTCTGGTTTCTTTAACAGGTGAATGCTATTTTTAAAAAGAGAAAAAAGGGAGGATGTTTAAGCTATATTAAAAGAGACTTGAGAGTAATGGAACCATTAGTATGACGGCAAAAGACTAAATTATAATCTCTCTACATAATTTCAGTAAAGCTGTGCCCCATGACTGCATTGTAACTAAGAGACAGGGAATACTGAAAAATTAAATGCATAGATGAGAAGGAAAATGAATGTCTTACACCAGGCTCGAATGATCTCTGGAGCCCATACAGGCAAAGAGGCAGGAGTGGTGTTGAAGACAGAAGAGTATGGTGAGATTTTCCTGGTAGAACAAAAATAACACCAACCAGCATTCACTCCTAGAAGGAGAGAGCCCTATCCTGAGTCTATAAACTTCAAGAATAATTCTGAGATCTGATAGGACAGTGTACTGGCTCATGGGGCTGTGCGATAGAAAAGGGCTTGGAATTGTTTAGAGACTGAGCAGTCCTGAAAAACACCACTTCTGGTGAAAAGAAAGGCATCTTGGGAAGAGGAGGTTCCCTTGAAGAGATGGGGAAAAGGGGAAGAAGGAAGCAATGACATCTAAAATCCACAGTAAAATAAGTCAGTATTAAGAATCAGAAGAGGGTAGATGGAAATATATCAACAAAAAGATGCCATTTTTAATTAAAGAAATTTTGCTTTATCATAGCAATAGAAAAAGATGCTCTTAAACTAAGAACCAAATGAGTCCCACCAGTCTCTCCTTTGGGAATGCCTGCTATTCCAATAAATACTAATTAGTAACTTAAATAAAGAGAATTCAATAGCCATGTAGAATTTACATAAGAAGAAAACACAGTATGACACTCAAAATTTTCATCAGACAAAAAAGTCATAAAAAAGGAAAACTGTTGTAACTGGAAAATAAATATAATTAGATGAATTAGAATAGAATTAAAGAAAACCAGTAAGATATAAGCAAGTAGATGATCAAATTCAAGAGAAACATGAAAAAAGGTAAAAACATTAAAATGAACACTAAATTGTTTTAATTATTAATAGTTAAATGATGAGGAGAGAATAGCTATGATTAGATATTACAATAAGACGCAGAAAATAGCAATGCTATACTGGATATTAAGACTCCAATAAAAAGCACTTAAATGTCTCATAAAAGAAAGGTAACAGGGATCACATAAAAAATGATCAATCTAGAAGACAGGCAAAGGGAATCCATATATGTATAATTAGAGTGGTTAAAGACTTCAAACAATGACATAGAACTAACATTTAAAAGAATATTTAAAGAAACCCTCTTGATACAATTAAAGGAAAATATGATTTGAATATATATATTCAAAAAGATAAAATCTGTCAGTCAATTCTGAGACTAAGTCTAATAAAATCAAAAGATAAGTAAGTTTAGGTAAAATTTAAAGATAAATATTTTCTTAAATATTCCTTTGTGCCTCCAGACCAAAAACAAAAAAATAAAAACCCAAGTAATTTACAAAGGAAATTTGGCATAAGACTTCTCAACATACAAAGTAAGCTTAAAGGAGCAACATTTTAAATCCAGGAAAGAAAATGTGAACCACTGATTTTATTGCCAGGCAAGTTCATTTTATGGTATCATGGCTGTAGAAAAATTGGTTTAAAATTGGCGAGAATATTATAGTCATTAGCCCTTCCCAAAGAGTCAATTGGAGGATGAACCTGATTCAACCAAATGACTATTAGGGAAATTGGCAAGAGAACTGGGGGTATTGGGTATGTTTTATGGTAAATCTAAGCTTAAAATAAAATCAGTTTTCTTTTGAGGAGTTTTTAATACATAAGTCACAGTCTAAGACAGATTAAGTGTTTCATCCCCCCACCCCAGCAGAAAAATCTATACAACATAATCAGTAAGGTTGAATATATGTGAATATATCAGAGAGTATCACATCCTAATAATACAAATGTAATTTCCATTTACATGCATATAGATAATGAGTGAAATTTGACTAATAAGCTCCACAAAATTAGTAATAATAAAAATAATATCTGGTACAAAATTTAGAAATCTAGAAACGCAAAATATGAGAAAATTTCTTTTCCACCCATGAAACAACTTTTTAGATGAAATGAAACTACAAAGTGAAACTACAGAATTCATTTAAAAAAATAGAATTGTATACCTCATAATCAATTAGATATAATTAAAAGCATTTCCTGGCAGAAGACTTAAGGAATTATACACTTATATCTGAAAAAAATGAAAGAAATAGAATAGACACAAATATATAGCTCAAAAAACTCAGAAACAAAGTGACTGGAAAGGAAGCATAAAAATGAAAAAAAATCATGATTAAAACATAATTTAATGACTTTGAAACAGTAAAACTAATTAATAAGCAATTTGGTTCTTTGAAGAAAATAGACAAACCAAGCAGCATCTAATCAAGAGAAAAGGAAGAAAATTAAATGCACAACCTACAACCAAATAATGAAATTAGTCTGTACTTGAAATTATAAAAAGGAGTTAAACATCAAACTGTATATTTTTGTAGCAAATATTTATCAAAATTGAGTCCAGTAAAGGTAGAAAGTTTCATGTATCAAATTTCACAGAATAACTAGAGAAAGAGATTACATGGATTCAACCCCCCAGGGCAGCTGAAGCTGTTCCATAGTACATTAAAGAAGGAAAACTTCCACATTTTTATGAAACATACAGCACTAATATCTAATCTGGATAAAAATTACATGAAAAAGAAAATAAAAAAACTAAGAATGTAAGTACAAAGTTCTAAAGAAAATATGAGCAAACATTTAAAAAGCATTTAAAAAAGTAATTATTCTCCAAGTGAGGTTTTATTTCAGAAATAAGAAGTTAAATATTAAGATAGTCATTAAATAATTTACCATTACTGCCCCAAAGTTAAAGGCGTATACAAGTTTATCAGATATTCCCCAAATTCCCCTCTCCAGGGGCTGTGTACCTTTGCACTCTTATTACCAATGTATCTTTTCTCACAGCTGCTCCAAAGACTATACTGTCAAACTTGTACATTTTAGTCTTGATTTCTTTTATCATAAGTGAGGTTGCACATCTTTTAAAATGTTTAATTGTCTTTTCCTATAAATTACTTGTTCATATTTTTTGTCCACTTCCCATCAGTTCTTTGGGGCATGTACTTTTAATTTCCAGCCTCTCAGAGCTCTTATTTTCTATATCAGAGACTAAGATTGTGTCTGTAATATACACTGCAGTTATTGTCTCCTAAATTGTCATTTGCCTTTTGATTTTGCTTAGTTTTTGTTGCCTAACCTGAAAATACGTCATCAGAAATGTGCATTGACATATATCACATGCATTCCTTTTTGCAGCAAAAGGCTGCAAACAAATCTAATGTTAATCACACTTTGAAAAAACTACAGGCTATGCACAAAATGGAGTTCTTGAAGTCATAAAAAAGAGTAAAAGATTGCTATGAATTAATTTTGAGTGATCTCTAGAACATATTTTTAAGAGGAAAGAAGCAAGGTTCATTCAGCACAATATGTATAGCTAAATAGAAAAACAAGAAATGTTACATACAAAATTTAAATGAACTCATAAAGGATGAAGCAAAACAGGCACCTGAAAATAAACTTAAGCAATAAAGCTATATATAAAATTGATAACATAATCACACAGAAAAAGAATCATTCTGAATTACCTTTAACTCCGATTGTACTTTCTTAATGGGATGTACTATAAGGGAAAAAAACTGATTTGCAAAGAAGTCTTAAATATCACTCACTAGTTTCATTGTTACTAGTTTTGTCTAGAAATTTTTTAAGTGTTTTATAAATATTGTAGAATTAAAGAAAGCAAACATGATAATGTGATTAGGGACCAACATTTTTGGAACAAAATATTTGGAAGAAGATGAATAAGATTAGAAATTTCAAGATGAACCTGTGATTTTCAAAATGTTCCTTCGTCAGCCCCCTGAAGTGGTCTACAAAGGAATGACTCTCCCGCAGCAGTGACCACACCTCGTTTCCCCAACAAAAGGAACCAGGACTTCTTGGAGAAACAGGAGATTGTCAGTCTGGAGCAGCTGAACCTATAATATCTCATTTCAGGAAACAGGAAATCAAAGACTGAACTTGCTGGCATTCCCACTAGCTAAATTTGGGATAATTTGAACATCAAAAAGAATAATGACTCTAATTGTAAAGCATTGAGCAAATAAAAACTGTGAACCCAATAGTGATAATCAAAAGAATAAAACTCACTTTCCCCTCTTGGAGGTAAATCTTCCACTAAATTCTTACTCTGAAAAATGCTAATTAAGGGGAAGGAATTACTCACTTTTCTTTTGGGGAGGAAAGATATTTCATATCAAACTGATAATAGAAAGCTCTTTTTATTTTTACAGAATAAAAGACAATAAGCATAGAAGAAATTACAGTATTAGAAATGAATACTATGCAACCCACCATGAAATAATTGGCTGATAAGGAATATTGGCAAATGCCTAATGTTGTAAAGGAGACATTATGAGGTAGAATATTTACATACTAAAAATATTACTTTGCAGGTTACTTACTGCAAAGGAGGTAACTTACTTTCACAGTAAAACTACCAGGAGGTTACTACATTCACCAATGGATCAACTTTAAATTACTTAGAGTGGAATACCCTGCACCTATTCTGTATTCTAGCACAGCATCACTCTTGAAATAATCTTGCCAAAATTTCCTGAATCTAAGTAAGACTTTCTTAAACACTTCCAATTTACCAGAAATATAGGAGTTAAGCATTCTGTAAGAACACCTGGCCTGAGCTCTTCAAGAAGCCAGTGTCTTCAAAAAAAAAAAAAGTAGAGTGTGCAGCTGTTACAAAGTAGAAGAAACTAAAAGACATAGCAACTAAGTGCAATATGTAACCCTGGTTGGATCCTCGCTTCTTAAAAAAAAGTATAAAAGGTATAAATTCTATGCAAAATTGGGTATGTAAAAATATAAACTGTATAAAAGTAATTTGGGATTTAATGGAGGAAATTTGAATATGGAATATATATTGAATTATATTAGGCAAAAAATGTTAGTTTTTTTAGATGATAATGAAATTTCAGGTTAGTGGAAAAAATAACTTTTTTGGTGATGCATGCTGAAGTATGCAGGGATAAAATATCATGATGTCTAAAATGTACTTTCAAATAGTTTATCAAAGTGTATATGGCACATAATATATACATCATAAATATGGCAAAAATGTAAATGAAGACTGAATCTAAGTAGTGGTATACTGGTGATCATGGTACTATTTTCAGCTTTTCTTAATTCAGTGTATCTGAATTTCACTATGAAATGTTGACAGGATGGTGTAAGAAACATAATAACCAGTTGAAGTATGTGGTCCTGAAATGTATTCTCTGAGTTAGATAAAATACTTACTTATTCATTTATTAACTAGGGAGCTTATTAATGATTCAAGTCAGTTTAAAAATTATTTTGTCAATAATGAAGTTTAAATTCTCTTCTAGTTCTAGAGGATTGTAATAATTCAAGACAGAGTGGTGTCCTCACATCTGGAGACTGAATTGAATGGGTCTCTGCTGAGGGGTGTCACCCAAATTGGACCGGTGAAGGGTGTCAGGTGTGGACATTCTGAGAGAGCTAAAAGAATAGTGAAGGAAAACAAATGAGTGAGTGTGTATTTTTTGTGATATCCTAGGGTGAGAAGTAGATCCCTGGTTAATAATTCAGGAAATATTTGTTTACCTAGCTTTGTGATAGGTTCCTTATTAAATA
This sequence comes from Manis javanica, assembly GCF_040802235.1. Classification (NCBI taxonomy): domain Eukaryota; kingdom Metazoa; phylum Chordata; class Mammalia; order Pholidota; family Manidae; genus Manis; species Manis javanica. The sequence goes on along the minus strand of NC_133164.1, from coordinate 106,656,000 downwards.
TGAAATTTAATATATTCAGTAAATTTGGCATAGTGCATTCCTCCTGCATATCCAAAGAATCTGATTTTATTTTCATGTATTTTATACGATAAGAAAATTTTACGTTCCATAGAACCTACAAGTTTATACCATACTTTTACATATACTGAGGAAAGCAGTGAAAAATTTTTAATTCTCATGTATATGTGATGTAACAGAGGCAGAGACTGAACTATTTGTCTAGAGCCACACAGCAAATACATACAAAAGCTAAAACTCAGGTAAGCCCTACTAATCCACCCTCTTTCCTTTCACCCAGGCTGCTTTTTTAAACAACTGATCCCATCCAGCTCTTCTGCACTTGTAGATCCAGGCTGGGGTTCGACTGGACTGGTGTGAAGTGGAGACCTGGCACCTCGCAGTAATGAATTCTTTCTGCCTAATGCGTTTGGCAGGATTAGTATATATAGATAAACCATGGCCAAGCATATGTTCAGGTTGCAAAAAGTGCTGTTCGGTCATGAAGATCTATTTTCGGCATCTTTCTATTTTAAAGAGAGCTGATCATTCACATTCCTTTCATTTCACGTGACAAGAGTGGGGATGTTTTCCTGTTGACTTCTCTTGAATGTAAGACACCGTAATGAGCTGTGGCCTGGGCCTTTGGTTGTGTCTGGGCCTCCATGGGTTCCTTCACCCCAGTCAAGCTTTCTAGGTTCGTTACTTTTTAAGAACTGTTAGAGGAGCCTGAGGGCTCTCGAACTTTTGATGCCGATGGGCAGTGAGATGCTTTCTTGGCTTAATAGGTTCTTTCCACAATTTCTAGACTGTATTTGTTTTTCAGTTCAACGGGCTGGGATATCCAGAGGGGATCTTCGTGTATAATGCAGAAGACAGTCTTTTCCTGATTGTTTTCATTCTTTTTTTTTTCATTTCGATTTGCAGCTATCTGTGCATAAAACACTTGGTTTATTTAGCTAATGTCTTAGAATGAAGCTAAGTGAGTGTTTTCAGTCTTTTCTTTCCTTAACAGACCATGATTTTCCAGACCAAGAATTCTACAATGGGGTAAGGCAGGAATTTAGTTGTGTATCTGCTTCATTTAAAGGGACTGAACATAGTCTCACTCTATTCTAATATCCATGTGTGACTCACCCCTAGTGTGTGTGTGTGTGTGTGTGTGTGTGTGCGTGTGCATGCACCCATGCATAGGCATGCACACATATATTCTCTAGGTTACTTCATAGACTAAGATTTTTGATTCATTTATGATTCTCAGCTTTAAAATAGTGGCTGCTTAGTCAAAGAGAATTTCTCTTTTAAAATTAAATTAAGTTTAAAAGTCATTAACTATATCAGCATATTTTTTACTTGTTTTTGGCAAAAGAGAGATTCTTTCCTGTCTGAACAAACAGTATCAAGAATAGAGTACTCTTATAAGGGAAGTAGTTGACAAGAGCTCTGTATTTGTATGTGAAGAAAGAGCCAATTTTTTGATAACAGATGAAAAAACTTCACAGTCTACACTAATGAAGTGAAATGGAGAGAACAAGAAGTAAGAGAGGGATGGGGAATGGGGCAGAGGAAATATTAAATATAATGTATTAATAGAAAATTTGAAATATGGTAAGTCCAGCAGATTATAAATTGACTGCCATTGAAAAGACAGTTTGTTGCTCAGAGTTCCCAGGGGTGAGGGCTCACCAAGCCCTGGGGGCCCCACAGGGAAACACCAGGTCAGTTAGGAGGTCGAAGGGGAGGGAGGAATCATGGGAAAAAGCATTTGTTGTAGTTTCTTTGAAAGGAGGGACAAGGCAGGGTAGGCAGGTTTAGGGTCAGCTAGTTTGATTTCGATGGGCTCTCTGGGAGTGGTTGACCCTAGTTGTCTGGCGTCTGGCCCCGGGGTGATTAGGGGAGGCTGACAGTGAATAGAGTGTGGGAACCTGACAGGGCCAGTTGTTGGGCACTGAGCTCAGGATTAGTTGATTTGTATTTGAGAAGTACACGCTGGAGCGGTTGTTCGCTATCTCTAGGAAATGGCTATTCCCCCAGGCATAGCCCCTCAAGGATGGGCAAGGCTCCAGGTATCAAAATTATTTGAATATAGACAAAGACATGGTTAACACAGGGAGAAAGAGAGAGAGCTGGAGGTAAATTAAGTAAAATAGTAGAGCAAAACATTAAAGACACACAAAATACCTGCAAACCTATAGTGATGTTTTAGAAATTTAATATCATAGTACAAATGAAAAAACCAAGCTTTTCCCTGACATACCCAATGAGTTTTAAGCATTCTCTCTCCTTGGCCCCCACAGAACATTTTAAAGCTTCTACTATAAGAATACTTATCACAGTGTTTCAATTCTAATTATTTTTAGGATATCTGTTTTCTCCACTGGACCAAGAAGAGCTGGAGGTCAATACGTTATTATCTCCTCAATGTAGCAGGTCTAGCACCTTCCACATCCTTATAAATCTTTGAGGAAGGAAGGGAAAGAAAGGTACAACAAAGGAAAGGGGGATGTTTGGCTTCTCACAATGGGGAACTACCTCCTCTAAAGCCACTCAATTTCAGATTTAGTATTTTCCCTTCTTGTATATATCTTTCTTTCAAATCACAGTTAGACTCTGATGCTGGCAGATATTGCCGCATTAAGTCAGTCCCTTATTGCCCTCTGCTGAAAAGTTTTTTCCAGCACAGTACTTCATACTACACTGTTGGGAGCCGGGGCTATGTCCCTTCCCCCACGTCTGAACGCAGCATGGGAAAGCACAAGCTTGAGAGCAACTGGTGCAGTCCTTGGAAGTTATCTGCTCACAAAAACATATCTTGTCCTTGGAGATGAGCCAAGACTCCTCACTCTGAAAATAGGGAGACCTTGAGGATGTGTGAAAACACCTCCCCTGCCCCCAAAATGGCGAACTCCCCACTTCTCTTCCGGGTCCTCCGTCCCCGCCGGCGCCACCTAAGGTCCAATTATCTCCTGACCCACCCCTTACTTGCTACTTGTATAAATTGAGCCTGTAAACAATAAACTGTGCCAGCTTGATCAGACATCCTGTCTTGCTGGTCGTTCTTTGTGTCCCTTGCTTGTTTCATTTCTGCAGGCGTCTCCGGCTACGCTCCACGTTTGTCCCGCGGGCCGGGACACTACACCAGGTCATCTACTAAACCTTAAGAAGCAGAGTCTCTGTCTTGATTCTTTGGTATCCACATTCATATCCCTCTTTCTTGATATTGCAGCATAGCAGCTCAACACATATTTGTGCTTTTCATTCTTTATCTTTCTTGGAAAGGAAGAAGGAAGATTCTAAGGTTCCAAGGACTGCTAGCATAAGAAGATCTGAGGCTCTCTCTCAAGGGAATACCAAATGACAGAATCGTTTTGTAGGGAGAGACCTCATGCCATGAGTCTTGCCAGTGAAGTGTATCATTAAAGTCATAAAAAGGAAAATGAAATGGAAAGAAAGCCATCAGGAGCCAAAGTGATCATAATCATTTATAAGATAAAGGAATAATGATATTAAGGAATGAAAAATGAGGATAAAAAGCACAATTATGAGTGGAGTTGCTATACTATAGTATCAAGAGAGAAGGATATGAATGTGGGTACCAAAGAATCAAGATAGAGAATCTGTTTCTCACAGTTTAAGAGAGAAGCTGGTGTACTATGAAGGACTGTGCTTAAAAAAATTATCAGCAGAGGCTAATAAGGGGCTGATACAACGTGGCAATATCTGTCAACATCAGAATCTAACTGTGGTTCAAAAGAAAGATATATATATAAGAAGGGAAAATACTATAGAGGAGGTGGTCTCCCATTGTGAGAAGCTAAGCGTAAGTGTTGACAAAGTGGAGACTGCCATATTTACCCTCTGACCTTCACTTGAGTTCTTGCTATTTCAAGTTTCCTAGGATACTCCAAGAGCCTTGCGGGAACCTCTGTGGGATCAGTAAGAATTGTTAGAGCAACCAAATGTATCCTAAACCAAAGGCGGTGTGAAGCCAATAAAAAAACACTGTTCGTGAAAACAGAAAATAGAACATGTATTTTTTCCCAGTCAGGTGTTTGATTTAGTGGTTCTTTCATCCTCTGATCTCTGTGGTATAGAATCAGTAAATGATCATCTAAGCCAGTGGTGGCAAACAGGTTTAACCTTGCCTGTTAACTCCAATGGATTGGTAGAAGCTGACTGGAGCCTTACCTTAAATCATATGCTGGCACTGCATGTCAACCGAGCGGTAAGGAACGCTGAGCTCAATTAGCAATGTCTGCCTTGGATAGAACCATTTGTGACAATTATTTATCATCCCATTTCTAGATACTCTCCCCTATTTCTTGGGTAGTTTAAAATATTTGCAGACAGAGGACTGAATAAAATGGTTTCTCATGTAATTCTTATGAGGGTTATATCCATTTGATAATAGTAACATAAAATATATTAAACTTGCCCAGAACTCCTAATATATATTTTAAATAATATAGTTAAAGGATCTATGAATCACATGGAAAATACTGAAAGGTCACTTAAGTGACCTTTTAAGACCTGAAAGTAGTTGCCCTATAAAGACAACTACATAACCTGATTTTGTTACCCATTCCCTCACATCTGCCTCACTCCAATGACACAAAAATATTCAAGTCAATTCTATACTAATCTAAATTAGCCATTTTAAAAGGCAAAATCATTTGTCAACATAATCTATATAGGCTTTTCTTTATAAATGAGATTTCAAAATATATTTTGGTCTTTTCCTAAATCAAGCTTTCATTCATTTTTATTTTCTTAGCTTTACTCCATGAAAGTATTGGGTAAAGTGAGAGTCCCTGGAGTCATATAGTAGAACAAAACATTCAATCAGCCAACCAACCACACCAATATATAGCCTAAGCCAGTCTAGTTTTACTTAATAACAGGTTCCCTTATAGTTCAAGATGGCCAATTTGCAATGAATCACTGACCCTCAATAACACTTTATTGATTTAATTTTTACGATTTTCTTTCTGTAGTTAGTAAAGACTGTTTTAGATTAAGCCTACTTCTGCAAAGTACAATATATTTAGTACAGAACATATTAACAACTGTTTTTATTTTTTTATTGCTTATGTATTTGCTTTTTATGATTTTATGCCACTGTCTGTCCCTTAGTCTTCCTTTGCATATATTATAGAGACAGAGGTAATTAAGCTGAAATTGGGAACATGGAGGCAGTGATAAAAATGAAGTCAAGAAGGAGTAGATCATTAAAACATCATTGCAGTTTTTTGTGGGTTTTTTTTGGTGTTCTTTGAAAATACACAAAAATAACTACATTTAGCACAATGTACCCCCCTTTAGTAATGACTGGATATCATCAGCTCCTCTTTGTATTATTTCTCTACATTCTCTACTTTCCACAGTGACAGGGAACCACTGTGGACATTTTTGTGTGTGTTTCAAAAGAAAACCATACACCGTCTATAGCATATTCTCCCAGGTTATTAATTCTAGTCCTGTTCATTGTCTTTGAACTACTTTGAATTATTTATCAGTTATAAGTAATCAGTGGTTATGTCACTGCTTTGGGTCATGATTTTAATTAATTTCCTTCCCTCTAGAAAATCCAGTTTTGTCCCCATTTGCAATTCATCTTGACATTCTTTTACTCCAAATGAATTTGTGCTCATTTAACTTTTCCTTTGAACCAGCAATGCCATCTGCTTGGTTCCCTCACATCAAAATGAGTAAAATAAAATCTTTAACACATGTTCATTTTTATATCTGCAGGAGTCATGATTTACCATTTTTTTGAAAACTATCTTTCATACTACATTTAGAGGAATAGTAACTTCTAGTTTTATTTTACTTTTGATGAACTCTAGGTAATGGTAATAACTATTCCACAGGTAAGACAAGTCATTTTTGAAGCAGTTTAGAATTTTAAAATATATTTCAAATAGACTCCTTTTCCTCTCTCTACTCCTCTTCTTTTATTAACAGAGTCACTTAGGTTGGACAAATGCTTTCATAATGTAGTGACAATGTTAGAGTCAAAAAGAATGTTTTAAATGATAGCAGTATAAATATTCAAAAAATGTTAAGTCTCTGTTGATGTATTACAGTAAACAAGGAATTTTTCTATTGTAAAGTTAATAATTTCCATGATAGAGTAAAATGCTACATTATCTTGACAGGAGAAAAGTCTGCCAAGTTTTTATATTTTGGGTCCCTTTCCATTCTTCCAGTGCCTGCTCATCTCTCTTGGGAGGAACTAAACAGATTTCTCTAAGAGGAGAGAAAAGAAAAATTCCAGGTTTTATTTTAAAATATTACCAGGGAAAAAACTAAAATGGAATGTCTATACAGTAGTTGAAAATAGAAAAACATCACTTAACAAAAATATCAAGACACAGAAGGACCATGTCATATTTTTCCTTTCACATTTTTCCCCATTCCTCATGGAGAAATACAGGTTCCTTCATGTCATTTGAATTTCACAGTTCTGCTTCAATGGTGAGAAAACACTAGGTAGGTTTGTTTTGTTTTTTTATATATGTAGGAGCCATGAGTTTGTCTTTTTCTGAATGTTATTCTCCATCAATAATACCACTTTTTGGAGCTCTCTTTTACTTTCTTTTTACTTGGGTCAGGCTTACAGCAATCTTAGCATTCTTATTTATCAAAATGTTCTTTTTCTTAAAGAAGATACTACTTTGTGAGTACATGGGTAACAAATTCAAGGAATCATGAATAAAATTAGAACTGGAAAAAAAAAGGTCAAATCCTCCTGTGCCTCCAGTCCTTTGTTGAGATTATATGACTAGTGAATTATGCATCCTAAGGGCCCTTCAACTTTCACTGGTGTGTTCTCAGGCTGTTCATAGTATGTTCAAGAAAAGTTTGGTAAAGTTTCTCATGAATATGAATTTAGGAGTAACTTTCTGACCACCTACAATTTCAGGGAAAAAGAAGAATTGGTCAATTAAATCAAAATGTTTAAGCCTAATTTATATTATGGCCTGAGTTAGGGAGCTAGGGGTATAGGGGAAAGAACTATAGTGAAATCAATGAACAGTAACTGTATAATTAGTACCTATAAAAGTAACTATATTTAATTTTTATATACAACATAAAATTAAGAACCAAAATTGTGAGAGAAGTCAGAACAACCTAAATCCTTAACACTTGAAGAATAGGAGAAATAGCAGATGTTTTTCTCTATGGTATGACATTTTACTCAGTATATTGGAGAACTAAGAAAATGTTTAACTTGTTTTTGGAAAAGCCAAAGGAGCACATGTATGTAGAATGATGGAACGTTGAAATAAGTTGCATATGGAGGCAGAACTGGATTTTCCACAAGGTGAAGGAAGTCTATTAAAATCACTAACAGTTGCCTACGATTTGCAAAGTTGTGACAAAGGAACAGTGAAGACAATGGGCACAGCTCCCTGAGAAGGGTGTGCTACAGATGAGATAGAGTTTTCCACTGAAACACATTTATTTTTCTATAGAAGGGAAAGGAGACAGTACCTAATAAACATATTAAACCTAGTTTATTTCTACCGATCATTTCTCCTATAGATTCAGAGTGACACCCCCATGCAGGAATGGATACATGGAAAGAGACGTGGTCCGAGGCAACACAAAGTACAGGAAGCATCTTGGTACATCTGCCTTTCCTCCTGCCCACAGGGCACCCATCCTTAGCCATGACCCTGGCGCCTTGGACACAGATGGTTAAGTCAATTAGATCCTCTCTCAATAAATAAAACCTTGAACTTCATGCCAGTTTCTGTCTGCATTATCCACTTGAATGTAGGAAATGGCAATGAGAAGACTGCTGTGGCAATGTTTAACCATGTGTACAGTGAAAACAATGAAAACAAATCGGAGATTCTCAGGAGAAGCAGAGCTGAGAGACAGGTCTGGGTTCTTGATGAACTCACAGTTCTTGGTCCCAGGCCCTCCTGTAGTCCAGTGTTGATATCTGTTAAAACAAATGACACAAGGCCCCTCTTTGTAGACAGAAAATATGGAACCCAAAATGAGAGGCACCTTGAAAAAGGGAATTAGCCTGTAAGTAAAGAGAAGCTAGCATCAATTTTCTTGGATCTCAAAGTAATTTTTTTAATGCAGATACTATGCTATATCCATTTCTATTCTGATTAAAAAAAGCTGAATTTATGACTAAGTAAATAGTAGTAGAGCAATCAAGTTAAAGGTTGTAAGCAAGGTTAAGTTTAACTGTGCTATTATATTACCATAATTGCAGATCTCTGTAGTGGTTTCTTTCTTTCCTTGTAAATAGGATGTTCTTGCTATTGAGGTGGAAAAATTTTCCTGTACCCTTCACAAGTCTTTCTGGCTGGCCTACTGTAACTGCAGGGGGGAAACGTGTTCCCATCCCAGGGTGAATAAATCTATGAAACTGAAATAAGCATCTCTCGCCTCAGTAACCCTTTCCAATGTCTTGAGAAACAACAACCCCACAATTTCTGCTGTCACATGGCCACTCAGGCCCCTATGAAGTTCCCCTATCTCATGGACAGCCAATTTCATGGCTTCTGGTGTCTCCACCCTTCCACAATTCTGAGGAGGGGCCCATTTGTCTAGGAGGCACTTTATCCTAGACTAATTCCCCATGAGGGGCTTCCCGAGTGGAAGCCCCATGAATGAGGGTTTCCCTGCACCATCCACAGGGGTGAACCTACCATCCCCATGTTCCAGGTATCTCCCCACCATCTCTAGGGGCAGTCTGTCCAAGCATCACACCCATGAAAACAGATTTCAGGTTCAGAGATTCTGCCAACTACTCCAGGTTTAGCTCTGGGAGGAAAGCATATTCCTACCCAGGGCAAATAAACCTATGAAGCCAAAATCAGTCAAGGGAAAAAACCTTTTATTTGAAGGCCTGGCTCCATTCACTGACTTAGTTACCACTCTCACTCACCTGTTTCTTTCCTGTCTGGGCTTGTGTGCACCTCTCCATTTGCCCCTTGTAAACACCTATTGATATGGAAATGGACTAATGCCAGGCAAGAGGTTCTGGAAATACTGCAATTTTACCCACACCTAAGAATTAAATTAACATGAGACATATTAACAGGAGAGAAACAAATTTAATTTCTTACATATGGGACCCCCACAGTCATGAGAGGTTCAAAGACAGAAAGGTAAAATGAGGTATAAGTCATCCTGAGCTCAGACTGGGGCCTCAAAGCGGAGGAGGGCAATGCACAGGGAAATAAGAAGAGCAGACATTTGGGAATTAAGTGACTGACCTGCCATACAGAAGGGTCATACAAATTTCTCTCTGGTAATAACCTTTTTTGGGGGGGAAAGACCCCCTTCCCCCAGTTTAGATTCCTCTAGGTAGTTAAAAGAAGAGCACAAGTTTCTCTTGAGAGCCCAGGGTCTCAATTGCCTTCACCTCAAATTAGTCTACATGACAAAGTGCATATTTTGGGGAGATGTGACCTGAGCCTCCTCATTGCTGACAAATTGTTTTACTCAGAGATTGTTTTGATCCATTTAAATAGTAAATCTACAAAAAGTCAGAATGTTTGGGAGACATTCTTATATAATTGTGAAAAATCACAAAACACAAATAAAGTGAGGGGTAGTGATAGTATGTGAGTTATTTTCACTGTCAATCCACTTCCGATTTCACTGAACTTAACATGCAAATGAAATTCATTTTAATGATCTTTTAAAGTTTTTCCATTTCATTTATTATAATGCTTAAATATGTTTCCCAAAAGTTAACTCTGGCTGATTAATCAGTATGTTTATTAAAAACATACTGACACTTCTGGCTTCCATTTAAGGTATAGAAAGCTGGAAAGAGCATAGCACCCAACCAACAAAGAAGCCAGATAATGTACAAAATCGTAACTTTTCTTGAACCCATTAAAGAGCTGAGGTTGCAGTGCAACCAACTAGCCTGAGTTCTTAGGAAAGATGGGCACCTCCAAGGACAAATGGTGTGAGCACCATTTCTCCTTTGTTGGTGGGAGATAGGGAGGGCCTCCAAGCAAGTAATAAGATAAAAAGGCAGAATGTGCATTAGCCTGAGCATGTAGGGCCACTGGGACCTTAATCCATGAGGGAAATTCATACCTGCCCTCTGTGTCTTCTGGAAATCCCAGGGACTCCAGAGCAAGACTGAAGGCAGGGCTGGAGAGAACAAAGCCACCATCATGTGAAGGCTCAGAAGGGGGAGCTGAAGTTTGCTTGGCTCCTTTGTCCTCGTGGAACAAAAGCTTTAAACTTCTAGGGGAAGGGCAGTACTCGGTGTTGGCCCAGGGCACAGGTAAAAGCCCATTGCCCCTGGGACAAGTGTGTAAGGACAACACCCTAAGTGACTGAGCAAGGATGAGAAATGGCTTTGGGTCCAGACTATTAAGGTTTCAAAACACTAGAGGAGGGACAGGATCACGGAAAAAGCCCCTCCTTCAAGATCCAGAGATTCAGTGCCTACAAAAACAGGGATGAATGTGCAAATTAATAAAGGGAAAGTTCACTGACATAGCGTCATGAGGCCCGCAGGGGAATTCTCATGCCTACTACTCTCAGACCCCTTGGGAGAGATGGAGGCCATACTATTCTAGCTACTTTACTCCACAGCAAGAGGCAGGAACCCCAACAGCCCAGCCAATGAGAACCTACAATATGTGAGACTCCTTTTTTGGACTTTGTGCTTCAAACACCCCTCCTATCTCTTTCCTCCTTCCTCTGTAAAAGATCAGTCCCTTCTTTTGTTTTCAGGACATGCCTAAGGTTTTGCTGTATAGTTTAAATGCCCTGGATTGCATTTAAACCCAAATAAACCCATTTTTGCTGATAAAATAACTTACTGCTTTATTTTTAAAGTTAAATGGAGTTCAATTTCATTATGCTCTGTGAAAGAATCCAGACTCAAAGGCTAAGTAAACCATAGGGGCAGAAAACAGACCAGTTGTTGCAAAGGGCTTGGGTTTGAGGAACAGGACACTAAATGGGGCATGTTTATGAAGGAATTGTTGGATGTGGTGGATCTGTTCTTATTTTCACAGTGGTGGTTATATCATTGTACGCATTTTTCAGGAATTATAGACTGTTATACTATATAAATTATATGTGAATTATACCTCAGTATACTTAACCAAAAATGAAAAGATTAGTGTAGGATACTTGGATTATGGTGAAAACAGCAAGATAGGCTTTGAATCTCTGCAAATTCCTCTCATAAAAATATAGACAAACTTGACTAGCAATTCAAAAACCCAGAGATAAAATATGTAATAGAACTAAGTGACCATGTATTCTTAGTAATTTTCAAATCTGAGTGGATGGAGACTAACCAATGACAATTACAAGACATGCATGGTGTCAGTATCTGAACAGATGAAGCATGGTTGCAGCTACAGCCTGAAAAATTTGAAAATAGCCATCTCTTCTCACTGAAAAGCTAAGAGGCCATTATTTGAGAACAATAATTGAAACTGAGAGGATTTCTGCACACTCAGTAGTGAATAAGTGAGAAGAGTCTTAGGAAATGTTGGAAAGGGTTTGCATAGTGTAGGACTGGGCCAGCCACCCAAGGTGTAGCATTGTGACATGCAGATTATTTTGAGTTGAAAACAATCAAGGCCCAAATGACTCAGGAAGATACTTTGACCTCTCGGCCCTCCCCGCCCCAACTACATAAAAAGCATTTAGATGGAGGAACTATAGGAGGAGAGCTCTTACAGTAGATAGCTGTATTATAAAGTAAACTAGGGGTGACAGACCAGAAGGATGTGAAAAAGTCTGTTAAAATTCCTCTGTGCCTTATCGTTTGTATATGGCCCATCAAGTATTTTGTTTATCAAACATTTACTCTTTTCATATTTCTGTTGATTGATTCCCTTTTCCTTTGAAGTCTCAGGATCCCTACCCTCTTCTCCTTAGTTCAGGATGGGATATACCTCATTGTCCCTGACTGTCTTTGAAACCCATGTCTATGGCTTTCCTGTATGTACTTAAATTAAACTTCGTTACTTTTTTCCTGTTCATCTGTCTCATGTCAATCTGATTCTTAGACCCGCTAGAAGAACCTCAAGGGTTAGAGGAAATGTCTTCCTCCCCAACAATAGTTTCTGCCATATAAATTCTCAAACTAACCAGCAAAAGCTTCCTTACAGGATAAAGCCCCACACAAAAAGACACTTCTTGGAAATAGAATTTAAATTGAGTAGTATAAGTCCGGAGAGGAAATCCCAGGGCAAAACACCTCTAAAACCAAAATCAGTCAAAGGGAGAAATAAAGTTTAAAACCCATTTACTGCTTACAAACTGTAGTTTGGGGCCAGTTCTCTCTCCTGCTGCAGCAGAAGCCAACCAGCCCTCCCCTTAACCTCTCAGGTTCAGATAAGCCCTCAGTTGCCCACGTAATTACCCATTGATATGGAGATGAACTATCCTCCACCCCTATGGAATACCTATTGATATGCAGATGCACTAAAGCCATACTTCTCTCCACCCCTGAGGATGCACTAAAGTCAGGCAAGATATTCTGGAAATATCACAATTTTACCCACAAGTAGTTAAAGGGCAAATAGAGACAGGTAGGAGAGAATGTCCTGGGTCAAAGCTGGGAATGTGAACCAAGTCAAAATATAGTCAGCTGTATTTCATAACCCTTCAGAAACACAACATAGAAGGGAATGATACCAAAGGACTGTGAGTTTTGAAATGCTATCCAGAAAAAAGCTTTTCACTGTATTTCAAGAAAACTAAATTCACGTAAAATTGAGCAACAAAAATGATTGGGGTAAAATTCTTAGCAATGTTTTAAAAGAAGAGAAGAATAGTACCTCCAGCCAATACAAGGCATGCCATAGGACAGGTCCATAAAAAGATGAAAGTACAGACTATTATTTCAGAGTTTGCTAAAAGACACTAAGAAAATAAAACCATGTGTGAAAACAATATCAATTAAAATTAGAAAAACTAAAAAATCAGATGATAGTTATGATCACAAAATAATTAAATAATTAAATGTAAAATAGCTAGTGATTAAAAGAAGACTAAGCTGAATGGAACATCCAAGTAAAGAAACTCACAGATAATACCTTTAAAAAAGAACAAAGTGAAAATAAAGATTTCACAAGTCAAAAAGCAATGAAGAAAGTGATGAAAAATATTTGAAAGAAAAATAATAAGCAAAAAGGATCTGAGGTATGTATTATATTAGTACTTCCAACTCTGCCACCCAAAATGGAAGTAAACAGAAGTTACTGAATAGTATAATTGTTAGAAAAAATTCCCAAAATTAAAAAAGATTTGAAATTACTTTTGAAAGGATACATTACTACTTGAGAAAACTGACACAGGAAAACCAATATATAGATATATTCTAGTAAAATTATAGGAGATTAAAGCAAAAAGAAAAATAATGATTAGACATCCAGAAAAAATACCCAGTTACTTATAAAGGAAAGAACTCAGATTGTCATTAGTTTTTAAATAGTAAAATATTACACCAAGATAATTGGAGTATTATATTCAGGATACTCACAGAATGAAAATGTGAGCCAGTGATTAAATCACACCAAATTGACTTTTCAGTATAAAGGCCACAGATGCACTTGTACCCTGTATGCAAGATCTTAGAAAATATTGTCCTTCTAAGGTCCTCCTATGAAATTTACAAAAATATGAGCATCAAAATTAATGGCCAGAAACTTTGACATAAAGACAGGGTAAAGATTAATTACATGTTTGCTCATACAACTCATACTAAAAAGGATGAAAAAGGAGAGCATAGTATGTAATGTCAGCATACTCTGACAACGTAAATACGCAGAAATTGAAAGAGAATTGGGAAAACCTAAGCAGAGCTATTTAAGTGCTTTTAGTAATCACTTTGATTTACTTTGTTAATATTGGTATTGTTGTTCGGAGGTTGTTGTGAATGTATTGTGAGATTGAGCAAATATATAACTATGGGACATTTTACTTCTCTTCCCTAGTGATTTTGAAAATGAGCTTCTCAGGGATAAGACATGAGAGTATACAGTTGTAACATCTTAAGTCAGCGTCCTGCCATTCTGAGACTAAATTAGAAGTATTACTATGAGGTCATGAGGTGCTTCCTTTTTCTAGTTCTTCCCACTGAAAATACCAAAATAACGATGAGCCTAATAGCAATAAGCATTCCTGGAGCCCAGATGGCACTTAGTAAATATGATTTCCCTCCTAAAACAAACAAATGAACAAAGGCATGTTGGAGTGATGTCTGATTTTAGAGATGTGAGTTGAAATTGTTTAAGATGGGGGAAGACATATTGTCAGTGCAGACATGAGCAGAACTATCGGGGACAACAAGGGTCAGAGATCATAGACTTAGAGCCAACCCATAGAGCTTCCCAGTGTCTAAAGAGGTGAGAATTTGTATGTCAATAAGTGTAATGACTATAATGACTTATAAAATACCAAGTATGTTTAAATATAAGAGTTCAAAATGATAATTTATAAAGAAATGAATTTTTTACTTTTGAAAGATGATAAAAAAACACAACCCAATATTTTGAAGCCTGGTAAATAAAGGAAATATTCTAAGTGTTGTTCTTTATGAGTTGTTTTGCTGGGTAACTACATAGTAGATGCTGAGAAATGTCTCTTTATAGATGCATTCCAGCTAGTTATTGAAGAAATAATTAATAAATTAGAATATCACCATTTTGCAATGCCTAAGAGGCCTTGAGAATCAATTGCTGGTTAGGGCATAAAATGAAGAACTCTGTGGGAGTGGAAGAACACAACACCAGCTATGAAGCAGTTCTTGAAAAACAAATCATCAAATCAGAATCCAACCAATTTTTTATAGGCAGCTTTCAATTTATAGGAAATACAGTGAAACATGTGAAAGTACACATGGTGATACAAACAAAACATATACTGTCTTTTGTGAAACTCAATAGGCTAAATAAGCCAGCTATTTAATGTACAAGTTGTAGGGAGAAAGAGAAGGGGAGAGAGAGAGAGAGAGAGAGAGAGAGAAGAGATAGCTGGGGGGATAAATAAAAGTGGTATTTTGTAAAAACTTATGGATGCACATTCCAGTAATGAAACTATAAGGACATGCAAGGAAGTAATTATTTAAAAGACAGATTAGTGGTTACTTTTATGGGGGTAGGAGGGGTGGTGACTGGCTTCTAGAGTATATGACTCATTCTATTTCTTACCCTAGGTGGTGATTACAAAGGTTACCCTTAACAATAGTTCCCTAAATTCTACTTTGCTATGCACTTTTCTTTATCTGCATTACACTTTGTAATAGAAAAGGTTAAAAAATATATAGAGTAGCTCAGAATTTTGAGAGAAGTAGAGCACAAACTTCGAGTTGCGTTTCCAAAAATGGGCCCAAACCACACCACAGAACTATCAATAGGGAAACTACTGCTGCTACTGCATCTTACTGGACTGAAGACTAGAGCCGTTTGTTCTGCCACAACTATAAATCCAGCCAATGCCACTTCTGCTTCAGGATGCTGGCCTTACAGACCACTACCTACTTCTGAAATGAAAGCCAGTAGAATGGATTCTGTACAGATTCTCCTTTGTTACGTTGCTCACTTCCACGTTGAAGTCTCAGGTGATGAGGATAAGAGTGGAGCCTAAGATGGGCAGAATCCTTGGGGAATGATTCTCATACATTATGTGAGAAAATGCTTTTCCTTTTTTTTTCTATTTATTTTTATTGTAAAGCTTACAAAATATAGGAATGTGTACGGACTCTGTTAACAGTCTTAAGTTCTTCCCCTGGAATTAATGAATGTTAATGCTTTCTTACCTTCAAATATTGGACATGTAAAGGATATAAAACATAATAGTTGACGGTTTCCACTCAAGTTCTAAAGTTCTCTTTTCCTTCCAGAGGTACCATTATGACATATTTGACATGTATTCTTCTAGTTCATATGTGCTACATATGAGCAAGAGTTTTGTTAGAGGATTAGTTAGGAGTATTTGGGGATTGTATTGAAACACAGTGTCTACTTTTATAGCTACAGCCAAATTTTCCACTAATGTGGTGAACCAGCATTTAAGATTCCTGTTTTCTCATCTCCTGTCTGCTTGATGTTTTTAGACTTCTCAGTTTTTGCCAATTTGATGACTGTTAATTAGAATTTCACTTGAAATTGCATTTTCCTAATGTTCATTACAGCATTGTTTATAGTGAAACAGTGGATTTTTTTGAATTTATTTTTTAAGTGCAAGCCATGCCTTGGTCTAAATTGATACACAGATGCTGAAGTAGCCCACAACACAGAAGGCATCCTCATTCTGTTCACTCGCCAAATAGTAAAGCACCGGCTCTGATCATTGTAGCGGATACACATCGCAGCAGTTGTAGAGTCTTGACCGGAACTGATGCTCTGAATCTCTCTCTCCTGGAAATCGAGAACTCAAGCACGACAAGCGTAGGCCCCTTACTGGAGAGCACTGGACCTGTAAGTCCATGTCGGGACTGAAGTTACATGGGCGTTTTGTGGGGGGATGAGAGAGTAGGGCCTGGTGGTGTGCAGAGGATCAGGGAAGTAGAGGGTGCTGTGGCCCCAGAGGCAGAGGGGACTTCGAAGTTCCTTTTAACTTGACCATTCCAGTTCCAGGTCAAAGCCAGACCTAACTACAGTGCCTGCTTTAGTCTCTGGAGAATCTCCCCTGAGTGCTTATAATAAATCACCCTTAGTTTATGGTACGGTAAGTGAGCAGTTACCTGGACCCAGATAATCCCCTGTTATTTTATCTGTTTGGATATAGCCATCACTTTTGTCAGAGGAGACATTTTTCCTTTATGGAAAATAAATGATCAACACTAAGGAACACACACTTGTGTACCTTTTGGGAAATGTTAAACAAAGACTAAATCAGCATGCTGCTCTCTGGGCAGAGTGGAAAATGGAGCAGATCTGGCGTAAAAGATAGAGGTAGATTCTATGCTTTTCCAAGCTATTTGAATTCAGGTAGAGAGCTCTTCTAAATATAAATTAGTCTTCTATGAGATAAAGATAATATCTCAGGACTGTGGTAGACACTTAATGGAATTCATTGAGATAACAGATTCAATGGGCTTTATAAAACATGCTGCCATAAAATAGAAATAGTATAATTTGAAGAAAAATCAGAGTAAGAAAGTAAGCAGAATAGTCCAATTTTCCCATGTATTTTTCTTCCATCTCCTCTGGGTCAGAAACACACAGCTTACTTTCCCAAGGCAATTTGAACACTGGGAAACATTTTGGTGAGGCCTCTTTCTTGGGTGAGCCCAGAACCAGGAAGGAAAGGGGACAGTCTTAAGCATAAGCCATGCTTATCAGCAGCTTATTAAGTCTCCCCTCTGCCCTGCTCTCCTTTTTCATTGCTACTTCTTTTTCTGTCTCATCAATAATCCATCGACTTCACATAAAGCAGAGATGAATTCCTAAAGAAGAAATTCTTAGCTGATCTAGAAGAAAAGTAGCTTTACCCCTGATTGCTGAGCAACATGGAAATGTCAGTTCAATAGTTCATTTGGTAAGAGATTGAGAGTGATGTTGAAAAAGGATTTCAAGATTAAAGAAAGTTAAGACTAGCAATAGACTTGGATGTGATGGGCTAATATGACCATTTGTGCACTTGGAGGGGTGGGGCATTAATCAGAGACTTCATTAAGCTTGTAGCTATTAAATACTCCATTCTAATTATTTTTTTTAAGTTATGATATACAAAACATAAAATTTACCACCTGAAGCATTTTTTTAAGCATACAGGACAATTGTGTTAAGTACATCCATACTGTCATGCAACCACCAGTTTCCAGTACACTTTTTATCTTGCAAAACTAAAACTCTGTACTCTCTAAACAATAGCCGTTCTAGTTATTTTAGAATTTTATTCTCTTGAATTGATTGGTAAAGTACATACTAGATCAGAAGCAATATATCCTGTGCTTTGTATACATGTAAATATGTCATTCTTAGATTACAAAGGCATAGAGAACAGGCACCAGGTCCAAAGTCTTTGTACACAATTTGACACATATGCTTAAGAATGAAAAGGATTCTGATGACAAAAATGATATATATCCAAAATACCAAATATCCAAATATCCAAACTTGCTTCCAATTTGATCTAAGGACCAAATGTGAGTTGATCTATTTCATTTTGCTAGTTGATGAATCTGTTTTTTAATATGAAAAAAAAAATAAATAAATCAATAGTACTATGATTTCATGAATCAATGAGTTTGGTTAGGAGCCCCTTAGTTGGCTAAGGATCATGAGCATTGGTCTCTCCCGCTTACGTGTGGATGGTAAGTGTGGACTCTCAGACCCTTCTAGAGATATACAGTATTGATTCTTCTCTGCTGGAGACTTTGGCTGACATTTCACCATAGCATATGCTTGTATGCCAATGGAAATTTTTGCTAGTTCATTTTCAGGCCTACTTCAAGCAATTGTCAATAAATGTCTGTCTCTATTACCATTCCAACCTTCACACTCAAAACAACTTGGGGTTAAATCAGTTTCACAAAACTGCAACCTGTTGGGAAGGAAATCGACTAGAAGTGCACATGGTAAAGGCTTTCTATTGTCATTTTTCTTAGATCTAGAATTGAATTTAAAGAATTAAACATAACTGATCACTTAATCTTTTTTATCCTTAATCAACTCATTGGCTTTGAAGTTTTAATAATGGTAAGCAAAGTCCTAATGTTACTTGCAAGATGAAAATGAGCACATGATAACTGATGTATATATTCTTCTCATGCTAGAGCTGCAAAAAAGCAGGAGGGGGTTGTAACAGCTGCTGCTTCTCCTGTATGACATGGCTTATTACTCCTATTATCATTTACTCTTCCATCTGAAGAGAAAAGGCACAACTGTCACAGTAGGGGAAAAAGAAGGAAGCGATAAAAATGAATGTTTTTCCCCAGATGACAAGAATTTATCTTGCAAAGTTGGAAATACTATTCAGGTAGAATAAAAAAAAGCCTAAGTCTGAAACTGTTCAACCAAGGCAGTTCCTTGAGCTTGTCATAAATTAGTTAAGTTGTTCCATAGAACCACTTAAGCCTATGGAAAACAGTTGAATGCAAAATATTTGGAGATTTGATAGGGATGATTCAAGCTGACATTTATTCTTAATTAAATCATATTAATCTGCTGAAACTAAGATGGCATAATGTAGTATTGGTTTCACTGACAAATGTACTGTTATGCATAGGAAAAGTGCTGCCAAACTTATATAGAAAATAAACAATTAGATGACTGGTTCCAACTTCCATCATATTTATTAATCCTCTCATTTTGTATCTTTAAAAGCAATGCATTAAAATGATAATAATTGGTAAACATATGCATAAGAGCGGGAGCAAATGCTTTACCATTTATGGAAGGCTGTAGGGAACTAATTTTGATACCACTCATGCTTTGTGACATTATTATTCATGCAAAGAGGTTTAGAAATTAACTAGTATAATTCTGTCAAACTTTGGAAATAAATGAAGACCAACTAAATGAGAACAAGCAAAGGCTATTTATTCTGAGTTTCTATATCAAGAGAGTCTGCCACAGTCTCTTGCTTTTTGGCAGATACTCAAAGGCAGGCAGAGGAGTGGGAAAGCTTTACAGTGGAAAAAGGAAAGGTTTCAAGTATGCCCTGATTACAGGCTGTTGGCATGGGTAAGCCAGGCCACCCAGAAGCAGGACGTCTCTGTGATGAGTTAGGGATTCATAGCTGGCTCTCTCTTGCTGGTCCTAAGCTGGAAGCAGGGACACAAACTGACAGGAAAGCTGTCAGTTATGAATCAAGAATTGGCCATTTGGAGCCATTTGTTACAGAACTTCTTGTTTGGCTTCCTGAGTTGTTTTTAGCAATACCAGGCTGACTTCCTACCAGTCTGGCTTTCAGCAGGCCGGCTTCCTGAGCTCAGTTACTGCAGACAACTGGTAGGTCCTGGGGCAACGGATCAGAGTTCTCTTTCTATGTCCGGTCTGATCCATTTGTATATTCAGTCTCTCTAAACAAACCAGATGGAAAGACAAAATACACAGGACAAATAGAGATGATTTTAGTTAGGATATTTACAGTAGGGAGAACTTTCACTAGTGAGAAATGTCTCAAAGAGGAGAGAGAAAACCTGCAGTTTTATTAGGCAAGTAAATAAGAGAGTCACAAGGAATGTGGAGCTGGGTCTCATTTAAGTTACCAAAAAAGGATGGAAATTGGACTTACCTCACTCAGAACAATGTAGAGCAGGTTTCCTTTTGCTATTAACTGCCATAATATAAGGGAGTCAGGGAATTTCTCAACCTCTGTGGCTTTCCAGGATCACAGGGCTGTTCAACATCATCACCAATGCACAGTGGAGTATCTGAAAGAAGCCAAAGGCTTATAAATAATTGGTTACTTGATCTAATGCTCCCTCTTGCCATTGTCTGTCTATACGCTGCTTCTAGCCTGAACAATTTCCATAATGCGTTTGGGCAAGTGCTCTGGGAAGAGCACCATCACTTCTGACAAGAGTGATTTGGACAGGCTTTATGGACATAGGGTCACATCTGAAGAGAATTTGAAAGATGGCGAGGATCTGGGTAGGCACTGCAGGTGGATTAAATAGGATGATGCAATGTGACCAAAATGGTGGTAGGAAAGCCTCGAAGCCTCTTGGGTGGGTCGGCAAGCTGTCATGGCCCTTTAGGGGCTCCATATAGGGAAATTTGGTCAAGTAAATCTGGGAAAGTCACGGTGGAGACAGATCACAACAGGCCTGTGAGGGATTTGGGTATCATTTAGCTGACAATGGAGAGCTAGTGAAGATTTGGGAGCAAGGGAGTGATGTGTGAAAGTGATTCTTTAGGAAGATCAGGCTCATGGCAATGTCAAGACTGCATGCTCAGAAAATAAGTAATGAGAAATTTAGGAAATGTCATAAAACACTTTGGCCCACAGAAGATAAAGGACTGAACTGGAGAGGTGACCGTGGCTTTGGAGAGGAAAGCAAGGGCAACTGCTATTTTTTACTTGTCCACCTTCCTTGAGTAATAGCACATCACATTTCCTTTTCTTTTGATGGATCTTCTTCCCACACTCTCTTGGGAAGTTTAAACTTATTTATTTTGAGGTGCCAGTGGTTTGAGGTGCACAGGGATATCCAGAAGATAGTTTGATATTTATGTTGGAAAGTTAACTCATATTTTTGGCCCCAAATTTCCTCTGCTTCTAGCTTGCCCTATTAGTGAAAGATGCCAGCATACATCAAAATATACTATTTAGAATCCTGATATGTTGCTTGACTCCTTTTTCCCCTTTATCTCTCAAATCCAATCAACAACGAAATCTTATTCATTTTACTTAGTAAATAGGATCAAACTCTATCTTCTGTCTTCTCTATCCCAACTATGACCTCTTAGCCCAGCCTGACTCCTCCATCTGGACCTGACCCATCTGTTATGCAGAAGGACTTCTGAGTACCTTCCCCCCCTCACAGATGCCTCATATCCTTGCCTTTCCCCCTTCACCCAATCCCTGTATTAACATTGAGATTGTTCTAAGAAATGCAAAATGGTCATGTAATTCCTTTGCTTATTCCTATTTTCTATTATCCTTAGCATAAAGTCCAAATCCTTTATGTGGATTATAAAGCCTCATATGATTTAGTTCTTCTATCACACTATCCTGATTTCTCAATTCTACCCTTTCTCTTTCTATGCTTCATTGAGACCCATCTACATTCAATTCTTTACATATGCAACTTTTCTTTTTTGCTGCCTCCAATCGTTTAAGTATACTTTTCTATTTTGTTATTTTCTT
This sequence comes from Manis javanica, assembly GCF_040802235.1. Taxonomy (NCBI): domain Eukaryota; kingdom Metazoa; phylum Chordata; class Mammalia; order Pholidota; family Manidae; genus Manis; species Manis javanica. The sequence continues at coordinate 106,634,214 of NC_133164.1, read as the reverse complement.
TTCCCCTCCAGACATTGTTCCATCCATATCTCCTCACTAATCCTTACTTATCTTTAGATTTTATTTCATATTTCTTTCTCTTCAGAGCAGAAAATGAGCTTGAAGCTTGTGGGAGAGGTCAGAGCTAGAGGTATGAAGGCAATAGTGAAAACTCAAAATAGATGGGAGGTCAGGAAGAGCACATGAAGTAAAGGCGAAAATTACCAAAGGAGAGCTCCTTAGAAAGTACCAATACTTGACAGAGAGGCAGAACACAAGGAAAGGTCGAAGGCAGACAGGTAACAGTCACTAAATGACAGCGTTCAAGATGGAGCTAGCAATTAACAGGATGAGGCAGGTGCATCGTTGAGGTATATTAGGATTAGAATCTGAAAAATGTTCTTTGGATTTGCCATTTAGGAATTGATCGGTGATCTTAAGAGAATGATCACATCCCCAATAGGATAAGAGTCAGGTGGCAGTGAGTTAAAGAACCAAAGAGTGGCAAAGAGGTGGAGACTGCAAGGGTAAAATAGTCGTTTGAGAATTAAGGATAACAAAGAATGGAAAGGAAAGAGATATAAGCATTGTAGTTTTAGGAGGATGAAGATGGAACGAGGGTTTGTGCATGTATTGTGAACTAGCAATAACTTAAATAGGGGCCAAGGAGAGAAGAGATCTATTTCATGCTCCATGCTCATGCTTCTTCTTAGAGGTGGTATTTTAAAGCATGTAAAAAGGGGCACTATGAGACTACAATGTGATTGCTCACAGATAGTATCTATAATAACTTTATAAATTGTTTTGGAAAGGAGTTTCATTAGTATTGATATATGGTTGTTTATGATATTAGGAATATTTGATTTATCCTGTGATCATTTTGAAGGTTTGGGCTTGTATTTGTCAAAGCAATCTGAACAGGAAACGGTTCATTTCTCTGTTTAAATGCTTTCATCTCTATTCTGCAGTCTACTCTAGGCTAGGAAAGGCAAGTGTGTGTCACACTGACATAAAAACGTAGCGGAAGCACAGCTTGTTACTTTCCTTCTTCCTAGAGTTAAGACTTGGTCCAAAGAAAGAACGGGTTGCCTCAGGGGGGAGTGAGTTCCGCATCAATGGGATTGTTTAAGCTTCTGAGAGTCATTCAGATTGATGTTAGGCCTAGATGATTTTTAAAGGCCCTTCTATCCACAATAGTCTATGAATTTCACATTTCTAAATGACTTTAGAACTTGAATGCAAGCTACATGCCAAGTTAAGGGTAAATAGATGTGAGCTGTTAACAAAATAAGCAGTGAAGTGGAATATTGTTTCTGCTCACGTGATTTGTCAAGGATAATCTGCTTTAAGAGAACTGAGAGTTCCTTCTATTAATGTTCATTGTTGCTCTTTGTAGATAGATTTACATCTTGTGCTTAACTTCCGAGTCATGTTTTCAAGAAGAATATGAAGATGGGATGACAGCCTAGTAATGTGATATTTGCCCGGGAACTGAATAGTAAATAAATCTTTGTAATTCATTGAGCATTCCAAAGAAATTGGCTTGGTTCACTTTCCCCCATCTGTATGTGGTTAGTCTATGTTGTCACCTTTCCCATCACTTCCTTGTCCCTTTTTATCATCCACCCCCTTTCAGATGAAGAAACTGAATTAAAGCAACTGGGGATGGTCCAAGGTCATGGAGGGAATCAATGGAGAGAAATCACCATATATGTCAGGAGAAAGCATCAGTGACAGAATGATCAATGATGATTCATCAAGATCCTGCCTTGATGCTGACATTTGGCCTTATGCTCAGCATTTCTGCATGCCTAGCACTCCAGGAAGTATGAATTGAATTACTGTTGATGCCCACATATTATTGCTTATAGAACAACCAAATATCAGAAATAGAAAAAGTGAAAATTTGTATTAGAAGGTTCATTTCTTCTGCCAAAACATCTGAACATTGCCTTTACCATTAATGAATTCCTTAATAGTTTTGCTATTCAGAAAAAGAAGCATGAAAAAAGAGATGGAACTATGAATTTGAAAAATTCATTCAGTTACCTCCAAAATTTTCTAAGCTTTGTGCTTCATTAAAGTCAACCAAAGAAGGAGTCACACAGAGATATAATCTTTCAAGGAGTTTTACATATTGGACAGAAAAAGGTCAACAGAACTATTCAACATTTCATGAATGCAAATAGTGGAAAATCTCAATGACTTTAACTTAGGTCTTGTCCAGATAATTCTATTTTCACTTTTTTTTTTTTTCTGAAGTAAGGAGAGTTTAAAGGTTTTGCTCTACGCAACAAAGTTAATTTTAAAATGAGTTACTTAAATATAAACAAGTGCTTAGTTAGCTATAATATGTTTTTTTTTTCAGGTAAACAATCATGGTAGAATAGAAAGTCCTTTTCTTTTTCTCATCCCTGACCAGAGGAAGATTCAGTAGAATTTAACAAATATTTACTGAATGTCTACTCTGTTTCCAACTCTAGTATGGGCATTTGACCTATAGATATGGAAGCTATAACCGTCTTCAAGCACATCTGTCTCATAGGACTCACAGCCTTGTGAGACAATGTTTCTTAATACTCTGAGTCCCATAGATTCATATTTTGAAAGCCATTTCTATTTCCCAGTCTCCAGCCTTTTGCAACTTGATTAAAGTATTTGCATGCATTGTGATGGGAGTCTTATTTTTGAGTTAGTCCACGTCGTTTCCTATATATTTAATGTATAACAGAATAGCAGAAGGATCAATAGTGAGATGAGAACAAAAACTCTAAATTTAGAGTTTCTAGTTACTTTCTTTCCAGTCTCTATTGGAAATTGGCTGTGGATCTAGGAAGAATAGAAACAGCCGATTCATGTGCAGGAAACCAAAATATTAAAATTAAAATTGAAGAATTTCTAGAAAACTGCAATGTTATGTTTTCCCTACTCTTAGAACATACAATTAAAGTTAATTCAGTATTGTCTTTTCTCACAACTCAGATATCAGCATTTCACTTATAGCATATCAATTCAATGTTTTGGTACTAGTAACTGTGAAGTTGAAGACAAATAATTAAATAGATTAGGTAGCACTTCTCAAACTGAGTTTATGGGTCTCACCTGGGGGGTTTCATTAAAATGCAAATTCTGATTCAGGGTCTGGGATGCAAACTATTCTTTATCTGCTCATTCCAATACTATAGCCACTAGCCACGTGTAGCTACTGAGCCCTTGGTAATGGGGTTAGTATGATGACATTTTCCATTTAATTTGAAAACCTCCTTATTGCATGATTAGTCTATCAAGAAAAGTCAGAGAATTGCCAGATCATTGACAGTTTTTAAGGTAGTTCATACATTTTCTATTTCTTTCTTCTTCCTACTTTCTAGATAGTAGTCTGTTTTGCTCATTTGATTATCTGGAATTTTTGGTAGAATCTTTGAATGGTATTTTTTTGGCGGGGAGGTACCCACATAGCTCTGACTGAGGAAAGCAAAGTCTGTTAAATATGACATTTTGTTAGCTTTTCAATCAGAAGTTTGCCCAACAAAGCTAGGTCAATAGCACACGAAAATGCTCAATGAGAGCTGATACAGTACTTTCCCTTATGGAAAAATCACTTCAGGCGCCAGCTATTAGGATAAGTAGGTTTGCTTTTAAATATATTTTATTTCTTCATTTAAAATTAGAAGATTCTTTTTTGCCTGTCTTCTGTTAAAATGGGTGTGTAAGATATTTTAAGAAGTTACCAAGTACCATCAGTGGGTAAGTCATCTAATTAATATTTACTCTGAATAAACATAAAGGCCCTTCCTTGGAGTGATTTATCCTGAAAAATAAATCAGGTGTGGGCATAAACAAAATCTGCATGCTTGGTACATTAAATGGGAATTGGCTGAGCTGACTGTACTTCATTTTTAAGATAATTTATTATTAATACAGATTTACATAGTATTTATTATGCAACAGGCACTTTTCTAAATAATTTTAACCAAGGCTTATTTATTTAGCCCTCACACCAGTTCTGTTTGGTATCAATATTTCTCCCATTTTATAAATGAGGAACCTGGAGCATAGGTAAGTGGAATAATGTACCAAAGGTCAAATGGCTAAAAAAAGAGGAAGCAGGTTTGAAAACTGGCAGAGCCCATGCTTTAAACTCCTGTGCGTGCTCTGTGCCTGACTCTGTATGGCTTAGTATTAAAAGATAGGCTTTCTCATGTTAGGCTGTATGTTTTCCGAGAATTTCAAGAATCGCTAACTCATTAGCAGTCTTTGAAAGGGGAAAGCATTGTAACCATTTTTACTTCTGTTTTTCCTTACTGTCAAGCAACTGAATTTTACATTTGAGTACGGAAAGTCTTTGGAACTTGATTCCCAGCTCTGTCTTATTGTGCCTATGTCATTTGGGGGCAAAATTCTTCCTCTCTAAACCACTCTTTTCTCATTCCTCAGTCATAAAGCACACCTCACAATACTTTCTGTTAGAATAAGATGAGAAACATAGAATCCACATGAAACACCTAGCCCAGAGCCCTTAAAATGTTAATAAAGTTCCGTTCCCAGGGAAATGTTAAGGCAAATAGAACATTAAAGAAAACGAATGTCAGTAAGGGAAAGTGTTGACTGAGACTGGCTCCATGTAATGACATCAAATACAAACATTGCCTGTGAATTTGATGAAATTCAAATATTTTAATCATACCTGTACAGTAAGGTAGAACATTTTACTAAAATTATTTGGAAAATAGACATTAAATGGATGAATTGATGAGTTTATCCCTATATGAATATTATATAATGTATAGGATAGGGTCTTCATCTTTATTTGTGTTTAATTGATATGTATTTAAATTGAAATACAGGTATAAAATGGATTTAGTATAACATGGGGCTCATGATATTCATTTTTTTAATGAATGAACTTAAAAGTATCTAGTACCACTGACATCAAAATGTTACCATGAAAAATTTGTGCCTATAAAATAAGTAAAGTGGTTGAAGGATACTTGGGGAAATATTTCAATTGATTACATATAGTTAACTTTCAACTTAAGCTTTTTTCTTTTCCTTAAAACTGATTGGTAAAGGTTGAAGTATGGTTTTAAAGTAATAGGATTTATTTTACTTTTTAAGATATTATTTCACATTTGACTTATATTGGCCTTTTGGTTTTAAAGTAATAGGATTTATTTTATTTTTTAAGATATTATTTCACATTTGACTTATTTTGACTGAGTATTTTGATGACCAAAAGTAGAGTTGACATAAAATGATACACAATCATAAAAAATTGAGATGTTGTCAACCACCCCTAGGCTAATAATACCAATATAAACAAGAACTTGCTAAGGTGTAGTATTTTCCAGCCACTGTATTAGGTAATTAATTCATGCTGCTCTTTTATTTAATCTTTGCAGCAACTGAATATTATTTTTTCCATCATTCAGGTGAAAATAATGAGATACAAAGAATTTGGTACCATTCTCAAGGTCACATAGCCAAAAGCAATATTCGATTTCAAATTCAGAACTATATAAATCTAAAGCTCATGCTCTCTCTACTCCTTAAATGTTTTAAGTAATACTTCCCAAATGCCTTAGTCATAGTAAGAGCAACATTAATAGAGCAAATACATAATTTATCTAGGTACTGAAATTAAGAGCAATGTTTATTTACATGATGTATTTGTAAAAAGAAGTCTCATTACTTTTTGGACACATTTGTTGTATTCTGGTAATTTCACAAATTCAAGTGAAAATCAAAGTACTGACTTTACCTAATGTTACACTGAGTCGAATATTTGTTCATTTAAGTGGAACAGAACTATGAGTCATTGAATTGGATAAAATGTAACATGCGTTTGGATATGTAAAGTTCCTGCAATGGTTGTGTAACTCTGGGGGAAAGAATCCCTGGGCAAAATACGTTTGGAACTGAAATCAGTCAAGGGGAGAAATAAAGTGGGAGAACCAAGTTCACTGCGTGCAAGCAGTCCTCTACTTCTGCTCACCCGAGAGACCCCACTGCAGAACCAGGGGACCCCACCCAACCTCTCCGGTCCAGATATGCCCTCGCACCCCTTTGTAATCACCTATCCATATGTAGCTGGGCTACTTCTCTCCACCCCTTGGAAACACCTATTGATATGGAGATGCCCTAAGGCCAGGGAGAGATTCTGGAAATGCTGCAATTTTACCCAAAGGTTGGTAGTGAAAGTCTTTGTAGAGATTTTAATATTTACTATTTCATTTGTGATTGTAAGGACTAAAGAAAGCAGTTGTTTTAAATCTCCTTTATTAAGTGTGTATTTATTTTTACCAGGCCCGTTTCTTTAAATTTCTTAACTACTTTTGCTCACCAATACTAAATCTTATGATTTTCCTTACACTTTTCCTAGTGCTTATCTTCTAACTCCTTTGCTAGTCTCAGCTTGGCTCCTTACAGTGGACAGGGCTGGGGTCTGAGATTGAAGCATCTGTATTGTCAGATTCGCCCGTGGTACCCGTACACGCATGCGTGTTGTGCAGGTACCGCAGAGTAACTGCCTGCCTCAGCCGCAGGCGCCTTCTTTCCTAAAACCTTCTGCTGTACAGGCCTTGCTTTCTAGTTTTTCTAAAACGGATTAAAAACAAACCTGAAACACCGAAACTCAGAGTCCTCTTTGATCCCTGATGTGTATATCACTGCGCAACTGTCAACAGCCCATGCTTGTCATTTGCCAAGGTGGCATTTCTCTCTGGCATTGCATTGGGGGTGAGCCTTCTGTCGCTATTAATTTTCAGCTGTCCACTTCACAAAGAATACGAGGAAATCTGTCTATGGCTGTGAATTAAATAGAAAAGTTTCTCCCTTCGGTGCTTTATTCTCACCTAGCAAAATGTCTCTGCTTGGTGTTTTCACTTCTCTGTGCTCGTTGTCATGCTGGTAAGCAAGCTGATAAACCAATCATGCTAAACTATAATAATAATAATAATAATGATACAAATTAGAGCTGGCATGTGTGAGTGGCCACCATGTACTGGTCATTTGTTGGGCACATTATATATAAAATCTTTAGCTTTATCAAGTTCTTTGCAAAGCATGTGCCAATCTCTCAGAGATTGACATGAGGACGCAGATTAGGAGAAGCCACACAAATACTGAGAGGCAAAGGCGGATCTCGGTCCCATGTCAGGAATATTCCAAAGCCGGGCCTCATTTCACTATCCCACCTTGCTGTGACTTAATGCCTAATCTCTTCCAGAATTATTTCCATTGAAATAGAGAGTTTATAGGAGCAATGTCGGTATGCTGAAGAAAGTATCTCTAGGGATAGATTTTCAGACTACAGATTTTATTTATACTACCTGCATTGTCCATACGATCAGCAAAGTTTCACCTCTTGCTTTCCTCTCTTCCAAGAGTCCTCAGAAGGGTTGTCTTCGCAGACGAGAGTTCCAATGACTGGACTTCTTAAAACTACATCTTCACTACGTGAACATCGTCATGCTGATCTAACCTGCAATCACATCGACTTGCTATGAATGAAAATCTGAACCTGAAAAAGCTTTCATATGTTCTTCCCAATTGGCCTTTAAAAAATAGCCTCAAATAGGAGTTGAAAAAAAAAGAAAAGAAGAATGAAAGGGAGCAGAAAGAAAGGAGAATAAGAGACACTAGGGAGAAGAAGTGAAGTGCCGTAAGTAGCTAGCCATTCTGGAAAGAAAGAAATTAAACATCTGGGCAGAAGAACTCTAATCCAGTTCAAGGAGAGACAGGTCATCTACTTTGGAGCCCTCGGGTCTCCGCCATGACCGTCGGAGGCCTCAGTGCGTGATCGTGCACACTCTGTTCAGCACTTGGGGCGCCTGGCAGCGCCTGCAGACACCCTCAGTGCTGAGATGGACATGGAGGAGCACCACAGTCATGTCAGGCTTCATTTCTAAGCTTCATTCTGGAAGGATGCAAGAGATAGGTCTTTAGGGTCAATCGTGACTTCCTAAGGAGGAAGTATAGTACTAAAATAGGCTTGGTCTATCCCCCAGACAAAACATTTGCCTGTCTCCTTCTCAGTTTAATTTGTGACATACCATTTAGGAAAGGGCTATTTAATGTAATGCCATGTAAGAAAAAAATTAATTTCTGGATGGGACTAGCATAAATTTCCCAAATGAAGATTATTTTGGCTTTACAGTGCAAGTTTTCTTCCTTTCGCTTTCTTCTTTCACACAGGTGGTAATCAAGGCGCTCTGAATAATTCACCAGAGCATTTGAAAGAGCGAGGTGGACAGTGTTTGTATTTGCGCGCCATCAGAGCTAGGCTGCTGCCAGCACCTGAGGAGAGGGCGGTGGCCTGACCTGGCTCGTCCTTTGGCTGCTCTGCCACAGTGTCAACCACTAAGCCCATTAGAGTCTAAATAACAATATGACAAGTCTCCATAACTTACAGTATTATTATTGGGGCTGTGGCGGCAGAGGATTTATCTAAAGTTGAATTCCCTACCTACTCCAGCCAGCCCCAATGTACAGGCCAGTTTAAAGCCAGTGTTTACAAATTGCAAAATACTTGGAAACAGAATCAAGAAAGATTGATTCTTTGGTTATAAATTTTTTTAGTTCCTAGACACAAATGCATGGATTTTTAAATAACCATATGGCTTAAGCAAAATAAAACAAGAAAATCTTCTGCCAGCAAATCACATAGACAAGAAATGCCTTGGCTTGAATTACCTTCCTTAGAGCGTGATCACAGTTTCCAAGTCTATTGTTTTTCAGTAGCAGTCTTTTCCTGCAAACTTGCATTTGAAATATTTATGTCAATACTCTAGTGGTTTGTTTAATGGGGTTTTAATCCTGAAAAATGGGGAGTGAATACTACAGATAGTGCTTGGTTTTTGAGCTACGATCTCTGAACAAAACCAGCTAATTCACTCTATATTTCTTCTACCTTGAGAATTTCTGATTCTCTCATTACCAGATATGGCAAAGCACACCTGTGGCAGGCAATTCTTGTTCCACATTCAGGGGCCACTGGGGAAAGAGTCATGGCCCAGAAAAATAAAAGGTATTATTGAATCACATTTAAGCTTCTTGCATAGCTATATACCTGCCCTAGAGTTAGACTCATAATTTCAAAGCAGGAAAAAAATACCCCAGGAAGCCCACAAAATTGTTTCTTGAAAGAGAATCATATTAAGAGCTTGGGAGCAATTTGCATTATTAAAAAAAAATCCATGGGCTTGGGATATCGAAATTCATGGGCAAAAGAACTATTCAACTTGACTAGGCAAAATTACCCTGGCAATTGGATTCTAGCTCTTGCCTTTCATAGGTCAGCTGCTACCTGGAGGCCACACTGAACATTTATATTGAGAAGTTAAAACAAACTAAATGGGTAGGAACATTACAATGCTCTCTAGAAATGCTTGTTGTCTCCTTGGAAATGATAAGAGCCTTTCTCCAGATTTTCTTAAGTATGAGCTTCTTGCAGGCATGGATCAAACCTTATGAAGGATTTAGCCTTAAAGTTTCACACACTTATTCTTTAACAAATACAAATGCCTAATATATGTTAAGCCTGTTCTAGTCACTGGAACACAGCAGTTAACAAAAGAGACAATAATCCCTGTCCTTTGCAACTTCTATTCCAGTGGGAGAAGACAGATGAGAAACAAAATAAACAGCAAATAATGTAATGTATTAACAGGTGGGGTGACCAGGTTAAAAAATAGAAGAAAAGAAAGGAAAGACAGGAATGGTAGAAAGGTAATAGCAATTTTTTCAAAAGGTGGTCTAGGAGGTCCTCCCTGAGAAGGTGACATTTGAGCAAAGGCTTGAAGGAAATGAGGGAATGTACTATCTGAGAGCAGACCCTCCCTGGGGCAGGGGTATGCAAGTAGCAAAGGCCCTGAGGTGGGAGCATGCCTGAAGCATTGAAGGAATTGCAAGGACACCAATGTCACTGGACTTGGATTGGGAGAAAGAGCAATGGGGAGCCGTCAGGGAGGCTAAGGAGGCACAGAGAGCCTGTGGGCCACTGTAAGTTGTCAGTCTGTATTCTCAGGGAGAAACCACTGGACGTTTTTGAGCACAAGGTAGGCATGGATTGACTTATGTTTTAGGAGGTCCCTCCCATTCTGTGAGAACGAACGAAAGTAGGTAATGAAAGCAAGAGAACTGTAAGGAAGCCATTGTAGTAATACAGGTGAGAGGAAATGACAGCTTAGAAAAGGATGAGATATTGTAAAATTTCAATATATTTTAAGGTAGATTTTAGGACCTTTGCTGATGCATTGAATATTGGGGATAATTGAAAGACACGAATCAAAGATGATTCTAAGATTTTGAGCTTGACAATTGCACAGATTTTTTTTCTTTTTTCCTATGTAATGGCCAAAACAGAGATGGGAAAGACTGAAGATACATCATGTTTATGGGGGAACCATAAAAAAGTCTCTTAGATACATTGGTTTTGAAATTAGACATCCAATTAAAGATGTTTTAAGATGAACTTGGATGTATAAATATGAAATTTAAGAGACAAGTCAGTGCTGGAGATACAAACTTGAGGTCCAGTTCTATGCCTCAATAAATGATAACTTTAAAAAGTGCATTTTTGGCTTCTGTTGAGTAGTGTAAATATTTTAAGAGATTTTTCTCTTTTGGAAAGTATATCTCTTCCTTCCTTCACATTTAATTATGTTTTCATTCATAAACAACAATTCAAATGTTGGCAACAATTAAGCATTGTTTATGTACCTGGCAGTGTGCTTGTACATATATTGACTAATGTGATAATGTGATCTATGCCCTCATAGGGTTCATGGGAAGACATGAGTGAAAGAAGAGCCAGATCATCACAGTACTTGGTGTCAGGTGCCTGTAACAGCTAGTAGAGTGTCTTATGGGAGGAGAGAGAAGAGGTGCTTCACACATGAGCCATGGAAAATTTCTTGGGAGAAATGACATATTAAGTGAAATCTTAAGGAAATAGAAATGTAAAGACAGAGAGGAAAACTATTCTAGGCAGATCAAAAAACTTTATCCAAGGGTTTAGAATTAAGACAGAGCACATTGTATCTGTAAAATATAAAAAGTCAGTGTTCTTTGACATAAAGTACAAGATTAGAGTGGGGTGGGATACGAAGGAATGAAAATACAGAGGATTTTTTAAAGGAATTTGGACTTTATCCAAAGAGCAAAAAATTTTTTAAAAGCAATAAGAACTTCAAAACAACAAGTGTTTATGTTAGCCATTTAGATCCAAAAATCAAAGATTTTTTCCCCATTGCAGTTGGGTCCACTATGTTCTCATCTTGAAGAATAAATTTAGTTATTTATGATGGATACAGAAATGTATCTATATCTACTTCTATTAAAGTATCTGGTTGTTTTGCTCAATTGTTAATCTGTAGTTCAGATTTTGATGCATATGCTGACATAATTCTGAATATCTGCAAAAGGCAAACTCATGTTTGTTCAGATTGCTAAGAAATTGGTCTGCTTTTTCAGACAGATGCAAATCTTGAAAAAGCTAATAGAGCTGAGAATGAATGGTAGAGATACAGGTCTTGTACATATGGGATTTGAAAATGAAATAGGGCTTAAAGAATCCAGACAGTCCAGTTTCCTATCACCTGTTAGTAGCAATTATTGGAACATACGGCCAAAGTTGAGTGTCCAGTACCATAATGACCATTTATAGCATCTCAGAAGTCTTTGCTAGAAACATGTTGAATGGAGTCACTCGAGAGGCCAATAAGTGGGATGAAGAAAATAACAGAGAATAAAGCCATGAAAGGTGGCAAACATGGATATTAATGCCACATTTCTGTTGTAGAAAAGGGAGATGAGAACAGAAAAGATCAATAGACAGCCTTTAATCTAAGGTCAAGACAGTGAAATGTGCTATCAGAAGGAACCTGGTCCCAGAAGAGAGGTTGCTAAGGTGAAATAAAGTAGTCCAGACTGCTTTTCAAAGCAAATTTGGCAGTTTCTTTCTATTTAGCCACATGCATAGGTAAATACCATGCACATTGATAAGCTACTAATGTCCTTCTACATAACTCAAAGGTTTCAGGTAACTTGTAGGTACTGAAATTTAGTGAATAATGTAAGGTCATTACACAATACTGTAAGGTGAAATGTAAGGCCAAAACTGGCTGTGAGTGAAAAATGGCATAATCTCTCTGTGGGTAAAAATTGCAATATTTCTAGAATCTCTCCCCTGGCCTTAGTGCATCTCCATTTCAATAGGTGTTTCCAAGGGGTGGAGAGAAGTAGTACATCTCCATATCAATAGGTAATTACAAGGGGGTGGGTGCATAGTGAGAGCACACCTGGACCAGAGAGTTTTGGTGGGGTCTGTTAGCAGTTGGGTCGCAAGAGACAGAGGCAAGCAGAAGTACATGACTGCTTGTAAGCAATAATCAGGTTTCTTCAATTTTATTTCTCCCTTTGACTGATTTTGGCTTCAAAGGTTATTTGCCCTAGGGTGGGAACATATTTCCTGCTGGAGTTACATCTGGTATAGTTGGCAGGATCTCTGAACCCAAAATCTGTCTTCATAGGTGTGATGCTTGGGTGGGCTGCCACTAGAGATGGTGTGCAGATACCTGGAAACTCCCTTTTGGATTGTGGGGAGGCCTCTGTGGCTGTTGTGGTGGGGTGTGATGGCTCATTTTTCCCTCTGGCAGCCGTGGAATGTGCAGCTTCACCCAGGAGCTCACTATCCATGGGGCTTCTGCTTGGGGAACCCCTAGTGGGAATGGGTCTAGGGTAAAGCACCTTCTAGATGGATGGGCCCTTCCCCAAAATTGAGGAATGGTGGAAACACCAGGAACTGTAGAATTAGCCATCCATGATATGGAAGACTGCTAAGAGGCCCTGAGGGATGGTGTGGTGGCCTGGATTGTGGGCTGCTTGTTTCTCAAGAGTTTAGAAAGGGTTATTGAGAGAGATACACTTCAGCGTCACATTGAGTAGCTGGGTGATGACCTATGGAATGCCTTTAAGAGAGACAGTTATTGAGAAGACAGATCACATTCCTGGAATATACATTAGCACAAGGGAGGAGGAAGCAGGAGAATCTGTGTGGAATGAGGCTGTGGGGGAGGGGGAGGAAAGAGCACGCCTTCAGTCCTGGAGATGGTAGAGGAGATGTCAGGGGAGGATAAGGGGGTGGAGCCAAGGACCAAAATGTTGCTGAGGCAACTGCCCCAGGCATCGGCCCCTCCCATATTAAATGCCTGACTAGTTATAATTAAGAAAATAAAAATGCAACAATCACAGGTTCCACAGGGGGACAAGCACGCCCTCCCAGGGTTGTGGAGCACTCCATGTTCCACCCCTATACCCAGAATGAGCCAGTGTACATGAGCATCCAGTTTTAGCAGAAGCCATCAGAACCTCTGCCTATGTGGCTTTTGCATCTCTGGGATATGGGGGTGGAAAATATTGTTATGTTGAGTTCTGAAATAAGTAGACTGGCTTCTCTGACAACTCATCTGTCCCTCTGGCAGCAGTTGCAAAGTATCCATCACACCTCAGGGCATCAGGCACTTCTGGATTGGCTGACAACAGCCATCAGGTCAGTTTGGCCTAATCAGAGTGACTTACCATACTTACCCACTATCTGGAAAATGTATGTAGAACTCTAGCAGGTGTTACAGGAGTTACAGGAGTTGGACATGAAAAAAAGACATACGGCTCCTGGCATATGACTGTCAATTACAGGGAATTGAATAAAGTCATACCCCATTTGCATGCTGCTGTCCCCTCTATAGCAGCCCTTATGGACACCCTCAGTCATAAACTAAGGACATATCCTTATGTCATGGACCTTGCTAATGCTTTCTTCTCTATTGACATAGCACAGCAAAGTCAGGAACACTTTGTCTTCATGTGGGAAGGTCAGCTGTGGACATTCACTTTCCTTCCACAAGGATACCTGTACAGTCCCACCATTTGTGACAGACTTATAGCCCAGGACCTGGCCACATGGACATGCAAATGGTATGACTGTATCACTACATTGATGATATTATTCTCATGTCTAATTCTAATTCTCTTGAAGAGTTAGAAGGGGAAGTTCCTAGACTGCTGCAACATCTACAGGAGAAAGGATGGGCTGTAAGCAAGCAGCACCAAGGTTCAGGGACCTGGTTTGTCTATAAAATTCTTGGGAGTTATCTGTTCAGGTAAAACTAAAGTTATCTCAGAAACAGTCATAGACTTTCCATACCCCTATCACTGTGGCAGTATTACAAGAGTTTTGGTGTCTTTTGGGCTACTTGACAGTGTTTATCCCACACTTGGTCCAAATTCTGAAGCCCTTATATAAGTTGGTACAAAAGGGCATCATGTGGGACTGGGATAAGACATGTGCAGCTGCTTTTACTGCTGCTAAGCAAGCACTCGAGGCCACACAGGCCTTGAGTGTAATGGACTCATCAACACCCTGTGAGCTAGATGTTCATGTAACCAATGATGGTTATGGATGGGGTCTTTGGCAGTGGCTTGAATGGATCCAACAACCTACTGGATTCTGGTCACAACTATGGAAAGGAGCAGAGGTCTGTTACACCTTGATAGAGAAGCAACTGGCTGCTGTGTATCATGCCTTCCTGGCTATGGAGCCCATCACCAGTACAGCTCTGACCAAGGTGATATCAACCTATCCCATGGCAGGGTGTGTGCATGACTGGACCCAAAGACCATGGATGGTATGGTACAGACAACCTAAGCTGGCCAAATGGGGCTCATATTTACAGCATTATAGCAACCTTTCCAGTAGTCCCTCAAGTGGAGAACTCTAACACTCTTTGGGGCCAGTGACATATACCAGTAGAAAGCAGGAAAAACTTGCTTTTGAGCCATTGGTAGTTGAGAGTCTTATCAGGAGGGAAAATCCCCTATACTTGAAGATGCTTGGTATACAGACGGCTCCAGTTATGACCCATCTGTAACTCCCACAAGGAGGGGGCTGAAGGTCTGGTATACTAGACCAGGAAGAGATTCCACTCCTGCCCGCCTTATCATAGGACCACTCTCTTGCATGCATCCTACCTGAAGGACAAGATTTGCCTATGCTGGTGTCATTAAAACATGTATCTTATTGCCCTTAAGGTTATTTTCTTCTACAGTCCCTGTGGCATGGACCTGCCCATTGGCTGTAGCTGACATGTGATGATTGCTCTAAACTCCCTACCTGTTCAGCTACTGGTCTCTTGTGGAATTGGCAAACTCTGCATAGGACTTTGAACCTAACTGAATCCTCTGGCTTGAGGATTATCATGATTTCATTTGTGTTGTTACTGTACGTTATGAGTCTGGTAACAATGCTCCAGTTCTCTCGCATAGGGGTCGTAGTTGAAGATGCGGAACAAGCAGACTGTGAGGCAAGACTTCTGGAGCCTGTGGGAAAAATTGCAATATTTCTTGAATCTCTCTCTCCTGGCCTTTGTGCATCTCCATATCAGTAGAGTTTCCAGTGGGTGGAAAAAAGTAATTCATCTCCATATCAATAGGTGATTACAAGGTCAGTGGGAAGCAAGGGCATATCTGGACCAGAGAGATTTGGTGGGGTCCTTTTGCAGCGGGTCACAAGAGACACAATTGAGCAGAAGTAGATGACTTCTTGTAAGCAATCAATGGGCTTCTCTCCCTTTATTTCTCCCTTTGACTGATACCCGCTTCAAAGGTTATTTGCCCTAGGGTGGGAACATATTTTCCCCCCATAGTTACACTCATTCAGTCTAAAAGTGCTATTTCTTTTCAATATTAAAGATCATTAATATATCAACATACAACTTGTGTTATAACATTAAAGTGCATTTATGGTACTACAGAGCAATTAAGTCATTCCATTATCAGTGTAGATTTGCTGTCTTCTAAATTTTAGCACCTATCTTTATATTACTTTCTGTTGTCTTGAGACAAATGGTCTCAAGAGATTTTCAGTGGAATTTAAGGAAGTAATAGGCTAACATGATGTATTCTTTTTCTGGGTCAGAATGGCCTGAAATCTGTAATTTCCCATGAGAACTGTGAAATTTCTTATCATGGCCAAAGTGGCCAACCTTACCCATTTATCCAAGAAGGTAAACTATTATCAAAAAGGTTATCTAATCAGGAAAAAGAACATAAAATTTTGGGTAGCCTTACATTTTAAGCAAAAAATTGTTGCTTTTTTTTTTTATTCTTTGGATTGTCAAACTAGCAAAGATGATTGGATAATAGTCAACTTAGTCAGAGGAAGGAGAAATAATGTAAGACCAATCTAATTTTCTTCTATGATGGAGTGGCCGGCTTTGTAGATGGAAAAAACAATAGGTGTAATATATCTTTCCTTCAGGAAGGCTTTGATTCTGCTCCTATCCCCAAGCTTTGCTCATAAACAAGCCAGAAAAAAATATTGTTGTTTATTTACATTAGATGTCAGTTTTGTCGAAATCCAGGGGGGTGATTATCAATGACTCTAAGTCAACACATCAGAGCCCATTGAAAGGCCCTCTCAGTTTGGCTAAGTTAAAAATGTAGAACAATGACACCTCACACAGTACTAGAACTCAGGATAATTTGCTGATGACTTAGCAAAATGACTGACCTCAAACACAGCTGATGTAGTTTGAAAAGGATGAATTTATTTGTTTTTGAATAATAGCTTTACAAAGCTAGAAGGGAGCAATTATTTTTGGAAAATGGAAAGGAATCTAGATTACTCTTGAAAGTTGAATTGTGTTACTCAAAAAGATAAGTTGAGATCCTAAACCCCAGCACCTGTGAATTTGACCTTATTTGGATATAGTCTTTGCATGTATAACCAAGGTAATGTCGTTAGAGTGGGTCCTAATCCAACATAACTTTGTCCTTATAGGAAATGGACAATGACATATAATGACAAAGACACACATGAGAACACCGCATGGGGAGAGATAGAGTGATGTAGCTGCAAGCCAAGGAATGTCAAAGACTGAGAGCAACCCCAGAAGCTAGGATGAGCATGGAAGGCTCCTACCTGGAGTCTCAGAGGAAGCGTCATCCTAACACCTTCATTTCAGACCTCTGGCCACCAGAGTCATGGGAGAATAATTCCTGTTGTT
This sequence comes from Manis javanica, assembly GCF_040802235.1. Lineage (NCBI taxonomy): Eukaryota > Metazoa > Chordata > Mammalia > Pholidota > Manidae > Manis > Manis javanica. The sequence goes on along the minus strand of NC_133164.1, from coordinate 106,617,169 downwards.
TGAAGTGACCCAGAATGTAGACCACTTTGTTAGATTGGTCCTGGAAAAACCCAGTATAATGGCCAACAGCAGATGTTTCCCCAGAGGAAGTTGTGGACATGAGGATATCAGGCACCAACTAGACATCAGAGCTCTAGGTGTGATCCAGGAGCTGTTACTCATTAGCCTTGACAACAGGAGAGTAACTGTACTCCTTTGGGCCTTCGCTTCCTGAACTTCATACAGGAGAGATGCAGGTATAGGAAGGAATCAGATCAGAATGTCCTAAATAGTATTCTGTTAGGCACATCTTTCCCCAGTGGAAAAAAAAAGGTTATTTTTATAAAACTCCAGCCTCAGTTTTCCTAAATGTCAGCCCTGGCAGTGGGTGGAAAATATTTCCTTCCATACTCTGGAATGAGGAGTTGGGTACAGAGAGAGGAATAGAAAAAAGAAAGGAGAGGATGGAAGAGAAGAATGAGCTTGTATATTGTCATCAGTTATTATCTATAACCTCCAGAACAAGACATGGTAAAATTTCACTGGGGAAGTAGGACAGTTATAAATATAAATACGCTTCACTGTGTTTATAAAATAGTCTATTTAAAAACAGATTTCTGGATGGAGCTTTAACAACATGCTTGATAACTAGTGGCTGATAAGGCCACAGGCCTCACCCCTGAAGTCCTTCCCAGCCACCATTGCATAAGAAAAATTGTTACACCTTCAAAAGTCACAAAGCTAAAACAAAAGTCTCAAAGATTGAGCAGATAATTCCATGGAGACCTATTCAGAGCACCTTCCTTAGTTATAGTCAATTTCCTTCCACATGATGTTTATTCCTTCGTCAGATATTTATAGTTCTAATACCAAAAGTCCATTGAACATCAACCATTGATATAGTAACATAAAGCAGATTTATATATTCAGTGTGTCTAATACTCTTTTGGGAAGAGAAGACATTGCTTAACCTAATAGCTTCCTTCCAATATAAGATAGGTTGAGACTTGTGTGCTCTAAATATTTTAAGGTATTTATGTTTGCATTAACTGTCCTTTTAATCAACCCTCAATGCATTGATAGCATTGCAGAGGTTTCAGGTGGAAAAATGCTACTTGCTGCTTCAAAGTTAAAAGTTTTCTTGGAAACCCAAGAAATTCTTAAAAAAGGATATAATGGACGTAGTCTCAGACTCATTATTATGTATAGAAAATATTCCTACCTTAAATCATAATTGTATATAAAAAGAAACCTTTCCTGTTATCTCTTTATCTTGACTACTTTATGAAAATGCTCTAGACTTGTATGTCTGCATTTTTGAGGGGATAAAAATAAGTGTTATCTCTACCTACTCACTCTCAGAATTTGCTTTTGAATTTGTTGTGTTTAGTTTATAACATAATAACAGTGACTGCAGGGACTAAAGTATCTGAAATTTTTTGAAGTCAGACTTTGCTCCCCTGACTATTTCCTTGCTCTAGAACCATGCTTTCTTCCCTTCGATGCACTATCCCCTCAACCTAGAAACCCATTGGCCTGAATTCCCTAAATAACATAACTCTCAATCCTGAACCATTTTCTTTTTCTCTTTATCTCCAAACATCTTGAAAAAATAGCACAAGCATTTTTGTCTCCAGTTTCTTAGCATCCTTGCCCTCTTCAACCCATTACAATATGACCCCAGCCCCAACCACTGCCTGAAATCACTCCCCCCAGGTCCACAGTGATAAAACATATTAATAGCTTTTCACTAATTTTGATTACTTGACTTTGTCAAATCACTGAGTCATGGATAAGCAAATCTGGATGAACCTTTGGTATTAGTTTATGTGGTGTTTTCAAAACTTTTAAGCAATGAAAATTTCTCAGATAAAATGCTATTCAGAAGCCCAATGTAGATGTGATCCTGATTTGATGGAATTGAGATGGGGGCCCAGCTATGTGGTATTAATTAGACATAACATTTGGATGTCATTCATCTATTGATGGACATACAGGTTGTTTCTATATTTTGGCTAATATGAATAATGAATATGGTAGAGTACAGATATCTCTGTGGGATACACTTCCTTTGGTTATATACCCAGAAGTGTGATTGTTGGGTCATATGGTATTTCTATTTTTAATTCATTGAAGAACCTCCATACTGTTTTCCATAGTGGTTATACCAGTTTACATTCCTACCAACAGTGTACAAGGGTTTCCTTTTCTTTCCATCCTCGCCAGCATTTATTATCTGTCTTTTGACAACAGCCATCCGAACAGGTGTGAGATGACACCTTATTGTGGTTTTGATTTGTACTTCCATGATGATTAGTAATGTTGAGCAGCTTTTCATGTATATGTTGTCCATTTATATGTCTTTTATGGAAAAGTGTCTTTTTAGGTCCTTTGCCCATTATTTAATTGGATTATTTGATTTTTTTGCTATTGATTTGTATGAATGCTTTGTATATTTTGGATACTAACCCCTTATTGAATATGCATTTGTCAAAAATTCGCTCCCAGCCCATAGGTTTCCTTTGTTGAGCAGAAGGTTTTTAATTTGATGTTGTCCCACTTTTTAAAATTTTTGCTTTTCTTGCTTTAGCTTTTGGTAGCAAAATAAAAAACCCGTCACCAAGATCAATCAAGGAGCTCATCGCCTCTATTTTCTTCTAAGAGTTTTATAGTTCCAGGTCTTAAATTTAAGCCCTTAGTCCACTTTTAGTTGATTTTTGTGTGAAATGTAAAATAGGAATCCAATTTCTTTCTTTCACATGTGAAAGGCCAGTTTTCCCAAGGCCACGCACTAATTAGGACCTAGTAACAGTAAGTAAAATATCTATTCCCCATTCACCCTCCTTTTTATTTTTTGTGATTTCAGACTTGGCATCAGGAGATTTTTGATTAATACAGTTGTCTATATTATTTAAAATCAATTTTTGACTACTTGTGGTTCTTGAACCCTTTACTGATTATCCATCAAGAAGTCCTTAGCATCTTTGTCCTTTATTTATTGTTCTCATCTCCATGCCCATTGGAATTGACAGCAAAATACAACACCCCATATAGGGAATCAATAATCCTTTCTACACAGTGGCCCTGGAGATCTCAAAACATTAAGAACATTTAAAATATTCAAGTGCCTTCTCCAAAAACTAGCAACACCCTGCTGTTGAGCTACTGGAAGTTTCTGAGTAAAAAAGTTGTAAGGTTGAAAGTGGTGTTGTGTTCATGTGAATATCTGAAGGGTAAACTCCAGGCTGCTTCTCTGAAACAAATTTTCTCAAGACTTGCAGAGTAAAAAAGTATAACTTAAAAAAAAAAAAGAAGTTTAACTTGACATTCTTTTGCAGTGGGAGAGAGAGAGAATATGATGACTTTCAAGCCCTCAGTCAATGACTAAAGCCTTGTGACCACACTAAAGTACAGTGTCTGAACTGACGATTTTTACAATGTATCTTAATTTAGAACTGATTTTTGATGTATATATAAAATAAGAAGACTAGGTAGATTATAATATGAAAGCAAAAAGATTCAATTTAGATGGAAGAACACATAATAAAACATTTCTCAAAAAGAAAAACCATATGCTTGTTTATAGTATTATGTGTTCCTAACTGTATAAAACCATAATAGATAATAAAATAATGCACACAATCAAAATGGGCTTAATTCAGTATTCTGTTTAGGTATAATAAATACTATTTGCTGAGTAGTTCATGACATTTTAAATGTAAGTTCAGAAATGTTTATTTCTGTTGAAAAGAAAAAAAAAGCAAAACAAACACAAACACTTCTTATTAGTATCAAGTGGCCAGCAGAATACCTGAGTGGCCCAGCCAGTGATGTCAAGATGAATGTCAGGGTTGGATTTAAGAAAGAAGTCTGAGAAGTAGGCGAATTATGTAGAGACCAAAAAATCGTAAGTGTTTTCATATTGAAGCTAAATTTCTGGAATAAGCAGGAGGAGATCAACAAAACAAATGGGAAAACAAGTAGGGAAAAGGTCAAAAGTTGTGATGTTAGTTCATTTAACCTTATCTCAGGCATTTTTCTCCTATTCTTCATACAAACCCTTCAATCAGCTTAAGTCCTGCCTAGATCATTGTAACTCTGGGAGTGGGGTGGTGGGATGGTGAGGGAATAAGTTCCCAGCCTGGGGCAAATTACCTTTGAAGCTGAGATCAGTTAAAGGGAGAAATAACGTGGGAGAAAACTGTTCATTGCTTACAAGCAGTTGTCCACTTCTGCTCGCCCCTGTCTCTTGCAACCCAGCTGCAAAAAGGGATCCCACCCTTAATATGGGATCCCTCCATTAATATGGAGATGGACTACTTCTTTCCACCCCTTGGAAACACCTATTGATATGGCATTAAGGCCAGGGGAGAGATTCTGGAAATATTGCAATTTTACCCACAATCATGCATCCAAGAAAGGCTGCGATATGATTTTCATGGACCTCTTCTTCAACCAAAGAATATTAAAAATTGTATTTCATGCTGCTCTAATTGTGTTTTCATAGATTCTGTCTTTGTTTGGCATCCATTTATCACAGAACTTATATTAACTTTTTTTTCTTATTTTCTGTATTCTTGATGCTCTGGTGAGACCAGGGAGAGACTGCTCCTCCCAGAGCCAGCTGATTTCTAAAGATAATAAAACATGCCCAGAGAGCACACCTTTCACACTCAAACCAACCAGTAATGGCTCTATGCACCCAACTACCTCCCTAACTACCACACCAAGTCCAGGCTTCTCTTGTCCTAAATCATCTCAGGGCCAGGTATGGGGCCATGAGAGACCACTCCTAGAGCCCAAAGCCTGCCAGAATTTTTCAAACAGGCCAGTCCTAAACTGTTCATATTGTCCTACATTGCCTTTCCCACAGAAACTCCAATAAAGGCCACAATGTAAATTTTCTCCTTGCTCCTTTCTGCTTCCTGATTAACACTTATGCTTTCTGCTGTGACCCTGCATCTCACTCAGGGACTCCTTCCCTGGGACCTTATCATCTCTTTCAATGAACCTTGCAACTTGAGGCTGTCCAAGCCTCATTCTCATTTCTTCCTATGGCTGCAGTACCTTTACTATACCTTAGGAGCTGGCATAAAGACAAGTGTAGTCATATTATACATGAAAGTTTTCTTAAACCAAAATTTCATTTTTTTCTTCTGATCTTAGAAAGAAATTAAAATATTTTTTTGTAGGTTGCTAGAAGTGTCATGGGCTCTTGACACTGGATCTACTATGCCTGTGGGTAAGTTTTTCCTGCAGCCAGGGACTGCCCGTTCTGACTAACACCCTTGTTAGCTCCTGAGAAACTGAATTATAAATAACAATGGCCAGTCATTATATAATAAATAGAACCTCTGCATCAGCCATCAGAGGATGCAAACCACAACCTCTTCAGCAATTGGCCCAGAATGGTCAGGACTTAGCCAATGACTTCAGCTTCCCAGTGTTTTAGTCCTTGCTTCCAATTCAGAACCAGTAAAGCTAAATATGCCTCCCAAACCAATCACATGAGATGTACCACTTCTTGTTAGCCTGCTTCTAGCAACTCCAGCACTGCCATGCCGATGACTCAGAGAATACCAAAAGCCTTCTCTTTTGTTCACTATAAAGCTTTCTTACTGCCTTGCTGGCCTTTGAGTTTCTGCAAACACAACTGGTGAGAACTAACTCTCTTGCTATAGCAAGCTGTTTATAAATAGCCTCTGTTTGCTCTTATTTGGGAGTCTGTGGTTATTTCCATATACCATATCTCCCTTTGGTTTTTAGTTAGGATGCTTTCTTCTCATTAAAAGCCACCTGTCCTGTACATCTAAGGAAAAGGTTCATTGTGTTTTCCAAGATTACAAGCAGACAATCTTATGAGAATATGAAAATACAAGATTCATAAATGCCTTTGCCACTTTCTTACATAGAATACTTGCGATTGAAACCAGAAAATTTGAATTTCATTTTCTAACGCTTCTTTATCCCAAGGAAATACAAATTAAAGGTGTTTGGAGTTAAGTGTACTGGCATCACCTGTGATCCTGCAGGAAATGCAGATTTGGGGGCCCCACCCCAGACCTATTCTGAGTGATCCTGAGGACTCTGAAGTTTGAGGAACATTGCTCCAAACCATGCTATCTTGGGCAAGTCTTTGAAATTCTGTGAACCTTACTTTCTTCATATATAAACTTTAGTTCTGAATTCCTCACTTCCAGTTTTAAGACTATTGTGTGGATCAAGATACTAATGTACTTAAACACTTAATGTCTTCATGATGCTTACCTAAAGAAAGGAAAGATGAACTCTGCTGTACAGTACTTGAGAAGCCCTTATGAGAAAGTTGGGTCTTGCTTTAGACAAGCGATTGAAGAAAGGCAGGAATTATAAGTTGAAAAAAGGGAAATGAAATTCGAGGCCAGGAGTATAGAGATTGTCACTCATTACGTTTCCTTCACCTCTTTACTTAAATCTGGCTGGTCCTGGGCTGCATATGACATGATCCCAAATTTGGTTCCAGGAACTATCAGTGGATGAGTCATTTATAGATATACACTTAGTAGGTTAGCTGCTTAACAGGTATGTTTCAATGAATACATTCCTTATCTTGTTTGAGACTCAGTTTCTTATTTGTCAAATGGGAATAGGAGTTAAAATTTGCCTTACAGTGTAATGGTAAGCATTACATGAGATAATGTCCATAACGTATTCTTGCCAAGAAATATTAGCTGGAAATATAAGAATAAGATCTTAAATACATATTTTCCTGCTCCACTGATCTCCCCTGCTTTGAGAAGTACAATTCTCCTTGAGGTCCTTGCAGAGAGTATTCTGAGAATATTCTCTAATGTGGGTTGTGCACCAGCAATTAGTCCCCAGGTTTGACTCTGCATCATCCATCATTTTCCTCTCCTCTTTCAACCAATTTGTCTTTGATTAACAGTCATGCCAAAAGTAGCAAGGGAAGTTTGAGCACCCAAAGTCAAGCTGTTATTCTGACTGCTGCTAATGGGGGGTGCTGCTACCCAAGACTGCAGGCACAGGTGTCTGTCCAAAGGCATCAGTTTCTAAGTGTGGTCATCAGCTGGTCACCATCCTAATGCTGCTGCTCTAGGGGTGCCATCATCACCACTACCACTTTTACCATTGCTGATGCCTCATATGCTAAATGTCCCATAGACATTGAAAGAATAAACAGCTTTCACTTTTTCTTCACTTTCTTATAATGTCTTTCCTAAACCGTTTATTAGGTCCTGCAGCTGTTGGATAGTTTGTGATAATTTATTGTGGAACAATGGAAACCTGATACACCACGTTAAAGGTACAAAACCCAAAGGGAGTCATTTTATTATGAACCCCTATAATACCTATTCTATCTAATATAGTTTAGGTAAAATTTTCTTTACCTAATTTTTTTCCTGCATTCATTTTTATGGCTATGAAGTAGCATAGTTTGCCTTATTATTAATTCCATTACAGAAATAACAGTTTACACCTAATGGAATTAAAATGATACATTCTAAGGCATTCAACACTCACAGTAAAGATTTAAGGACTTTCTGTTAAATGTGATTAAATGAACATAGGTTTTTGTGTCTGTTTACTCAAGAAATTCACTAAAATAATAATTCTAAAATACAAGCATAAATCCAAAAGGAGTTGGAATGGAAAAAGTGACAGTACTAGATCAAATATTTGAATAATAAAAATATTGATATTGGGAAAGCAAATGGACCAGCAGGAAGGTAACTGACGTAAGTGTGAAGAAAGTTCACCTCTAACTGCCCCGGGAACCCCAGAAAAGCCGAGGAATTCAACAGAGTAGTAATATATGCTATACTTTTGAACGTGCAAGTACAGGATAGGATTAAAACCAGGAAGTTCTAAGGCTCAGTAAGGAGCCGTTAAGTCCTTAGATAACTTTATCCCACCCAGACAACTAACCCATCTGTGTATGAACAGAAATGAAGTGCACCTGAGGGGTTCTGGACTTGGGGTAGACGTGAAGCATGATGTAACAACAGTTAGACACTGACATGTGGGAGTTTAGAGCTCTTCACTGTCCTCTGCTTCCTCCAACTCAGCATCCAGAACTCAGTAAATGGAACACAGAGTCCAAAAGGAAAGCTCTCTGGGCACTGGCAGTATGGGGACTTGATGATAAAAGATCCTGGCCAGACAACTTTTCTGAGAACTAGCCCACTCTTCCCCATTCACACCATGCAGCTTCTGTTTTACATTTTTGATGCATCAGACTTAAATACAGATTCACATGTTTCCTATTTTTAGGTGGACTATTATTTTGGGACAAATCTTTCACTGAGAACAACTACAAAAGCAAGACAAAATGTTTTTAAAATTCTATTTGGATGCACCAGAGAGCCCTTAGATAATGGAATATTAGGGTCCAATGTCCAATCTAAGACTTAAGGTAGAAATTAATAACAAAACTATAAGTGCTCCATAAATTTGGAATTCAAGTTTACTTCTAGATAATTCATGTGTGAGTCAAGAACAAAAAGGGAATTAGAAAATATTTGGGACTGAATTTTAATGAAAATACTATATATTAAAACTTGTGGGATGTAACAAAAGTCAAGTATACAGATACTATATGCAGAGAATAAAACATAAATGCAGATATAAAAAAAGAAAAACTAGAGATCAATGATTTAAATTTTCATCTCAGTAAGTTAGAAAAATAGCAGCAAAACTGATCAAAAAGAGAGGACAAAAAATATAAATAAGAGCAGATCTTAGATGCATAGAAAAAAAAACCTATAATAAAGTAAAGTTGAAAATTAATTCTTAGGAAAAAACCCAAACCAATAACATAAATGCTTAGCGAGAGGAATAAAAGAAAAACAAACAAAAAAACCCAGTAGCACTTATGAAAAAGATGCTGCAATACCAATCCTACAGACATTGAAAACTGAAGTATTATAGGTGAATTTGAAAATCTAGAAGAAATGGATGAATTTTTAAAATAAAACCCCACAATTTACCAAAATTGAAACAAGAAGAAATCAAAATTTTTATAATCTTATAGTTATTATTGAATTGAATCTGCAGTTTAAAAACTTTGCATAAATTAGCATCAAATCAATATAAACTCTTCTGGGGAATAGAAAGAAAGGGGGCATAGTTCTTAAATCCTTTTAACCTTGTAGAAATAGGGACATAAGACTTGAAAAAAAATTTTCACAGAATAGGATATAAAAATAGCCAATAAGTATATGAACAAGGTCTCAAATCATTGATAATGAAGAAAATATAACTAAAAGCCACAATGATATAAAGAGTGTTAGTGCCAAATTTGTTGCAGATGTAAAAATTTTAAATCTCTTCTCAATAGATTGGAAAAGTATAAGTTTGGTAAACTCTTAGGCATTATTGACTGAGCTTGAATCTTTACATAACCAGTGACCAACTGTTTTTACTCTGGATATATAATGACAGAAATATACATTCATATACACAACAAAAGTTGTGTATAAAAATGTTCACATTTGTGTTCATTATTCGTAACACCTCCAAACTAGGAATCAAAAGTCTATCAGTAGTAGAACTGAATGAAGAGCTAGAGTCATATGAACAGTATGGATGAATATCTCAAAACGAGTGAAAGAAACTGGACATACAATAATCCCTACTGCCTATGCCATTATACAGATTGTTTTTAAAAAACCAAATATAATAACTAGATAGCAATTACCTCTGGAAATAAAGGGAAGGTATACTGATTGGGAACAGGCACAGAGGGGCTTCTGGGATGCTAATAATGATCTCTTTCTTTGCCTTCATAACGGTTACACTTAAGTGTTCTATTGTAATAATTTATTGTTTTATGTTCATGATTTGTGCACTTTCTCTCTGATATATGCTTCAATAAAATATTAAAAAATTTAAAATGCTAAAAATATGAACAGAAACTAATGATTATCAGACATTAGAACAAAGTTTCTAATATAGAAGACTTAGATCAAAACAGATTGATGTGGATGAAAGGAACATGGAGATATGATAAAAGAAGCATTGTTCAGAGACAATGCAGTGAACAGAAGAAAATTTCAACAACTCACGAATATCTCAGGGGACAGAATGTTTAGGAGATGTCTTAGGAAATCATTTCAAACTCATTAATATCTTAGGAGATAATATAAAACTTCACTCACAAAATCAAAAGATTGTAAAAACTGAACTTTCAGAAATTGAGAAGGTATTTTGCAACTTGAAAAGTTCCAGCAAAAAATAAAAAAAAAAAATGTTTGAAAGAAGTCTTCAAAATTAGAACAAAAATAAAAACCTGAAGAGAAATGAGAAAGGACTCTTACTATTTTAAGTTACTTATTTTGAGTGTCTGTGGTTTTCCCATTCTCGGAAAGCAGGAAAGGTAATACGGAGAGCCAAAGTAATTTTAACCAGCCCAATATACACTATGGGAATCTGGGAAAGTCTTTGCCAATCGATACTTCTTCATTAAACCCTCTGTCTTCACTGCCTTCAGCAGTTTTCAATACTCCTAAATTGAATATTGATTTAAAATTTTATTCTTATGTTTTATGTAGTGAAATTTGTGACTACTCTGTATTTGTTCAATGAAAAATTGCAAAATCTATTTAAATTCATTTATAATTCTCAGAGCTTCTTTTAAGTCATTATTCCAAAAATTACAGTGGTAAGATGAAAATATCAGGAGCAAGAGCATTAAACTCATGTGCAAATAACTTCATAAAGGACAACCAAGCCTCAGTTATTTCATCTATAAAATGAAGACATCTTGATTTGTGGCATCATCGCAAGTATTAAATGACTTGCACCATATCTAGCATCTAATAAGTGTTAGGTGTTATTAATATTATCATCATGATCTTTTTCACACTGAATTGAGCTGATACAACTCTGACAAAACAGAAGAAATTAACAGTTTATCTGACAGAAACTTATGGGTAATGGCTCAACTTCTGTTTCAATTTTTCAAATAATTAAAATAGACTCACTACCCATGTTTCCACTTTTGTAAATCCTACTAGTCTGAATACCCATCTTAGAAATCACTTGCTGAATTAAGGAAATCTTAATTTCCTTAAAACTTTCACATTAATGATTAATACAGTTTACCCTGGAATAGTTCCTCTCTTTTTTATTACTCTATTTAAACCAAATGCAATGTACTTCTAAAGTGAAAATTAATCATATTTGATATGAATCTGGCATAATAGTGATATTGTTATATTTTCGTTAAGACTTAAATTATATTTGATTCACATAGATCTCTAGAATCATTTTTTGTCCTCTCCTAGATATATAGAATTAGATATGTAAAGATGAGTAAGTTAATGTGAAATTAACCAAGGGGAAGTGGCATGTGTGGTGTTCTGCTAGGATCCTTGTGTATCATTTTTAGAGATTTCTTTTTCAGTATCTCCAGGGAACAGGGGGGAAAGGATAGAGGCTTAAACTGCAAATAGATTTATATTAGTTATGAAGACAAATGTCCACAGGAGAGAATGATTTAACGCAAAAATTAGATTTTTGAGGAACTATCTTTTCTGGTAATTTTTAGGTGATGCTATTCCAGAGGCTGGAGATTTCCATATTCTATTCATCATCCTCTAATCCCCTCTTTTGAGCCCTCCAAGTACTAACCCCACTCATTCACAGTCTGGATGCCATCATCATATCCTCTCCAATCATTTCATATTAAGGAATGGTTCGAAAACTCTGGTTTACATTACTATGAGAGCACCTTACCTGGGAGCCTTTGGAAACACATTCCTGGAATGGATTAAGGCCAACGTCTGACAATGACAAGGGCCAGCCAATGTCTTAGAGTCCCTCTCACTCAGGCACAGTTTTATTGTGAGTGTGTGTCTATATATTTGTTTGTTTTTTAATGGAAAAAAAAAGCACTCAAAGGAGGGAAGGTACTTTTGTCTAGATGCATATAATTTTGCCATTTTGCCATCTGGTGGATTTCCACCGTAATTGCAACTATTAGACAAATGCATTAGAGAACAGAGATACAATTTTACCACAGCCTTTCAAAGAGGAAGTCTTAGGATTTTTATGAAAGTACAGAAACATGTACTTGTCACCTTCTGCTATATCTACCTGCTTTCCTATGATAGAGCCTTAAAAAAGAAAACCTAAGGAGAATCTTAATGTTGGCAGCATATATTTGTGATCCTAGAGGTCTTAAAGGAAATCTAAAAAAAACTGAAGCAGACAGATGCTACCATGTACCCAGATGCCGTGTAGTCACTGCTGTCTGGTGTGTGTGTGTGTGTGTGTGTGTGTGTGCAATGGATATTTTTGCATCATGAAAACCTAGCCTGAGAAAATGTTCTTACTTACCCTAGGAGCAAATTGAATAATGAACATTATCAGGAATACCTCTTTATGAATCCAAAAATGAATATCCATGTCAAAATGTCTACTACTTGAGCTATGACTCTGAGATATTTAGTAAGACACAGACATTATCTATTTCTCAGCAGGGACTCATGAAAGGTTTAAATTATGGTTAAATGAAGACTCAGCTAACCTGAGACCAGACCTTAGAAATTGATGGATTAAGTGATCTTTGGTTTCACCTTACTAACTGCAGTGTAATACCATAGAAATTACCTGGGCCATTTGAATTCAGTAAATTAGAAATCCCTATTATCTCCTGCTGTCTTATAATTTTAAGGTTCTGTTCATAGACGCCTAATGAATATACACAGAGTAAAAACATGCAGCTTTGAAGCCTGGAATTCCTCTGGGCTTCTTCAAAAATGACTTCTCTTTACCTGTGAAATAACTCTCATGAACAGGGCCATCCTTCAATATTTGCAAAGAACTCAATAATACACTACCTACAGTGCCTAAAATTTCACCATTTGCAATAGAAAACATTCGGTTTATATGGAAGGAGATTGTGTGAGTATGTCTGTGTGTGTGTGTCTCTTGGAACCCGGGTTGGGAGAGAGGAACATTAAGATAAACTGTGCTCTAGAACCTGCAGATGACTGGTTATGACTGTGGAACACACCCCAGAGCAGGAGGTCATGAATGGCACCTCCCATTTGTATGCTCAAGTATCAGTATCTACTTAGGCTGGTATCTGCTTTTAGGTCTGAAAAATTCTTTATTCCTGAATGACATTTCTCTTTGACATTTTGTTCAAAGAAATACATATTTTCGTTTGCTCATGAGAATGATTTTAAAAGGAACAGTGGAGGAAAGTGTCTTTCTTTGGCATTGTCCATAGCCTGAAGAATCTTGAAAACCTCTGATTTAATACGTTATTCCTTCCTATTGACTCCAGAGCTTCTCTCCAGCTTTCCAGGCCAGAGGTCATGGCCCTCAAGGATGAATGTCCTGGTGCCTGAATGCCTCCAGTTCTATCACATGTTTCACTAGGGAATTAATTCTCCTTCCCCCTCTATTTTCTAACTTTGGCTTGTATTCCAAGATGGATTTTTATTTTCCTGTGCTATAGAGACTTATATAAGTTTGTCTGCTTAGTCCACCTGCCACCTTCTCAGAGCATTTTTTGAGAAAAAAGTCTGTCTTATCCTCTACCTCTAACCCAACCATGGTGGACAAATAGCAGTCCATATGTCCTTGCACCTTCCCTGTTAGGCTATGTTGATGGTGCAAAATCAAGCACTTAACACAACTGGAGCAATCATAGCCACTCCCTGGAATATCTGAGCTTGGGAAACTGGAGAGAATGTGAATTAGTCCCTCTCTGCTGATGTGCAGTGTGAGAAGTCATGTTTGGAAACTGTCAAGACACATGTGTACTTCTGTAGCACATGAAGGAAACCAGCTTGCAGGAAAGGATATGAGACTGACGTGTCCAGAGCGTGGAGATCTTGACATAACTAACCTTCCTGCTGTTACAAAAGATACCTCCAATGTTGTATATATCCTTCAAATATCTGTCTTCTTCTGTGTAATCATCTGAGTTGATCTCACTTGGAGCCAAGAGTCTTGACTGACCCATGAAGTTTTCCCATGATGTTATGTTTCTTCTCCAGTACTTTTCTCACACATGTGCAAAGTCTCTGCAAATATATGGCTTTTGACCATTGACAGGTGGCCCCCAGTTTTTTTCTCCCAAGAAAGTTAAAGACATAAAAGTTGAAGTAAGAGTGCAGGGAAAGGAGAAAGGAAGTGGTTAGGTAAAACTAGTTTGAGGGTAATAGACAGGTCTAGCTCCCTTTGAAGCCTCAAAGCCCAGTTACGTGATGGGTCCTAGTGTCCCCACAGATCTATTGTCTAGACCTATGTAAGAATGACACTTGTTTCTCAGAGTAGTTGCATGTATTCATTACCTTTAATTCTTGAAAGTTTATTTCTATTTGCCCAGTAGGCTTAAGCGCAAGACTTACTAGGATTTGGCTTCTCATGTAACAGAAATGCCACCCAACTCAGGGGGATGCAGAATAATTCCTCTTATTTGATGACTATTGTGGAATCAGAATGTAGATTCACAGTGTGTCTATGGAAGTTTATTCATTTGCTTGTATTAAAAGCAAATTGAGCCCAAATTACTCAATTTAACATTTACTATTAAATCCTGTAATTTCATTGTTATTGGTGACTCATTATCTTTCCAGGGAAAAGACTGCATTAGGTAAAAAGGGTAGGTGACGTTGTCAATGTAAGCAATTCAATTGGTAGTATATTCTTTAATTAGGAAACTCCTTACAGTCCTGTGCAAAGGGGGAATTGACCATCTCTATTAATTGATGAGAAAATCTCATAATAGCAACTATTGTAGAAACAAATGGATCAGCTGAAACAAGTGCATCTGAAACATTTTTCTCCATTTAATGGAGATAGCCCCAAGATTATGCTTCTCACCAGCTGCTTGATCTTGACCATTTCTTCCAAGAGCTTCTCCAGGGAGCCCTGGGCTCAGAAAAGACAGTGACTTGATATCAACAGACTCCTCACAGTGAGATTTCTGAGATTTCTTTTCTAACTATCCTGATAGCTGGAGTTCATTTTCTCCCTGAAAACCCTTATTTCGGTTACTCTCACAGCTTTCTCAGTGCCATTTGTGTGAATTTATTGACTTTCAAATCACTGCTCTGAGATCACTTTATGCATGTAATCATTTATTGAAATATAGTTGCAATGGGGAGGAGTCATGTTGGGGATCAGTCTTTTTGACCACTCTATCCACACCACCTGGAAGGTGAGAGGAAGACATTTGATTCAGTAAATACCTGCTAACCCTATGTTCATCATCCAAACTGGGATAATTTGGAGAGTAAACGAGAGTATTATTTATTATTACACTGAAGCAATGGTGTACATTAAAAATTTCTTAGGAAATCAGAACACATGGTTTCCCATATTCAGTGACTATGATTTGATTTGCACTTTGATTGGATAGAGTGGCGTGGCAGGCACCTTTCCAGCTACCCACCCAGCTCACATTTCCTTCTCTGAGAACTACCTTCATCCACATTCTTTTCTGTGGTTTATTCTTGGAAAATCCGGAACCATGACCTCTGCCCTTTTCAGTCAAAACTACAAGTAGAGGTGGACTAAACGAGAGGTGAATTGGGGCCCAAGATGGGCCAACAGATGATTTACTTACCAAGCAATTTAAAATTGAGATTCAGAGACTCTGGTTAGAGGATGTTGGTATTCTACACTGTAAGATCATGCAAAACAAAACAATGATGGTAATGTGAATGCAGCCCCAGGGAATGTTCTACTGAAGAAGGGAAGAATGAAGAAAGTATGTAGAGCAAGGCATAGTGACAATTCCATCTGTTCCAGGAAGAGACCTGGAATCAGAGATTGGTTGGGCTTCTGCCTCCATCTGGTTCTAGGATCCATGATGTATTCAAATAGTCTTATAATGAAGTCTCCTTTTTGCTTAAGATGCGCTAAGTGTGTTTCTTTTGCTTATAACCCAATGTTCCCTGACATAGGTACATATTTGCCTAAGAAGCTGTCTTTCTATGTATCTCATGCATTCCAACAAAGTTGGCTAAGCTTTGGTCTCTGCAATGAGTTGTGATATAAGAAAATTAAAATTACTTAATAAAAGTAAATATGCTTTAGTTTCTTTATGGTCTCTAGAGACCAATTAAAATATGCCTTATTTTTGAATTGACATACAATTAGCCTTGATGAAAGAAACAGTAGCAGAAATCCAATTTTCTACTTGTTTCACTGCGTCAGAGTTTAGCTGGCATTTGTCTTTAACAGACAGACAAGAAATACTAATGAGGTAGGAAGGCAATTGGCATATTCTCCCTACTTTGGCCTCTTATTTTTTAAGCCTAAATTACCTATTTCAGTTTCATCAAACTCCTTCAGAATTTTTAACATTTGCTAACTTTGAAGGAGCTGCAGGTGTAACATTCAAATGGGCCAAGTTCTCAAGATTTAAGTAAAAAATGAAAGGGAGTTTAAAAAGTCCACTTGACAAATTCTAGAGGAGGAGAGAAACTACACACATGAAGGAAAATACACCTGTTTATGAAGACATGGACCATCAGAATTAGAGGAAGCATCTGGCTCCAGAGAGCTGCTTACCTGGTAGGGCCACAGGGAGAGATGAGTTTGGTCAGATAGGAGCAGTATAAAAGGGGAGTCTCTCCTTCTTAGGGGATGTTTGCTATAGTCAGAATGAAAACAGAAAAATCAGCCCTGGTTATTTAGTGTTGATTAAAAAAATCCACAACAGTTTTATGTCATATGTTACTGTAACTTCTGCTGTTAATCTAACAATTAAAGAAATTGGAATGATTTGTAAATATTGGAACTGATCCTGCCTAAAAGATTAGTATGTCAGGTCAGCTGAATTTGTAGTCTTACTGCTTATAAACTATACTCCACACTTACCAGCTGATGTGCTCATGCTAACAAAGGCCATCAGATAATGGAATCTGAGACTGAACTTCAATATTGTGGTCAAGTCAAAGAGACATGCCAACCCTACAGTGAAAAGGTTTGTACATCAGGTGAACACATCCTGAGGCTAAGCTGATAGAACTTTGGTTAAAAAAAAGTCTGATCAATCTTTGTAAGATCATATTTTTCCATATTTAGAAGAACATGTTCATATGATAGATTTACAAATAATTTCACAGATTTAAATATTCAACAGGTGACAGTGAATCAATCATTTCTAAGATTTTTTTCAATATGTATATGCTAAATGGGTGGTTTTTCAATATATATATATGCTAAATGAGTGGCCTCATACAGTACAATGGTTAGATTTTTAAATGTGCATTTTCATAAAGGATATTGGAGTAGTCAGGGCCCAAGAGAAAGAGAAGGACTAGGAAATGCATTGTAAGGAATTGGCTTACATGATTTGGGGCTTGGTTGGACAAGTTTGAAATCTGTAGGTTAGGCCATCAGGAAGAACAGGATAGACTTCTCAGGCACAGACTGAAGCTGCCATTTACAGACAGAATTTCATCCTCTTCAGAGGCCTCATCTCAGCTTTTAGGCCTTTTCAGTTGGTTGAATCCAGTCCACCCTTATTTAAAGTCAACTGATTACAGAGTGTAATCACACCTACAGAATACCTTCACAGCAACACCTAGATTAGTGTTGGAGTGATTGGGGACTGTAGCTTAGTCAGGTACATTAAAAAGATCACAGCTGTCTAGATAGTAGACCAACACATAAGGTCAATCTCAAGTATAATCTTATATTTTTTAGTGATGTACCAGATTTGACTAACTCCTTCATGAATCAAACACTTGGGAATTCTAAGAGATCACATTGAAAGAGAGACCTTTTTTGTTCAACTATCCATGGAATTTCTGAAAAGGAAATGAAGCATGGGTAGTAGAGGTAACATTCTCGGAGAAACGTGATCTCTACTTTGAAAATAAACATTCCTACTTTGCTTTTATGATTTGAAAAAAATTCTCTATTTCAGTATCAATCTAATGGCAAGTGACCATTACCTTGTACAAATATTCTGTTTCACTGACATTATCTCTAAATGATGATGCAGGGGTAGATCTGAGAATGAGGATTAAACTACCACTTTTCTCTCTGTTTTTAGAGATCTTGGATATTTTACTGGAGCATGTCAGAGGGGGTTAATGAAAGCATTTTCTATTATACCACATTTAAGCACAGAGAGATATCATGAGAGAGTAAACTAACTCATGATAAATAGCATGTGCTAAGGCTTTTGTATGAATTTAAAATTGTAGTTTTCTAATAAATTTATCATGGGTTAGTATTTTATTGGCCTGGAGGGGATATTATACTTTATATATAAAAAAAAGATGGCATTTTTCCCTCATGCTAATAAATTTTATTCATTTCAGACATTTATGTAGCCAAATGCTGTGAATTTTTTTTCAGTAAATCAGGACAGCAGATAAAGATGACAACAAGCTAGAGCTTCGTACAATCTTATGAAAGCTGATGGGCCTCCATACTGGGGTTTGCTCAGGTCTGGTTGCTCTGAGTTCCTCAGAAATTTTATGTATTATTTTTCTAGTGACTTGGAAACATAAAATTTTCATTTTTATTCATGTTGTGGCTTGAGAAATTTGTACACTCCACATAATTTCTTTTCTGGTTTATAGCAAATACTAGAATTGCATGTTAGAAATGTTCAGTGTCTCTGTTATGTCTGGAAAGGGCATCAGAATTCTTTCCTGATTTTTGTTTTCTTCTCATTTTTATTCCATAATACAACCACAAGACAAACAATTCAAAAATAGTATTAGCAAAACTTACAAAACAGCAGTAGACTCACAGACACTAAAAAGTGACTGTTGGTTACCATGGAGGAGGCTTGGGTGTGGGTGGGTAAAATAGGTGAAGGGGATAAAGGTGCACAAATCTCAGTCATAATACAAATTAGTCAGGGGAATGAAATTACAATGTAGAGAATATAGTCAATAGTTCTACAACATTTTTCTGTGTTGACAGAGAGTAACTGTATAGTTGAGTGAGGATTTAGTAATGTAGGTATCTGTTGAATCACTATGTTGTATACTTGAAATGAATATAATGTCTATCAACTATACATCAATAAAAATATACCAAAAAAAGAGTATTATCTACCATTTACTGAATACCTATTATTTGCCACTCATCATTCTAGGAGCTTTATAATAATTTCCTCTCATCCTCTGCAAACATTTCTGTATAGTGATTATTCCTTTTCGTAAATGAGGAAAGTAAAGCTCAGGGAAGTTAAATTCCTGGCCTAAGATTATATAACTTCATGGCTTTGGAGCTGGTATTTCACTTGGTGTCTGCCTGTTTCTAAACCCGAATTCTCTACCATCCCATCTGTTAATTTATTAGATGATATGTAAAAATGTGTATTCCAAGGGAATGGTGATTTGCAAAGCATGAAACCTTAGGTCATCTTTTCCAGATAGACAACTACCTCTAGAAACTGTCTTCAAACAAATTATGCTGAAATATCAAAAATGGTCAGAATCATCATGAGCTACTTTAATTCTGACTGTATATTTTGAGATTTGGAGCTATTGGGTATTGGTACAGAGATTTCATTTAAATTATATAAAATTCACTTTTAAACTACATGTGCATTTAAAATCAAGTGATATCTAAGCAAATTAATTGTACAATTAAGATTGTCAGGCAAATGTTTATCCTATTTTATAGGACTCGCTGATTTAAAGCACTTTAGAAGTACTATTAACATATAAATAATTGATGTGCTCCTTTGAAAGTGGTCTACTTATTATACATTCATTAGACTGATCATCAAAGAATTCTTCTTGACACAATTTGCTAAACTTCTTCAAGTTAGTATATTTACTTAAAAGTCTTTGAAAATATTACATAATTCTTTTGGATTTATGCAATCATGATTGTTTCCTCCATGTGGTTCTAATCAGTGAAGTTTTTCTATATATAGAATATACTTAGGTCATATACTTTTTCCCCCTCAAAAAAATCTCATTCAGATATCTAGGCATAATTAAAGTACACACATTCAGAAATGACCATTGGATAGATATTTTGATTAATTTCATTTAGTGACACAAAGATTATAGTTGTAATGGCCCCTGAGCCATGGGACTACTTAAAGACATCATAATCCAATCAATGGTTATAATTTTGGGGTATTGTCATTACCCTCATGAACCAAAAGCCTTGACTCATGTGAGAAGATCATAGTGTGACAGCACATGCCCATCTCAAAAGTCTGTGTTAATGTGAAAAAAAAAACCTTAATTGTACATAAGAGCCCTTTTATGTCAGCCCAAATTTTCATGACCTTTTCCAAATTCTACCTTGCCTCTTCAAAACAGGTATAGTAAAGTGAGGGCAGGGACAGAAGAAGAAATGCTGTTAGAAGAGAGAAGAGTCCAAGAGGACAAAAATCAGAAAAGGAAACATTCCCATAAGTTTAGTAATATTTGTTCCCAGAAGACACATTTTATTACCTTTATAATCTCTGAGAATCCCTCCATAGTACAGGAAGGATACCTCAATTACAAAGGCATGGTTTGGAACCTTTCTCATGCCTAAATACACTCCAAAATTATATCATTTCTATATAGTAAATTGTGGAAAGATGAAAATCATTCTAACACAGTAGAGAGGGGCAGCAGGCCAGTTTGACAGGTAGAAACACTAAGGGTCTATCGTATTGCTTAATACAGATTTTCAGGGAGCTGAAACAGTACCTTGTCAGAGGAATGTGGAAAGAGAAATCTTAACCAGAGGATATTTAATGCCATGAATTGGAAAAGAGGTTAGAATAGCTACATAGTTATTCTCCTTCCCAAACTAGTATTTTTATATAGATATTTCCAGAACTATTGAAGTATTCATTATACTCATGTGTGTTCCATGCAACATTTAGTCTCTAATAATACCCTGCTTTGAACTGCACTACAATGACATGGAAGAGAAATTGCTATCTTGCACTGTAGCTTCTAAGCTTTTTGCTAATTGCTATTGTCATTGAGTATCTCAACTTCGTTTCCTAAGTAAATAACATTGAACTTGTTACTGCTAATTTTCTCTCAACATCAATTAAGTATCCATATTGTGGATTTGTTTTTGACATGAGAGTTTAGATTGGTTTCCTTTATGTTTCAGAAATTTGTCAAGGGAAGATTAGCTCAGAGAAAATACCTGCCATGAGGCAGAGAAGACAGATGAGTATGTACACTGACTAGAAACTTCTTGGGTATAGAATTGCCAAAAAGAAGTGAAATCAGATTACTTGTCTGTATGGGCAAACCATTTTGCTTAAAGTCCATAGAAAAGGAAGGAAAATTTAGTCAGTGAACTGATTTTTTAAAGAAGAAATCACAATTAACTGGTTTTCTGCTTGTCACAACTCTGCTGTTCTTAATTCTGCCATTATGCATCTTGAGAGAGGTGACAGCAACATTTTTGTATTTCCTTTGCAGTTGGCTAAATCTAAAGGCGCAGTTGCTCTTTTGCATACAGGTCCCCTACTTCTTTGAGATTCTAACAAAAGGAACAAAATAAACCAGATTTTGAATAAAATTTTGGGGGTCATAAACCCATTCATTGCTCTTCCTAATCTCCACCCCACACAGATATAATCTCAATACATGGATTCTGGAACCTGTTCTAAAAGTATACCATTCTTGAGACCTCTGATTGCATATTAATACATTCTGCATCCCTCACAGAGTCTGCTTTAATGCCTTGAACTTAAGACCAATTCTGTCATGAAAAAAAATCCCCTGACTATTGAAACAGAATAGAGTCCAGAAATAGGCCCACACATATGTGATTGATCGATTCTTAACAAAGATACCAAGTTTATTCAAAGAGGAAAGTAAATCTTTTAAACAAATATGACTGTAAGAATTGACTACCCATATGAGGAAGAAGTGAACCTTTGTCATGTAGACATGAAAGGTCATCAACTTCATTTCAGCCCTTCTCTCTTCTTAAGAGAATTAGGGGAGGGGCTGAAAATTCTAAGCTTCTAATCATGGCTTGGTCTTTCCAGTGACGAGCCCTCGTCCAAAATTCATCCAGGAGCCACCCAGAATCACCTCATTAGAACAAAAGATACTTTTGTCACTGAGAAATTACAAGGGTTTCAGAAGTCCTGTGTCAGGAACTAGGGTCAGAAACCAATATATTGTCTGTTATCTCACAGAACATAAAATGCATAAATAATAAATGAAAAGTACTGATAAATTAGACTTTCCAGTTAAAAACTTTTTGAAATACACAATTAAGAAATGAAAAGGAAAGACAAAGCCTGGAAGAAATTATCCCAAAACAGATCTTCCTCAATTTATGATGGGATTACTTGCGGATAAACCCATTGTAAATTTGAAGTAATGTGAGCAGAAAATGTGCTTAAGACACTTAACCTTCCAAATCATAGCTTGGCCCCGCCTACCTTAACCTGCTCAGAATACTTATGTTTGGCAAAATGATCTAACACAAAGCCTATTTTATAATACAGTGTCTTGTATAATTTACTTAATGTTGTACTGAAAGTGAAAAACAAAGTGGTTGTATGGGTACAGAACGGTTGTTAAGTGTATCGGTTGTTAATCAGTGTGATCACGTGGCTGACTGGGAACTCTCCCGGCATCACAAGAGAGGACTGGATTGCATAGCGCTAGCCTGGGAAAAGACGCAAATTCCAAAGTCCAAGGAGAGCTTCTTCTGAGTGCGTATTGCTTTTGCACCAGCATAAAGTCAAAAGATCAAGTCAAACCGTTCTAAGTGGGGAACCATCTATACATATACCCAAATCACTTGTATCCAGAATTTATAAGGAATTCTTATAGTTCTATAAAAAGAGGATAAGCATCCCAGGTAAATAAATGAATAAAAGACTGAACAGGAACTTCACAGCAGAAGAAACTGAAGTGGCATTTCTGTATGCAAATGTAAAATGTAAATAAATGGCATTTCATTAAGAAGTTAAAATTAAAACCACAGTGAAAAACCATTACACACCTGATGTAATGGCTCAAATTAAAGAGGCTAACAATATCTAGTATTGGTAAGGATATGGAACAAATAGAACTCTCAAACACTGCAGGTAGGACTATAAGAATTATACAGCCATTTCGGGAAACATTTTGTCTGTTTCTTACAAAGTTAAGTGTATAACTACCAGATGACCCATATGATCTTATTATGTTCCTAGATATTTCCTAAGAGAATGAAAACATGTCCACACAAAAACTTGTGTTCAAATGTTTATAGCAGCCTTGTTTGGAATAGACCAGATTATCCTGACTCTCGACCCAGACGCAGCAGAAGAGAACTCCACCCAGCCTCTCTGGTCCAGATAAGCCCTTGCTTGCCCATGGACTACTTCTCTCCACCTCTTGAAAACACCCACTGATATGCAGATGTGCCAGGCAAGAGATTCTGGAAATATTGCAATTTTACTCAC
This sequence comes from Manis javanica, assembly GCF_040802235.1. Lineage (NCBI taxonomy): Eukaryota > Metazoa > Chordata > Mammalia > Pholidota > Manidae > Manis > Manis javanica. The sequence continues at coordinate 106,593,813 of NC_133164.1, read as the reverse complement.
AGCCCATCCTTCCAGAAATCTCACTTCACAATCTATACATTCCCCATCCTTCCACAATGGCCCCTGTGTGAGAAAACTGGAGCACTGTAACCAGACTAATAACATAAAATCATGATAATACTCAAGCCGGAGGATTCAGCTAGGTTCAAAGACCTATGCAGATTAAGTCCATAGCTTGCCCATTCCACAGGCTGGCAGAGGCTGAACAGGTAGGGATTTCAGAGCAGTCATCACAAGGCAGCTGCAGCCAGGGGGCACATCCAGGCCAGAAGGACTGTAGAAGAAAATAACTTTAAGGGTAATAAGATAGATGTCTTAATGGCACCAGCATAGGCAAATCTTGTCCATCAGGTAGGCATGGAAGAGAGTGGTCCTGCGAAAGAACAGAGGCAGGAATGGGATCTTGTCCTGGTCTAGTATACCAGACTTTCATGCCCCTCCCTGTGGGAGTCACAGATGGGTCAATATGGGAGGTACATGCACTGGCCATAAAGATAAAGCAAAACTTACCTGTAAGATGATCTTACTTCCTGGACATTTTGGGTATACTACCATGATATTTGGGGGCCACTCTGCTGTTATCCCAGGAATACATATGAGGCCATCTTCCAGGCCTTTTCCCCAAAGTGCCAGAAGGGCCAGCCTTTGTTGGTCCATGAATCAAAATGTCCAGGGTTATGTCTATTCAACAGTGTCTCCAGGGTTTAAAGCAGTTGGGGCTGGCAGCAGGATGTTGCTCTGCTGCCCATATCCTCACTTGAATATCTCCTCTTTGGTTTGCATATTCAGTTGTATAGGAGAGGCAGCAATGTGTGTTAGCGCATCCATGGGGCTCAAGGCTCCTTTTCAGGGCTTCTCATTCAAATGTCATAGCACTGTCCATAAGCAAACTGACCAGCCCCATAGGCTATTGGTGTCTGACTTCAGGCCAGATTTCAACAAGCCATTGTACCTCTCTATCATGCCTGCACCTATAGGGTTTATGGTACATGAAACTTCCACTTTGTTCCTAATTGCTTCACCCATTCTTGTAACACAAGTAAAGTGGGTGCCTTGATTGCTCTCAATCACCTGCAGCTGGCCAAAGACTGCAAAGAGATGCTCTAGGTCCCTTTTGGTCATTCGCTAATCTGCACAACATGCAGGAAAAGCAACCAACAGTCCAGTAGCTGTGTCCACACAAGTCATGGCATACCAATATCCTTCTGATATAGGCAGAGGCCAAATATAATCTATCTGCCACCTGACAAGGGGTATTGGCCCCCTTACTGTTGTCCCATGTTGCTGCAGGACTCGGTGTAAGTCCCTCTTAGAGCACACAAGGCACTCCTCCCAGGCTCTGCTGACTTCTTCAAAGTTCAATGACAAACCCTGCTGACAGGCTACAGCCCACATTGTCTTTTGCTCTGTGTGCAACAAATGCTGATGTGACCATTGGGCTACATCAGAGGCAGGCTTTTCTTCTAGCCAACATACCTGGACCAATGTATCTGCTTCATCATTCCCTGGGGATGCCAAAGGCAAATGGCCAGTCACATGATATATGGTAACTGTCTTAGTCTGACCAGAGACCCATAGGTTTTGCCAGAACTCTTGCTCCCAAAGGGGTTGGTGACCAACCATCCAGTTGGCATGGCACCATGTCAGTAGCCACAGGGTCAGTCTCAGATAGATGGCCCAGCTGTCAGTGCACACAACAATAGGGGAGGGCTCCTGTGTGATCACAAGTCATACTGCTTGCAACTCAGCCCATTGGCTGCTCCTCCCCTCTCCAACCTCCATCCATAGTGTCTCAGTCTTAGTATGGAAAGCCACAACCTTCCACTTCAGGGACTGCCCACAACTGGAACCATCTGTATACCAAGCATCTACAGGTATAGGGGCTCTTCCCTCCTGATAAGGACTCTCAGCTACCATTGACTTAAAAGCAAGTTCTTCCTGCTTTCCACTGGTATAGGTCACTGGCCCCAATAAATGTTGGAGCTCTCCACTTAGCTAGTAGAGAGAGCACTACACTGCTGTAAATATGAGACCTGTTTGGCCAGCATAGGCATCTGTGCCATGCCAGTACATGGCCTTTGGGTCCAGTCTCGCACCCACCCACAATGGGATAGGTGGTTATTAACTTGGTTGAAGCTGTTCTGGTGATGGGTTATGCAGCCAGCAAGGCATGGTATACAGTGGCCAGTTGCTTCTCTATCAAGGTATACCAGACCTTTGCTCCTTTTCATAGTTGTGACCAGAATCCAATGGGTTGGGATGTCCATTCAAGCTGCTGCCAAAGTCCCCAACCATAACCATATTTGGTTACATGAACAACTAGCTCACAGTGTCTTGATGAGTCCATTACACTCAAGGCCTGTATGGCCTTGACTGCTTGCTTAGCAGCACTAAAAGCAGCTGCACATGTCTCATCACAGTCCCACCTGATGCCCTTTCATACCATCCAATATAAGGGCTTCAGAATTTGGCCAAGTGTGGAATAAACACTCTCTAGTACCCTCAAAGACCTTAAAACTCTTGTAATACTGACACAGTGATAGGGGTAGGGAAAGCCTGGACCTTGTCTATGACTGCTTCTGGGATAACTTTGTTTTACTTGACCAAACAACCCCCAAGAATTTTACAGACAAACCAGGTCCCTGAACCTTGGTGCTGTTCACAGCCCATCCTTTCTCCTGTAGATGTTGCAGCAGTCTTGGAACTGTCCCTTCTAAATCTGAAAGAGAATCATATGTGAGCATCATATCATCAATGTAGTGATACAGCCTCACTGTTTGCGGTTTCCTCCATGTGGCCAAGTCCTAGGCTACAAGTCCATGAAATGGTGGGACTATAAAGGTATCCCTGTGAAAGGACAGTGAATGTCCACAGCTGGCCTTCTTATGTGAAGGCAAACTGTTCCTGACTTTTCTGTGCTGTCAATACAGAAGAAAGTATTAGCAAGGTCCACGACATAATGATACATCCCTAGTTCATGACTGAGGGTGACCATAAGAGTTACTATAGAGGGGACAGCAGCATGCAAAGGGGGTGAGACTTTATTCAATTCCCTGTAGTCCACAGTCATAGACCAGGAGCCATCTGGCATTTTCCCTGGTCACACTGGGGGATTAAAAGGACTATGAGTGAGCTTTATGATGCCCACCTTCTCCAACTCATGTAGAGTTTCTCCAATTTCCTTGTCCTTCCCAGGCAACTTGTACTGTTTAGTATTTGTCACTCACCTAGGTACAGGCAGAGCTACCAGTAGGTGCATAGCATGTCCCCTCAGCACTGCCTTTACCACACATACCCTTAGTCTGAACTCACCTGCAGTGGTCTGTAACCACAGGCCCTGCAGGATATCCACCCCCAAAACATATTCAGGGATGGGAGAAATGTACACAGTATACTCCTTTGGGGATAAACTCCCTATCCCCATTGGGATTTGAGTTTACTTCACTTTAATTGCCTTACCCCCATGGCCATCTGTCACAACAGGAGTCTCAGGAAAACGCTCAGGGTTGCCATAAATCAAAGAACATTCAGCTCCTGTGTCCACCAGCACCAGGACACATTGTACATTCATGGGGGACCAATGAATTGCTAATTCTACATGTGGCCTCTGGTCCCCACCATGTCCCCTAAGGTGGAGGCCTTGAACCTCCCCTCAGTCGAACTGTGATGCCCAATCATCATCCTGTGGGTGTGAGGGCCCAGAAGGAGTCTGAGTCCTGTCCCCCAAGAAGTCTTGCAGGGACACAGTCTGGACATGGGGCTTTGCCACAGTTCTAGCCTGATCCTATTGGGCTGCCCATCAAGTTCTTTTTCACTACTCCAGCCACATCTGGGTCCTTAAGACCTTCATGGGGCCCTTTTGGCCTCTCTTAGTCACAGCCCATACTTCCTTCCGTGCTCTTATTGTTTCAACCTCCTCCAGATCTGCTAAAGTACGAGTAGCCTCACTTATGGGTTATCCTATGTTGGGGGCAAGAATAGTTACTGGGGACCCAAAGAGAGATGTGGGAGCTGTATGGAGCACCAGATTTCTCATTCCTATGGTGAATATCATTCCAACGGGCTCTTCATCGGGGTCCTGGGAGTCCATATTATAGATGATATCTTTCATGCCCAGCTCCTGTAATACCTGCTGGAGCTCTGCATTTGTTTTACAGCTAGTGGGTAAATATAATAAATCACTCTGACTAGGCCAAACTGCCCTGATGGCTGCTGTCAGCCAATCCATAAGCACTGGATTCCCTGAGGTGTGTCGGGCACTTTGTAACCACTGCTGGAGAGAAGGGTGAGTTGTCAGGGAAGCCAGTCTACAAATTTCAGAGCCTGACGTAACAGTGTTTTCTACCCCCATATCCCAGAGATGCAAAAGTCATGTAAGCAGAGGTTCCCGCAGCTTCTGCCAATACTGGACGCCCATGTCCACCGACTCATCCTGGGTACAGGTGCAGAGCATGGAGTGCTCCACAACCTGGGGAGGGGATGGCTCCTCCTGAGGAGCCCGTGGTGGTTGCTTTTTACTTTCTTAATTACAACTGGGCAGGCCTTTAATGCAGGAGAGTCTGGTGCCTCAGGTAGTAGCCTTGGCAACAGATCAGCCCTGGCTGCACCCCCCTCATCCTCTCCTGACATCTCCTCCACCATCTCTAGGGCTGAACTCAGTGCCATTTCCTCCCCCTCCCCCATGACCTCCTGCAACGCAGACTCTTCAGCTGCTTCCCCCCTCACTGCTGCTAAGGAATCTTCCAGGAGTGTGACCCATCTTCTCAATGACTGTCTCTCTTCCTTACGGGCATCCCATAGGTCATCACCCAGCTCCTCCAAGCTATGCTGAAGGATGTTTCTCTTCTGCTGAAGTCTCCGTCTCTCCTCCATAACCCTCTCTCTCTCTTTTCAGTAACACTTTCTACTATTGCTACGACACAAAAAGAGATCCTACAATCCCAGTGATTACACAGCCACTCAGGGCCTCTAAGCAGTCTCCTATCTGACAGAGGGCTAACTCTGCAGCTTCCGGTGTCTCCACCATTCCTCAATTCAGGGAAGGCCCCAACCCTCTAGGAGGTGCTTTGCCCTAGACCAATTCCCCACTAGGAGCTCCCCAGTTGGAAGCCCCACACATAGGGGCTTCATGAGCGAAGTTGCATCCTCTACAACTGCAACCCCGTGGGCTCCCCATCATCCCTAGAGGCAGCCGGTCCAAGGGTTGCACCCCTTTAGACAAATTTTGAGTTCGGTCGTCCTGCTGACTACTACTAAATGTAACTCTTGGGGGAAAATCCTGGGGCAAAATACCTTTGATACCAAAATCAGCCAAAGCCAAGAAACCCAATTATTTCTCACAAGCGGTCATCCTGTCCCTCTCTTGACCCAGCTGCAGCAGAAGAGAGCTCCACCCAACCTCTCCGATCCAGATAAGCCCTCACTGGCCCATGTAATTACCTATTGATATGGAGATGAACTACTTCTCTCCACCCCTTGGAAACACCTATCGAGATGGAGACGAACTAAATCCAGGTGAGAGATTCTGGAAATATTGCAATTTTACTCACAGGGGGACACTATTTTGGGGACATTATTCAACCCAGTACAGCAACATACCTCATCAAAGTTGATTAAAAATTAGAAAAAAAGGATACCTTCTTGAAGTCTATTACTACTCTTAGAAAAGTCACTACATATTTTCAAAATACTTCACCCCAGAGATCTAGACACTGCCACACGCACGTACCAACTCCCGTAGTGGAATGGCCACTTTGACTAGTACCCAGCACACCTTCTGATCACATCCCAGCCCGCAGTGCAAAGGCTGGTCACTGGTGGAAGGGGGAACAGCAGGGAGACCCAGGGAAGGAAAAATCAAGTAGAGCCATATCAACAGTTAATGGGAGATCTAACAAACCTGTGGTTTCCTGCTTTGCTTCTTGGCACTGGCTGAATGCTTCCCCTCTCTGCACTGCACATGAGACCCCGTAGCGAAGTTCTGCCTGAGCAGTTTGGCACATGTCCACTTAAGAGATGGAGAGAGGCTAGAGAAGCTGTATTAATCGCATGACAAATGTTACTCAAGAGATGGTGGATAAAGCTGCAGATCAGAATGAGTCCATTACTGTGAAGAGGATGGTTGAAGTAGCTTTAGTGACTTCCTTTGGCTTAACTAAGGGATAAAAGACAGATCTTCTTTGAACAAGCACCATACAGAGAAATGGGAAGAAAAACTCAATACTTCAGCAATATCAAATGGTAGATTGATAACAACATACCAATGGTGTGCATAGCATTTTACAGTTTAGAAATTGTTTTGTATTTTTTTTAAAAAGATAGCCTTGCAATAAACACATGCAATAAATACATGGGGCTGTATTTTGTGGAGAAAGGAGGTGGGTTAAGTGACTTGCCCAAGCTAGTGAACAAAACATCTAGGACTCAAACGTAATGCTTATGACATGCCTATTGCTACTATTACTATTATTGCTAAGATTATGATGTTCTTGCTGCCTCTTATGGTGCCTCACACGCAGGAGCTGCTTAAGAAGTACTTGTTAAGTGAACAAATTAATTATCAGCAATGTTGGTCATATTTTATTTCCATTTTTAATTAAACAGCATTCAGATATAGGAAACCCTGATGAGATAAACGCATCATTCAGATAGGTTCAGGTTAGAAGTTTAGCATATGAATGAACATTTCCCCAGTACCCATCTTCTAGAAAAACACACTGAAAGGATTAAGAGCACATCAACAATGCTGCCCTACCTGTGTCATCAGGCTCTCCTCTTTAGCCAAGTCTAAACATAGCCCTGAAAATTTGAAAAATTGGTAAATACTGACAGATTTCAGTATTTCTTTCCTCTCATATATGAGAGAAAGCCATGCTTAACACAGGACTCACAGGTCTCAGCTTACATATAACACTCTGCAAACCCCTTTGTAGCCCTGGACTCAAACTCCGTAAAGAGAAGCTCCACGCTTTTAGGGAGTGTCTGTCTGGTGGTCAAGCATTCCTAGAGCACACAGACAATCATGAATGAATTCCCAAATGAATGCATGTGTGTGAAACTGAACATGGGATTAAAATGATGAATAATTCTGGCTGTAGCCTACACACAATGATTAGAGAGTTCTGAAGTCAGAGTGTTCCTGTCCTGGCATTTACCATTCAAATATTGAAGAAGAATTCATGAATTCAAAGCATCAGTACATTTTTATATTTTTCATCTTAGTGATGATAATTTTGAATGAGTTTTGGAATTCTTAGTCCTCTGGGGAATGCCAATACCTTGAACAGGGAAATTTACTAGAAAAACTTCAGGATAAATTTCTCTGGATGTTTAAGACTCATTAGTCACTTTGATGATGCAGAAAAAAATCTTCTCAATAAAACTTTTCCCTCCCCACCATTTATATGTCATATATGGTTTATGATGCAAATACATATTTTACTGATTTTTTCTCATTTAGTTTCCCTATTTTGGTATTTTTATGATATATGTTAGATTTTAATACATAGAACACCAAAGTACACAATGTTGATTTTTTTTTGTCTTCAGAATACTTCCTTCTTTTAGGAAGGGCACTTTCTTTTAGAAAGGGCATGTTGTAGGGCGTTTCTCTCTTCACCCACATTCCTCCCCACAACCCCTCCTGACTGTGTTACTTTGGTAGCAGCTGTCAGGCACAGGGCCTTCTCTCCAGGCAAAAGTGTGGTCACTTGGCCAAGACTGGGCCAGTCATTTCACTCCTTGCAACTGCCCGCGGTGCTTGATCCAAATAAGGGCACATTTCCCAAAATAGGTTGAAGAGCTCTTCCCAAGAATTGGGTTAACTATGAGGGTGCAGTCTGACACCAGCTGCAGACATGTTCCAGGCCTGCAACAGCTAATCTGAGGGAGCATTTTTTGTACCTGTGTGCCTGGTTCATATATGTGCTTTCTAATGTTAGAGAGGTCTGTTTTGTGAACCAGTATTATTCAAGTTGGGAAACTGAGACATCAATAGATTGCTAGAAGCCTTAGAGTTCAAGTCAATCTCTTTGGACATTCTTGAAGGTTGGTCTAGAAGAGCTTGAGATCACTTCTAATTCATTCCATTTTATTGTCCTTTAAAACTCTTGTTCTGAGGATCAGCATTGTGGGTAAAATTGCAATATTTCCAGAATCTCTCACCTGGCTTTAGTGCATCTGCATATCAATAGGTGTTTCCAAGGAGTGGAGAGAGTAGTCATCTACTTATGAGTAGGTGATTACAAGGGCATGTGAGGGTTTATCTGGACCAGAGAGGCTGGGTGGAGCTCTCTTCTGCTGCAGCCTGGTCAACAGAGAGATGGAACGACTGCTGGTAAGAAATAAATGGGTTTCTTAATTTTTATTTCTCCCTTTGACTGATTTCAGAGGTATTTGACCCTGGATTTTTCCCGAGTTACAAGCGTTTATTATTTTCTTGTCTTCATATTTTGGATGATAAAATTATTTTGTGTAATTCTGCACTAATATGCAGTATTTGTCAATAGTAGGAGGAGGAAAACTGAAAAGTGTTTAGAGAGTAGAGAATGAATATTCTATGCCATGAACACTTATATCCAAAATTCAGAAGTAGCTGGCAAATAGGTGTCATTTTCTAACTTCTATGCATAAAAAAAAATCAGATATTCAGGGGCCTTAAACTCTGAGGTTCATCTGTGTCAAAGTAACTACCTGGAATTGTCTGATTCACTTTTTCACCTAGCATAACATTAAAATATAAGATGGAAAGGTAGGAAAACTATGTAACTGGGGCACTTTGCATATCCATAGATACATTTATTTATGGCTCATATGTAGCATGTAGTCTTAAGCTACTATTCTTTAAATAACATTTATCTACATTTAATTAAATATTTATATAAAGGCATTCATAGAATTAACATAAGATGTACTCCTATATGATAAATATTGAGATGGTTTCCAGAACTTTCTGTTTTTGATCTGATTGTGGATTGAAGAAAAACATTAATTGATAATTAGCTTTCCTCAACATGCGAAAATTATTCCCTCAGTGTTTAATGTAGGCGCAAAATAGAGTTGCAAAGCAATAAGCAGATTGGATGACAGCCATTTCAAAAACGAGTAGAACAATAATGGGGAGCAATAATATATGTCATTATATAATAATAATAAAGAACAATATATTGACAATGATTTTTCTCAGGACTCAGAACTTCTGCAAAATAGACCCTGATATACTTAAAATTTTGAAATGCAATTATAGGTAAAGAAGCTTCAGGAATCAAATTGGTTTTTCAGGTTATCTAAACATATGATTTTAGGGTCTAATACATCCTTTGGGATTGAAAGAGTCATTAAGAAAGCATTTATCTACAAAAGAAAATCAGCAAGAAAGTATTGAATTCAGATGGTTATAAAGTTTTATTTTAGGAAATACTCAGTGATAAAGTACATCCAATTTTAAATGAGAGTTGCAAACAGGCAGTAAAGCCTTTCGTCTTAATTTATAAACATTTCCTTCTTGAAACTGAAGCAGAAACTCCAATATGTGAATTTTCAAAAAAAGCTCACTTATAATTTAACATGAATCTAGTAAACTTTACAAAAATATAGGTTATTAAAAAGAAATTTATTATTTAAGCAAGAGAAAATTATGCAAAAGGAGAAAACTCATTTTGGTGCATTTCTTCTCTCTCCATATTGCATAAGAGTATGTGTTCAGAATAAAAGATAATGTATCTAACTGAGATATAAAGATGGCATGAATGATACTGGTGGTTTTGTTCAATAATCCATCTGAATGTATGTACAGGTTTGGAAGGCAATATCTTAGCAGTCAACATATCTTTGCCATGATAAGGAAAACTTTTCAGGCACATGATTTTGATAGTTTCTTATGCAGCTGGCATAGTCCATTCTATGAACCTTTAATTATGCCTAGTGTGCATCTGTTATCTTTGCCACCTAGCATCCATCTCTGCTTCCTTTGCATAGTGACACACAGTGCCCTCCACTCCCCTGTTCTCATCTTCTGGGATTCCAATTGATATCACCTTGGGTTTGAAGGAAGGAGTGGGTGAACAAGACTAAGAAAATAGCAAATTCCAACTACCTGAAGACAGTGAGTGGTTCAAGGATGGCACCATGAGCCACATGTGTCCGACCAGGACCATGGAGAGTCAGTTCTGAACTGTGGTTTGTGGTACCTGGAGAGCAGTTTTGCTCGTTGGACTCCACAGGCACCACTTGAGAATGAAGATCTGTCTGCAGTGACTCTACCTGAAGTTGTTCAGGAACCAGAGCTAATACAGTTTCTTTCTTAAATGTTACATTAGGAATTCAAATTGGATTTTCTATTGAGTACAGCAGACTGAGTTCTTATTGATACATGACAGGAGAATATAAATAAACTGGGGAGCTTGTTAAAATTAATATAAGCAGACCCTATCTCAGAGCAATTGAATTAGTGTCTCTAGAATAGGGGCCTAAGAATTAACTGGAGTTGCAGGTGGGTTTTATAATCACTAAAATTTGTGAAATACTCTCTTAAGGAATTCTTTAGGGCCAGAAGTGCAATGTGATTCAATTAAATAATAAAAAAGTGTATATTTTAGAACTGACAGAAATGGGGTCAAGGCCTAGCTTTTTACCAAGTGATTTATGGTAAGGCACGTAAGTACCCTAGTTTCAATTTTCCTCTTATATCTATATAATCTCATTTCTTAATTTATTTCTCATCTCATTATAAGAAAATGAGATTATATATATTATAAGATTCTTCACACAAAGTGTTGCACATATTAGATATTTAATTTCATTAGTGTTTATCATATTATTGAATTTATTATTAGACAGGATAAGGCAAGCTCTTGTGAGACCTTGGGAAAGCAGCTCAAATGAGGATATTTGAGTCACACTTTCTCTGTTGACAGCAAATCGAATAGAATTGAACATGGGCTCTACCCAACATTAATAAATATGTTAATTATATTATTTTTACCAAAGTTGGCTCTTGACTTTATATGGCACTTTGTTTTTCACAGTTGATTAAACAACAAATTCAATTCAGTTCATTCATTCATTCATTCAATAAATTCATTTATTCATTCAGTTTGACCTTCGTGTTTGAGATCACACTGAAAAGGCCATTGGTCTACAAAGTACATTTGAGAAGGCCAAAAACTGAGTCTGAAAGGAACCACCTTTCATGACATTGGACCCAAAGAGGGTCCCAATTTGATCCAAGAGAATCCAGAGGAAGAAGAAGTTATTGTTTCCTGCTGTAAAGTCTGGCCTAGAGGTCTTCCCTCTCACTTAGACGGATAAATGTGAGAAGAGATACCAGAAGAAAGTTTTCATTTAATATTAACATCTGGTGGGATAAGCACTCTGTTACCATAACAGCTAGCCTCAGAATTCCTTCTACAGGGGAAATGGTCTTCAGGGTGAATGAAAATTTACTGCTTGGGTTAAGAAGTAAAAGTCTAACGCTCTGTCAGCAATAGGCTGAACAGCAAAAGTCTGATAATTTCCTGAAGGAAAGAACAAGAGGGATTTGTATTTTTCTCCTGGATACATGGAATAAAACAGAATGATGGGACCAAGAAGGGAAGGCAGGGGAGTCTGAGAGACCGTGTAGGGACAGGACTGCATGGCTTTAGGGTCGTTGGAACTTTCCCTGTGATAAAATGGCTAAAGAACATTTTAAAATGGGAATGCTTGCTTTGCTACAATATAAGACACTCCTAGGCCCTCTCTCCATCCTGTCTTCAACCCAATCTCAAATGAAGTCTACTACTCAGAATTCTATTTTTGTTTTTGTTTTGTTTTTAATGAGGAAATGATTGAGCAGACATGGTACCCACCAGAATCTGGCTACATACCAACAAGAATGTGAACTGACATTTCCTGCTCCATCCCTCTGGAAGTTCACAGAAATCTTATTTGAGGGAGTAGAGGAGCAAATCCTAATCTGGTATTGAATTTCTGGTAAAATCCCCTGCAGATCCCTCTCCTCATTTGTATTTTAGATCTTCAAGGGACAGTAGGTCACATTCATCTGGGTACAAGTATTGATAATACCATGATAGCTTTATAAGCTACAGAGTAGCACTTTGTAACTAAAAAAAAGTGTTTTTTATATATGGTATCTGATTTGATCCATGTAAGAAATCTCTGTGGTAGAAAAACCAGGTATCACTACTCTTGTGTTTCAGATGAAAGTAAAACAAAACAAAATAAACTCAAACTCCGAGGACGTAGGCATCTGTTCAAAGCCCAGTGATCGTAACTCTAAGGCTAATTCTTTGGACTGGGATCTGCAGATTTCCCAGTTTATCTCCCCAGATGCCAAACCTGGAAGGTCCATAAAAACCCACCACAATTGTGAGCTGATCTAGCCAAGGATTCTCGTCTACCAGTCATACCTTTATACACTTGAACCCAAGTTGTCTGTGCAGTATCACTGAAACTCGACTCCATCTCCTTATCTCCACCAAGATATCTCCTCTAATCTCTTTGGATTTGGCATTTGTCTCTTTTTTATTGCATTTTATATTTCATGTTCTTCTGCAGATAGAGATTTACTCAGTCCTGGCATTTTGGTTTCCTGTGGCTGCTTTAACAAATTATCACAAATTTAGTGGCTTAAAAGAGCAGAAAGATTTTTCTCCCACAGTCCAGCAAGCTAGAGTCTGAAATTTGGATTGAAATGAAGGTGTCAGGAGGGCTGCACTTCCTTCAGAGGCTCCAGGAGAGAATTCATTCTTTGCCTCTTCCAACTTCTGGTGGCTGCCAACATTCCTTGATTAATGGGCACATCAGTCCATTTTGTGCCTCTGTGGTTGCATCACCTCCTCCTCTTCTGTGTCTGCCAAATCTCCCTCTGCCTCTCTTTTATAAGGACAATTGTGATTGCATTTAGAGCTCCCTCAAGTAATCCCCATCTCAAAATCCTTAATCACATTGCGAAAGACCCTTTCCCATTCCATGTAAAGTAAAATGTGTAGGTTAGGTAGTAGGACCTGAGTATACACACTGGGCTCCTGAATGAAGATACTGTATGCCCTCCTGCTTTAGGCTCTGGAGAGCTCCATCTCCTGCTCCAGCCAGGGCAGTCCTCACTTTCATGCACTATTCTGCCGAGACTGAAAGTCTTTTTCCTTAAATCTCACAGCTATTTACTCTGAAAGTTTATGGCACAAATGAATTTGACTTGGAAATTGCCCAGGTTTCTAGAAGAATCTTTATGAGTCATTTCACAGTTCATTTTTAAAACACATAAGATCCAGTTACCCTTCCAATTGCTTTCCATTCTTCTGCTCTTCTTCATAATGTAACTTCTTCAAAGAGTTATTGTATGTGTTATGTTTCTTTATAAGTTCCCATTCAATCTTTGATCCATTATAATCTACCTTCCACTCAAGCCCTCACTGAAACTGCTCTTGCTTTAGTCACCAATAACATATAAATTATGAACATCCAAATGAGGATATTTTGAAAGTAGATGCTACACTGTGCTAACTACTGTTCTAGATATGAACTACACGAGGGCATGATGCATAAGCTGGGACTGTCCCAGGAAAACTAGGGGACATGCTTACTCTTTCAAAGATCTTCACATTGACAAATTCAATGCACACTATCTTATCTTTGTCTTACCCATCATCTCGTCAACATTTTTAGCACAGCTCCTCCTTTTCCAAAGCTTTTTTTCTTGCTTCTTCTGTCATACTAAGGTTTTTTTCTTCTGTCATATTAAGGTTTTTTTCCTCCAATTTCCCTCTAACAGGAAACTCCTGTATTTTTTCCCCTATTTTTTCCTGTTATTGGTAACCCTTTCCAAGCCTGCTTATTGGGCTGCTCTTTCTCTACTCAATATCTATATTCTGGGCTCTGCCAGGGCTCAGTTTAGGCCCAACTTTCTCTTTCCATCCTATATATTCCTCTAACTTGAGATGCTCTCTGCCCCTGACTGTTCCAGATTGAAGTATTTGTCTACACCTTGATGTCGCCTCTTGGATACCACACGGACTCTAAAAATTATACTCTTTGCTCCAATGAAAATGTTACTATCAAGTTAATGACCTATCAAAACAGAAACCTATCCCATCCAATCCACTTGCAAATGCTCCTGTTCTACCTCTAATATACAATTCACATATATGAATTTCATTTAAAGCATCCTATTTATAGTTATTTAGCTGAGTCCTTTGGATAAAGTCATGGAATTCAAAGTTCTAAGTCCCTGCCATAATGTCATATCTCTTCATGAAGTTCCCTACCCTTGCCCGTCCTTCTTAAATATTTGGACTGTGACAGACATTTGTAAATTAAAGAATAAAACTTCCATATTCAATGGTTCCTTATCAAAAACAAGTAAATAAAATATCTTGCCAATGGCTTGTTCTACATCACACCATTACATAGCTTCCACTGATTTTGTAAAAGTACTTCCTACTTCTTGTCCACAAACCACATACTCCAATAAAAAAAACACTGAAATATTTATTAGTTCCAATATTTGTCCTATAAATTCTTACCTTTGTACTTTTTGCTCATTTAACTTCTTTTATCTGAATAGCCCTTTTCATTCCTAAAGATTTTAGCCTTGTTTATTATTTAAAGCTCTTCCCACATACCACTTTCCCTATGAGACTTCTAAGAAACTTAGTTTGATGCTCTGTATTCAGATGGAATTTTGTCTTAACCTGTCTTACAGGTATTTGTCTAATTTGAACTATAGTCACACACACATATATGTATACTGACACACACACCTTTTTCTTCAGTTAGTATATAAATATATAAGATTTATACAGTATCTTAGAATTATATTAATATATAAATGTATATGGATTTACCCTTTCATTGGTATCCTTAGCACTATGTCTTATATGTGAATAAAAGGGACTAAATAAATACTAGAAGTACATACTTAGAAAAAGAAAGCTATTTCAAATTAATACCATCCTTCTAGAAACTTCTTTCTATATCTGCATGCATGCTACAAGTTACACCTTAAATATTAGAACCAGATCCAACTCACGAATCTGCTAAGTTATCATATATAGTTCTTGAAGCATATAAAAAGGTTTTCATGTTTCAAGATTTTGTATGTTTCATATGCATTTACCAAGAGGAAAAATTGAAGTTCAGAGATGGAAAGAACAGAAGTGGCATTCATTATAGGCTTTTACTAAGTACTATAAATTGTACTAAAGGCTTTAATACCTCATCTAATTTGAATTTAAGCCTACAATATCCCTATGAAGTAACTGTTAGAGTTAATTTTTTGAAACATCCTATTTAGGGAAGAAATAGGAACGGTTCATGACAAATGAGGAGTCACATCTACAAAATTAAAATGCTACCATTATTAGGAGAGTTCCACACCAAAGAACAGTTTTTGATTAAACAGAGAAGAAAAGTAGCTTAGGGAATCCACCACAGATTCAAAGAATAGTACAAGAATTAAATCCTTAAGAAATATTAAGAAGGTGAAAAATCGTTCTACTAAGAGCTATTTTGTCAAACTTACATAAAGAGTCAGAATAGATATTAGCAAAGACAGGGAAATTAAAGGACTGTCATTAATTTATAAAGAAGAATGTTAATTAAAACCTGAAAGAAATCTGGGAAAAATTACTTGTTATTTATTTTGAGAAATCTTTTGAACTGCTAATGAGAACATGTGGATTATTTCAGGAATAATTGCCTTAGTGTTTATTGTGTCAAATTAAGAGTTCCTAAAGTTAACGTGAAGGAGAAAGATTAGTCACAAATGAAAGGAAAAAGAATATGGCAATATGGAAATAAGAAATTGGTAAAATATATGTTAAGCTTAGACTTCCAAGGTGTTTTAAAAAAAATATCTAGGATTCAACAATCACAATGACATCTGGAGAGCTGTCTCCAACAGTGAATCTCAATTTCCCATTATTTTATCTATGGACTCAGAAAAACTATTAGAAGAAAAAGGAGGAGGGGAAAGGAGAAGAAGAAGACATTATTACTGAAAAGTGGACCTCTCTGCAGAGTCCAGTCCCCCCCCCCACCCCCACCGCCCTCTTCCCTCCAGTGAAAGCACAATAGCTGGACCATCCTCACCAGATTGCCAGTGACCTTGTGCAAATGATCTTCAGTTCACAAGTGCAAAGTCTATAGAAAACAAAAATCCAGGCAAGCAGCACTCTGCCTGCCACAAAAAACATCAGGCACACTGCTGTTATTTATTCCTCCCTCAAATCTCTGTCTCCACTAGATTCACTCGTTTGCTACAAACTAGTAATTTTTGAGCTTTCCTCCTCTTCACGCCCTCCACTCTGTAGTCAGAGAGAGCTAGGCAGAAGAAAGGGGAGACACCCTAGCAACTCAGCAGAGCTACACTGGATAAAAGACAGTGAGTGAGATGGTGAGAAATTTGCCGGGACCTGCGTAGGATAAATGACAGGCTGTGTCTCAGGAAAACATCCACAGAACACAAAAGCCCCATAAACGAGGCCAAAAGCAGTTCAAATGCACAGAAGGCTGACACACATTGGTCTGAATAGATCTTTAATTTCAGAATATACAAATAAATTAAAAACACTTAAATTTAAAATAATGATAAAAATAGACTATACTATGAAACATAATAGGGCTTATAGGATAATTTTTTTTACTAAACTAGAGGGAGCTTCTTTCACAGAAAATTGGTATTTTTCAAGTGTATATAGTATTTTTTTCTTTTTTCTGGCTGGAAGATTTTGTGTTTTATAGCAAACTGTATTGTACAGACCTGGGGCCCAGCCCGGCTGGGTCCTACACTTTTCCCCATCACCGAGTTGCCCTTTCTTCCTCCTACCAGTTGCCCATCCTTAAGCCTTTCAAAGAATCCCCTCCTGGCCGGCCTTTGGTCCGCCCAGTCCCTCCCCCGACCCGTGCACCTCCCTGTTACCTGAGGTATGTGGCTAGATTCCCCCCTTCCCTACATGGTACAACCCAGCTACCCACCAAAGTCCAGGCTGATGGGCGGGGCCTGGGCCCGACTCAGCCCCCTGGCTCCCCAAACCCCACCCCTGCCCTGGAGGGGTGGGGCCAAGAACCTGTTACAAAGTTCCCATGGCAACCGAGGCCATTTCCAGCCTTAGCACTTATCAAGTACATGAAACAATTGGAATAAAATGAAGAAGGAATAGGCTAGCATAAAAAGACAGTATGATGACATGAAGGAGGAGGTGGGTAAGAAAAGGGAAAATTACAAGGAAAATAAAAATGAAGAATTAAAACCAGTATTTAGCATAGTACCATTTAGGTTCATCCATATTGTCATAAGTGGCAAGGGTTCATTCTTTTTTATGATTAATATTCTATTGTATATATATACCACATCTCAGGTGCAGTAGGTGAAGGGGAAAAGAGGTACAAACTTCCAATTATAAAATAAATTGATCATGGGAATGAAAGTACAGCATAGGGAATATAGTCAATAGTATCATAATATCTTTATATGAAGACAGATAACTATACTTATCATAGTGAACATTTAGTAATGTATATAATAGTTCACTATGTTATACAACCGAACCAATATAATATTATATATCAACTATAATTAAATAAAAGACCCAATATTGGAGGCAGTACAAGACAAATTTAACTTTTGAACCATTCATTGAATGCAATTGAGAGGATACATACAATGTTTATAGAAAAGAGTAATATACATGAAAAAATGAGGGAGTGAAATAATATGATGGAGATCAGGAAATATTTCAAGGATTATAAATACACTGTTAAACGCACCAAGATAAATGGGACAAACAAGTAATGAATGAATTGCAGAAAATTTCCAGGAAAGAGTCAATGTCAGCCTTTTTTGATTCTAGCTTGGGGTAGACCTCTCTGACTTCCCACTTATTTTCACACCTATTAAATTCACCCACATTGTATATTAACGTGATTTACTATCTACCTTTATTATAGCATCATGAGGTATTTAAGACAGAGAGTATTTTATTCTTTGACCACTCCAAAATCCTTCCCATGAAAATAACTGCATTGGACAGAGTAGTTTATCCTTAGCCTTCTAGTCTTTAGGTTAGAAACCAGTAATACATTTTTTCTTTAAACAACCAGTTTACCATGGAGATAATCATCTCTGATAGCCTTCTATGATAGCTTCTATGACATTTTTTTTCTAAGATATGATTGCATAAATTGAATATGATAGCATAACATGTGAGATAAATTAGACTGTGGTAAATACGTTGGTTTTACTTCTGGTATATCAATCTTCTTTAGCATTTTGCTGTTAACATATTTGTATTTTAGGAGTCAGAGAATAAATATCAACATTTGTAGAAGATGGCTCTAGAGTATCCCCATTTGGAGAGCTTTACAAATTGTGACAAAATATACATAAAATTTACCATTTTAACCATTTTAAGTGTACAGTTCAGTAGCCTAAAGTACATTCACATCATGCTACTATCACCACCATCCAATTCCAGAATTTTTCATCTTCTGTACCTATTAAGCAATTATTCCTCAGTCCCCTATTTTCCAAGCTCCTGGCAACTACCATTCTACTTTCTGTCTTTTTGAATTTGACTAGTTTAGATGCCTTGTAATAAGTAGAATCAAACACTGTTTGTTCTTCTGTGATGAGCTCATTTCAGTTAGCATAACATCCTCAAAGTTAATTCATGTTGTAGCTTGTGTCAGAATGTTCTTCCTTTTTAGGGCTTAATAATATTCCATTGTATGGTTATACCACTTTTGTTTATGTGGTATTAATTTGTTGATGAAGGCTCGGGTTGCTTTCATCTGTTGGATATTGTGAATAATGTTGGTATGAACATGGATGTCCAAATGTCTGAGTCCCTGCTTTCCATTCTTTGGGATACATACCCTCAAGTGGATTTGCTGGATCAGATGGTGATCTTTGTTTAATTTCTTGAGGAGGTTTTTGAAAAATTATACTGTTTTTCACAGTGGCTGTACTAGTTTACCTTCCCACTAGTAGTGCACAAGGTTTCCATTTTCTCCAGGTCCCTGGCCATCTTCAACACATTTTTTTTTTCTCTAGATTGAATGATTATGAGTTGAAGAAAATGGGAAAAACTAGATGACCTTAAAGCCCCACTTGTCATCTGTGATATGTTGCTTTCAAGCAATAACTTACTTAGTTCTCTGCTTGTCCAAAAGAGTTAATGAAACTTAATAATACATGACTTTCTATTAAACAACAGATTATATGCCCAACTTAATCTGTCAGTACTCACAGTATAAAATAGTGTTCAATTCATATGTGTCCCTTGTTTTGCTGTCAATACTGTAAGAATGAAACATCTGGAGGATGGAGGAGGAGGAATGTTGCATTTATTTAGTGCTGGTGTGTTGAAATGGAAAGAAAGATAGTAGGGTCTTGTCTTGCATTAATTCTTCAAAACAGACTGATACAAAGATTTGTGTAAGAGTGATATATTATGAAGTGCTTCCACAAGAAACCATTAGGGGAATGGAAGGAGAGGGAAAGAGAAAGATAGGTGAGCCAGACAAGGGGAGACTATCTAGGGTGCAATATTTTGGAGCAGTATCTGTCCACAAAGAGAGACGCAGGCTCAGGTCTGCAGGGGAACTTGAGCGATGAGTTGGCTTTCACTTCAGTTGTTTCAGTCAAAGGGCCTGGAGTATTTACCAGCTATTCATGAGGTGTGATGGGCATTTCCAGCTCTCTTAAGAATGCAAGCAAAAGCAAGTTCTGGCAGCCTGAGGCAGCCCTCCAACAAAAAGACTTGGGTATTAGCTGTTGGGACTGAAACTACCCTAGACGCGTGCATGGAAGTGGTATAAGGACCCAAGGTTCCCAGATCATTGAAAACGTCTGCCACAGACATCAAAAAGGGTATGCAGAGGATAAGAACAGACAGGCTGCGATTAGGGTGGGGTGCATTTAGTGTCAGTCGCTAAATAGAAATAACATGAAAAAGAACTTTGTATCAAAACTTTATTTATTAAACAAAAAAATGCACCATTGGAATAACATTTCTATAAAAAATGAATATGAGACTGTTCTACAGTGAATTACAAAACCCCTTTTCCTCATGTAGTAGTATACAAGATCGTGTGTAGAAACAGTCATTGTTTTAAACTGTAGGCAATTTCCCTTCTCATAGAACAAGATTTACACTTAAATGTTGCAATCACTAGTCTAATTTGGTTAACAATGCTAGAGTCTGACAATATAAAGAAACTCTTTGTAGGCTCAAAATACCTTTTTTAAAAAGGTGTTTTGTTGCAACAAAAAAATTTCTTTTTCCACTAAGGCTAGTTAAAGCTGTAGTATACCCATTTCTACCAAATAAACCTACCACTAGCACACTAACAATTTGCTTGAATTGCAAAGCCCTTTGAGAGAATGAGTAGCATTTATCTGCAAAATACTATCAGAATACTGTAGGGTTTGGTGGTGTCTTGCTTGAATGACCCAGGAAAGGGAGAAGGCGGAGGTGATGGAGCTTCATGGCTTTGCCTGGGACTGTCCTCACACTCAGTAAAGGACAATGCGTTCCCAAAGTGGTCCCTCTGAGATATGGAACACTGCAGCTTTAATAGCCGTACCTAGATTCCCAACCAGATCTCCCTTTTTTTTAATCATAAATTATCCAAAAAGAAGCCACTCTAAATAATAAATTAAATATTACTTATAAAAAGTACACCCCGTACCCCACCCACCCATCCCCCAAACAAGCTGACAATTGACAAAGTTCAGAATTGTCAGGTTTACCCTACAATAATAAAAAACAGCATTTTCCTCCTCCTCAACATTCCTCTCTTTCATCTGCAGATACACTTTCAGCAAACAGTGAGGTCCCTTGGCCCATGCGTCTGTGTTGACGCCTTGTACAGTTTTGCTGTTGCTCTCTAGCCAACAAAAAATTAGAGGATGACAATATACAAAGGCTGTCTACTGAGAGCAGAAGAGATCCTTCACAGAGTGCAACTAGAAGTCTGCCAAGTGAACGTTAACAATGCTGGGAACAGAGAGCCCAGAAGTGAGATGTATTGACTGATATGGGCATGGTATTTGGTCTATATAACCTCACCAACCTGGAAATACTCAGCATTTCTTTTCAGAATCAGTACCTTTTGGAAGCATGTATTTGGACAGCAAGACACACTGAGGCGAGGGAATGCATATTTTTTGATGGAATGGAATAGCATACAAAATATTTATGATTGTCCCAAGAATCCAATTTAATTTAAATGTTGGAATCGAGTGAAAAACTTCTGTACGGCACTAAAGTGATTTCTGAAAGTCACTAGCGAAATAGAAATTATAAGTAAAATGCAGAAAGTGAGTTTAAAAAGAGAGATTGTGGAGTTGGGCGTGTGACTGCTTCTGCACAGTGCCATTTTCAAGGTGTGAAGCTAAGGCTTGTTAGCATAGCCTAGAATGTTGTGGGCTCTGTATTGCATATATGGTTATGAGCAGGCTGGGGAACTAGCGTCTGGTCTTCAGGATGGTCTGTGGTTGTCTGAAGGAAACTGGTTGAGGAAGGGAGAGCAACCTTGCTCCTCATCTGTTTTAAAGTTCAGATGATTTTGCTTTCTTTAAAAAACAAAACTGGAGAATTCTTTTTCTCTCTCTAGTGCACTAGAAATGGACATTCTAAAACCATCAGAAGTCTGAGTCTGGATATAATTTCATCTAAACTGGTAAGGGTCACTTCAGAGGTGGCCTTTCTCGGTTGGAATGACAGCTGTTGCTGTGTATGAGATGCTCTATACATTTGGAAAGACCTTAAGATGTTTCTTTAAACAAAGTCAACAGACAGATGTATCAAAAAGGCAGACGAGAATGAGCCACCATCTTTAAGCACAGACAATGAAGGCTTCCAGAAACAACTGTACTTAGAGACCCTTTTATGAAAAGCCAGTGAGTGTCGAAATTTTGTCTGGAAAGACAAATTGTTTCCAAATATTGTCTGGAAAGACACACTAATGCTGGGCAGCTCTCCGACGTCAGAGGGCTGGTTGTACATGTCGGTTTGAACAACCCTTATTTTGAGGGAATAATGCTATATCCAACCCCTGACAGGAAGCCTTAATAAACTCACCTCTTTTATCCCTGGCTTGACATGTTTCCAGACTGTTCATTTGAGTGTACATTTTGTAATACCCAAATGTAAAGTTCCATTATTTAAATATTCTAGAAGCTTCTCTGTTCTACAGAGTGGTAGCTCCAACTGGGTTTCTTATTGAATATGAATCACTAAGAAATATTTAACTTTGGCTAAAGCATCCTCCAAAATATGCCTTATGCATCTTGAGCTACATGCATTTTTGTGAGTTTAACAAATGCAGACATTTCTAGAGGAAAGAAAATAACATTCTTATCTGTATAAAATAGAAAAGAAAAATACTGAACTTTTTCCAGAGGAGGCTCATGGTCGACAGTTTGGCACAGTGCAGGGGAGGCCTGAGCATGCACTGCCAAGTTTTATTTTCTTCTTTTTTCAGGCAGAAATGAGTCCTGGTGGTAGAGCTGCTGGTTTGCTCTCAAGCACTGTCATATGGGAGTCGGAGAGATTTATGAGCTTAAAGAGCCCTATATGTTAAGAACTAGACTTGGAGTACGAGCAAAATAGAAGCTATCTTGCAGTATTCACAAATTGTTTGTCAAGAGATCAGGAGACTGGAAAATTAAAGTTACCTGAAAATTTGGACAGGCAGTTGTACACATACACGAACTATTTGAGAGAGTGGGGAGCAGAATTGTACAGAAATTGTGGTGAAGCCATTGCATATTAAACCATTGGGCAATCATGTAAGAGTCTTTTGAGAGAATATAAATGTAGTGCCATTTTCAAGGTGTGAAGCTAAGGCTTGTTAGCATTGCCAGTTACTAAAATAAAGCACTACATTTAATGAAGAAAGTTTAATTGTTTAATGAAGAAAGTTTCAAGAGCATGCAGCAGAAATACACACTGAAAACAAATAATGTGTGTTTTCATGTATTTTTAAAATTTTATTTCCTAATGTCATTGACTTCGACTAGAGCTGTCTAGAATTTTGTGAAAGCGCCAGTTCTCTTGATTGTCCACATACAGTCTACGGTTTGAAGATTTGACTCAATCCCTGAAATTTGAGTTTTGCAGCCAATTCCAAGTTGAGCACTCGGCATGACCTTCTTTGGGTGTCAGATGCCTTCAGAGAATGCTCCTGTTTGTGAGAACTAGAAAGGGGAGGCCATTCCAGAACCTTGAGAAGGTAAGGCTAGCCTAATGAACATTTTTCTTAAGCAATGGATTATTTCTGCAAGATTCAGTATTATGTTAGGAAATGCCTTGTTCCAGGTCGGCAGAGGGTTGTCTCCTGAAGTGTCCAAGATTACAAGAATGAACTGCCCCACAGAATAATGTCACTTAGCTCCTCAGAAGGACTTCCAGAAAATCTTAGTAAATCGAACAAGCACTCTTGTCAGAGGAACAATTTCACAAATGGACCAGACTTTCTAATGAACCATTTGAACAAGCCCTCTCTTTGACATCAGATTTCCTTCTCGACATAAAACTGTAAAAAAATAATCTGAATTATTACTTCTGTTACAGTGCCATTTTGCTCAAAATATTTTATTCAGGGATTCATATATAATTACCCACCTAATAAAAGGAGCTATTAGGTTGTAAAGATCCTATCCCTTCCATGCTCTTTTAAAATTATGACCTACTCAAGCTTGAAATCAAAGGCAGAGCTGAAAGGAATAATTCAGCTGAAACTCTCTTATTGGTTTTTCAAGTCATCTAAGTGATAAATATGCAAACTAGCCCCCTTTTGGCGATTCAGCTGCATAAACAGGATTAACTCCAAATGCAGTTGAAAATTCAGAAACTGACAGGGTGCACACACAATGTTCTTAACGTCACCTAGTTCCAAGCCATAGATAAACATGGCAATAGAAGTTTAGAATTCTAGCTCACAATGAGGACGCAGCTTTGAAAAGCGTCCACTGGCTTTATGATGTGTCAGAAATGTTAAGTGGTGCCCTCCCCTCTGATCTTCTCGGACCCTGGGCAGGAAAGGCATGGAAGGTTCCCTTGGTAGCAGAGCCTAGTCATTGCCACTTACCAACCCTGCCTCGCTCTAAGTCAGCGAGGACCCTGTTGGCGGAAGTGACATCACTCAGGAGGAAGTACTGCTTGAAAATGCCTTCCTTTCCCTCTCCTTCCTCAGGGCCTGTTCTCAGGGAGTCTGCCCTTTCCATAGGGGGTTACTGGGTGCTGGGCAGGCCACGTGATGTGTGAAGCTGGCCACCTCCTCCGAGGCTGGCTGCCAAGGAGAACTCGGAAAGGGACAGGGCGGAAGAGGGGTCTCTTGGGGCCAGACTCCTGGGGAAGATGGCCGTGGTGGAGCTTTGAAATGTCATCACAGTGTGGTATGGCACAAGAGCCACCCAAATTGAAAAGCGTCCTGTTACAAGCTTATGCACATAATGTCAGTGTCTGGGAAGAGTGCATATTGTATCCTCTTTCAGGAAGTTGACTGCTGCTGGCGGCATGCCACTAGCGGCAGATTTGTATGTTCCTGCCTGCAGACATAAATGTTAGCCAAGGGTGGCTTTACAAATACTAAAATGGGTGAATTTTATAGCCACTTGCTAATATCCACCACTTGGGCAAGATGAATGTCTGAATTGTAAAACATAAGCATTAGCTGCTTTTTGTTTACTTATTTACTTTTTGTGCTGTCAGGAAAACATCCAATCCTTTGGTGCTGTATAGTGAGAGGATTCCCCTGGGTACTTTGTACTTTAAAGTTGAAAACAAAATAGTGAGCTTGCACTGATTTACCATGGCACGGTACAGGCTGAAATAATGCACTCGCATTTTGTAAAGACCAGACCTACACGTAAAGAAGCGACGGGCCCCAATGAAGGAAAATGTAAGCATTCGTTATGACAGTGTAGTCACTGCAGTGGCAAAGACTCAGGACTAGGCTAGCAGCTTACACTTTGACATTGCAGTGAAGATGGATCTTTGCTTTTGTTTAGGGACCTCATAGTCACCGTTTTGAAATTCCTGATGCCTGTGAAAGAAGGGAACACATTCCTTCTGGACTGCTTCAGGATCTTCTGTAAGTGGGCGGTCCTGATGGTTGACCTGTACACTGGTTAGAGTTCTTGGACACAGGTGTGCTGTATATGGGTAACTGGTATGCTGGAAAGTTCCCAGAAAATTCACCTCATCGATTCAGCAATACATTTTTTAAAAGGCTGAGCCTGTGATGGCATTAAGTTGCTTCATTAGCCCTTCCAAACTTGCCATTTGTTCACTCAAATCATCTTGTTCATACACCTACAGAGAGGATGAGAGCAAAGAGTTAGTCCAGGTGAGTACTGAGACATTCCTTTAATGAAGGCAGCAGCCATCTAATTGGCTTACTCTGCATTCTCAGATTTGACACACGGGCCTGCAGCCAGCAGTTGTGCTCAGAGTATAGTCATCGAATAAAGACGCTGGTAAGTAAGAGGTGGTGATGAATGGCTGCATATGATTTCACTGACTTCATCCCTGCTATAAGAGTCAAAAAAATCTTATTTCAAATCCAGTTCTACCAATCACTGGCTGTGTAATCATGGACAAGTTAGTGAACCTCTCTGATGTACAGTTATCCTCAGCTATAAAATGGTGATGATGATATATCTATTTCACAGGCTATCCTGAGCATCCTGTGACATGTCTTGTGACTGTCACAGAGTCTGGCCCACAGTGAAAATTCAATATGTCACTCCTTTTCCTTTCCATAGGTCATCCATCAGGATAGAAACAAAATTTAGATCAGCAGCTTTCTTTTCTTTGCAAAACAACATAGGCACATTGTACTGTAGGAGCTTAATGGGCTTTGTCTTGAACAGTGAAAGGTCTGAGGATTATGACTTTAGTTTGTGTGCAGAAACAAAATTCTAACTCCAAACCAGAGTTGGTCCATTTATAGTTGCAAAGGTAACGTTACAGCACAATTCGACTGGTAGGCAAAATAAAGATGTAGAACTCCAGAAGTCAAGGGCATGTACTCTGCAACTCTCACTTACTGGGCGCCCCAGAATCAGGTCATTAGTGACACTGGACTATTAGTTATCACAGATCCCCTAGTCACTCACCTCAGGGATTCTGATTCAGCAAGTATAGGAGGGTTAGAACCTCTTTCTCTCTCTCTTTAAAGCTCTCCAGGTAATTCTTACGTCAGCCAGTACAGGAAACAAGGCTGTGGTGTTGATTTAAATCCTAGTTCTTTTACATACTTGGTTGTTTTTGAGTCTGTCTCCTTATT
The DNA here is from genome assembly GCF_040802235.1 of Manis javanica. NCBI lineage: Eukaryota > Metazoa > Chordata > Mammalia > Pholidota > Manidae > Manis > Manis javanica. Next base: position 106,567,515 of record NC_133164.1, on the reverse strand, counting down.
TGACAAACGGGAATAGCAAGCTTTCCTTATTGGGTGGTTGGGAGTATTCAACAAATTAGTAGTAAGTGGCCAATAAGTGTTGTTTTTTTTCCCTCAACATAACTTTTGTCTTGACTAATAGAGAACTACCGAATTATTCTTGGCTAGCCCATTCATTTGATTAAGTTATTGAACCAATGAGGCCTGAGTCATGATTTCTAGCTCTGCATAGGCCAGAAAGCATTACTGGCAGAAGGCACATCTAATCCTGCTGATTAAATATGCTTGATCCCAAGAAAACAAGGGGGAGGTCACATGGAGGGATAGGCGCCAACTCACTCCAGCTACTAAAGAAACAGCTCAAAATGCATGGTATTAAGCCTGTTGGAGATGATAGGAATCTCAGCATACCAAGGAGTGATTTGGTCATATAGTATGTCATCTCCAAAGCTTGATGGGGATTGAAAAGTTGTCAGTTTGGTTCAAAAGACTGGTCTTTATAAGAGCAAGGAAGCTGAAGTGAGGTCCTTAATTGGTAATTTATTTCCCAAAATGTTGTGTTGGCTTTTTGGATTGTTTTTCTTGAATTCTCTAGGCCTTATTGTCCAATAGAACAATCACTGGCCAGTAACTACTGGAGTTTTGACATGTGGCTAGTCTGAATTGAGATGTGTTGTATGTATATAATACATATCAGATTCTAAACAATTAGTACAGACAACATAGACTATCTTATTGATTTTTTTCATTTATGGTATGTTGAAATCATAGTATTTTGGAAATATTGGGTTAGATAAAAGGTATTAAAATTAATCTCATTTATTTTTACATCTTTTAATGTGGCTTCTAAGCAATTTTAAAATTACATGTATAGTTCACATCACATTTCTATAAGACAGTGTGATGTAGATTATTTGCTTCATTTCCCTTAATATATAATTTTACTGCTCTTTATATTATACCTTTGGCTTTCTCTCCTTGGAGTCAATCTTAAATGCAAAAATGGGCCACCTGACATGATTCCTTCTGAGATGAGAAATATTAAATAAATGTAGGTATTGGATCTGACTTGGGAAATGGCCATCAGTCCTGAGACTCTGCAATAAACAGCCATATCCTGACAAAGTAGTGCACTAGGTTCTTATAAATTTGAGTCTTTCTTAAGTATTCAAAAAGTAATACAAACAGTCACCTATATACACATATCTATATTCTCTGGTTTCTATGTAGTTAAAATATTTTATTGGTTGTAGTACTGAAACAATAAAATCAAGAAAAAATTTATTGTTCTTCCAGATGAGATGATGTTAACCTGTTTTTTCCATTTTCTCTTCCCCTTCGAGCATTCTGATTTTTCAAGGTATGTGATGTGTTATTTCCTTGGCATTCTCTTAAATGTTTTCTCTTGAATTATATTCAGAAACACTCTAGAGTTTTCTAAATCTGTGTTTAGGCAACACCTTTTAAAAATCTTCTTTATAGTACATTTTTAGGAGATCTGTTTGCTTTCTCAAAATTTAGATTTTTGGGGTCTTTTGATTTTCTTTCTGAGTTTTCTAATTTGATCTGCTTATTAGCTTCTCCCCTTCATTAGTAAACTATTTCTCTCAAATAATTAAACTTGCTCCTCTTATTTTCTAAATGTTAGCTCCTTCTCTTTTTTTCTTCTTAAACACCTTCCTTCACTTCTCCATTTTGCATTTTCTTCTTGTCAGTTCTATATTTGTAGGCTATTATGACTTTGGAAGTGACTTGAATAGTAGATTCAGAAAACCCCTTACAGTGTAGCTTTTTGTTTCTATTTTTTTTATTTTGAAGAATAATTACATAGTCTTATTTCCAGGTGTGCCAACGTATTTCATCCCGCTGGAAGGAAATACATATACACACGTCTATAGATATATACGCATGTATGTAAAGCCACACCTCCTGTAGTCGTTGCCTGTATTTCTAAGACTACCTTTAAGCATAGCACCAGTCCCTGCTTCACCTGATGCAACATGAATTCCAAGGACGGCCTTACATTGGCTGGATCCTCTGTTGGCTTGTGGCCCTCCTCAGACACCTCAGGGGCTGTTGGCACGGATACAGGAAGCAAAGGAGATCTTGCCTTTCCAGCCAGCCCCAGGGAGGCTGTTTTAACATGAGTCTTGGGAAGAGTAGGCCCTGAAACAGAAAACACAGAGTGATAAAAGTCATGTATATAATGTTCTGGGGAATCATCTCTCAAGCATGCAAGCCTACTCCAGTGGGGTGGTATTGATTTTAGATTATTGCTCATTCTGAAGTATAGAAATGAATTATGACACGGTGAATGGGCTCATTTTACTACTGAATGGAAGACACATTCTGATGAGGCCTCTGCAGATGATGCTCTACCAGATATATGTAATTTCAAGGGGATTCCAAATCACAATGTAAAAAGTTGCCTGGAAGCCCCAGACAGTTCATCATACCCTGTACAATGTCAGCCAAGTTCATTTGGTGCCAACCTCAGCTCTGGGTGAGAAAGCCTTGTGGTAACCTACCTAAATCAAGTGTAAATTGTTTAAGAATACCAGGGAATATCTGCTCAGTTAAAAGAGATGGTTGCTTTGGTCTACATCTGGGTATTAGATGTCACCGCAAAAGTAAAGTCCTTCATGGCTAAACTGATAGAATCTCATTACTAATTCTCTTTTAGATTAAAAAAAAAGATATTATTCTGTCCTGATTGGTATAGTTTCTCTCAATAAGGGACATTCTAATGCTCATGAAAATCATTTGAGGAAACTGCCAAGTTTCAACTAGATGACATTTCCATCTGTTATAAACAATGGGTACTTTTCTCTTTAGGTCTGACATTTACCTTATAAATCCTGCTTAGCTTATAGCAGTAATATAATTTGTCCTTATAGCCTGAAATAAAAATTTGATTAAGGGTTATTGAATCCCCTACTATACGTCACATACCTAAGGACTTTGGTTATTCTTAGCTATGTATCTCAAAACTCAGTATAAAAGTTATTGAATTAAACCTTGTGAAGAAATTTGCCTTTATTCTCTTCTATCAGCAGTGATGACATTTGAATTCTAATCATCTGAATGTTGTACTATGTATTTGGGGGAAAAATTTTTGTTTGACTAAACATAATCGTAGTTAATAAAACTCAGAGGTGCACATTGTCCAGGTTTAGAGACAGAGTTATCCCAACATGGGCTGCACCCCCTCTACAGACTGCGGGAGCTGTGGCTGACAGCAGGTAGAGTGCAAAGTTCCTAAGTGCAGTTTATGTGGGAAATCATACCTGACTGGTTGCCGAAGAGGCCAGAGTCTTTAAGAGGTTTCTCCTAAGGAGTTTAATTCCCTTGGGAGGAGTGCTTCTGGAACACCTTTTCTCAGGAACTAATGCCTGAGAGCGCTGACTGCCTGTGGTCACATAACGTGCCCCTTTACAAATCTCAGTTTTTTTTTGTTGTTGTTGTTGAGAGGGCATCTCTCACAAATCTCAGTTTTTTAGGGTATTTATTCTGATCTCTTTTCTGGCCTCATTCTCCTCCAGTTTTACCCCTTTGTTACCTAAAATAGCATGTTTGTGATGACTGACATAAATAGTCAAAGGTCACCTTGGGTAACTGATTTTATTTTGTAAATATGTAGATTTTAAAATATGGACTAAAGGAAGAACAGGAAATCCCAGCTGACACCCTAATTTGTTGCTGGAAGATGATGAAAATCATGTCATTTGAATTTGTACCCTTATTTCCTATAATAAGTTGTAATGATAGAAACTTGGATTTTATTTCTGGGAACCCATTTCAAACTATTAAAATATCAAAACTAATAACCTGAATAAAGAAAACAAAAATGTGTGTATTAAATAAATAAATAAAACTTAGAGGTTATCCTACAATCAGAGAAACAGGAGGAATTTGCTCATTGGGAAAAAAATAATGCACATAATGTAATAGGCCAGCAATTTGCTATATGCTCAGCAAAATAAGGGATAAATCCTAACACAGGAACTTTTTCTCATTCTTCTGCATGTCATTTCTTCACATTTATAATCTTTTCACTCTTTTCTTAAACTTCAGTGATCAAAAGTTCACATTTGGAGTGATTTATCACTAGAGGGTGATCTTAGGTTTTTGGTAGCTCAGATGGAAAGAAATAGACAGGAGTAACATTAATTGTTTTCTTCAGAGGAAATTTATTTACTGAGTGTCTACTATGACAGATGCTAAGCAGTTTAATTCATTTGAGGCAAAATAACATAGTGGGGAAGAATTTGAGATTTATAAATCCTATCTACATTCAGATATTGGAAAACTCCATTATATACTAGCCATGTAATCCCTTAGTCAACTAACTTAACATCTTTTGCTATTTCTTCATCTGTCAAGTGGGAATGATAATTTGTGAGAATTAAATAAGATTGTGTATTTAAAGTGACTGACCCCTGCAACTTTTTCAAAGAGGGCTAGCTATTAATATTTAACTAACAATTCTGCTAAATATTATTTCCAGTTCACATATGAGTATACCAAAGCAGAGAGAAATTAAGTAATTTGATCAAATTCACACATTTAGAGGAGGGCAAACAGAGTAAGAATTTGCATCAATGTCTGTCCAACTGTACTGAGCAAAATAAAGTTTTATTAAAATGTTGATCTAGCCCACCCAATTTAAAAGAGATTTTTGAAAAAGCAACGTAAAAGAATATGAAATACAGTTCAAAGACTATAAGTAACTTGAGAATAGAAACTATTCATTGTATTATGGTTTCTCATGGTTGAATTAAGTTTTAATAAAAAGAGAAAAACAAAACTCTAATAAGCTCTGACAATGGTTTGAACTACTTTTATTACAATGTTGTTTAAATATACACAAACATAAAACGGTACAGCCTTTGTAAGCTTGTAGTTATTTTACTATGCTATAAAACCAAAACACACATAAAATTAAATAGTGAAGTTTTATAAAAATAGTACAATTTGAATTAACATCATTAATTTAATGTGATGGATGAGACTGGGTAAAACAAAATAGCCATAGAAATGTGGTACTGACTGCTATGCCCTAAGTCATTTTGGGTTTGTCATATATGTTGTTTTTTCTACTAATTTCCTCTGGTCGGATAGTAGGCACAGCTTCATTCTTCTGGAGAAGGGAATGCCAGCTGGTCCCCATAGGATGTGAACAAACCATTTGGATATTAAGTCCAGCTCTATCTTTTCTCTTTAGCCTCTGACTATAAAGGCGGTATTCATGAAGCTGACCTCATTGTAGACCCAAATACCAAGGCAGACACTGCACACCCCGGCAGAAAGATGCTATCAAATGGCCCTCCAGGTGCTCCGACATGTGTGATTCACATTAATATTGTAGATGATTACTTAAGTGAAAGTAGAAGATTTAAAGAGCAGTTTTCGCAGAGTACTGGTACACACTAACAATGTACCTAACGAACACCTACTTTGAGTTACATTTTCTGAATTATGTTTATCTTCCCTTCTAGAATGTTCACAATGTTCTGTTTAACCAAAGTTTTGCTTTATTGCCACAGAAAGCTGTTTCTCTTAGCATATTCCATGAGTCACCCCTCCCTTCCCCGTTTTAATAGAGCAGGTGCATTTTAAGAACTATCATATTTTTTGTATGTATATTTTATTTATGTATTTTTTGGCTACAACTTTGACTTAGGTCTACTTGACAATGAAATCTACATGTTTTATTTTATTTACTTTTAATTTTTAGCTTTTAAATTTTTTAATAGACTAAACTAGGTCTGAAAAATTTACAATTTAACACTTAACCAAACATATGCGTGTCTAACATGTTCTGCAAATAAATTCACCATATCTACAAATAGACTCACAAAAGAAAAAGCAAATGGCAAGGGGAATAGGAACTTCAGACAGGCTGGGCCTCTTTTATACTGGGAAGCACATAAGAATAAACATCTTTTAGAATTTATCAGACTATTCTATTTAATTCCTTGCTATTTCTTTGACTTTTTTTCTTTTTGCAGCCTTGCATGTCAAGAAATTACATTCTTATTATAAAAGTATATTTTATTGTTGTATTTTCTGTCCAGGATCCTAAAAACTTGGGCAAATCCACACTATAGTATATTGGCATTGGGGACACTTATATTATTACCATAAGATGCCGGTATGCCTAAAGAGTACCATAACTCAAACCCATTACAAAGAAGATCATATAACAATAGATTTTATCTAGTGTCCAGGCAACAGTTACACATTCAGAACCTACAGAGTGCTGAACAATATGTAAGACACTGTGCATTTTACAAAAGGAATTGAAGATACTGCCTCAGCTTGAAGACCACACAGAATATTTAAGTCTCAAATGACTGCCTTTTCTCAAGTAATATTCACAGATTCAAAGAAATTTAGCATGTGGGAACCTCGAGGGCTCTTGGAGTTCATCTGCTGACCTTCCCTTTATTTTGTTGAAAAGAACACTGAGGTCCCTGGAGATCAAGAGACTGAGGTAGCATTAATTTCAATGAAATTCCAGTACAGGCAAAGAACCTAACAGTCTCTTGGAGTTCATTATTAGCAGGTTTGTAGGATGTATTATATGGCCTTGAATGTTTTTCTTTTCCTGGATGGGGAGTTAAAGAAAAGACTGAGGGAAATTTTCCAGGAGAGATTTATCAACTGCCAGGAAGACAACCTTGGTCTCAAAATTGCCCTTTTGTAAAGGGGAAAGATGTTTTAAAACAAAGATTTTAGTGTTGGAAAACTGACACCTATGCTCCTGGCTGTGCATTAACTCTGTCTCTATGCTGTGTTTGTATCTGAGTAGATTCAGCATGTTCCATTCTGAACCTCAGAGGCATTAAGCTTGGACACTGGTGAATGTTGATAATTGGTCTAAATGTGCATAATTTCAATGGAACTTCTACAAGCTTTATCAGAGCACTATATCAAAGCAAAAGAGAATGAAAGACAAAAGTTAAGAGCTCTCAGCTGCTGACTTTATAGTCTTAACCTGGTAGTCAATATTCTCTGTGATCACTTCCAGATATGACTTTCAGAATGTGATCGAGAAAACCCACCTCACTTTCAGAGAGGGAGGTGAGCATAGCTGAGACTGGCAGCAAAAGATAGGAAGGCCAGCCCTGGGGCTCTGAGAGGTTGTTTCTTTATAGATAGACTTTGAGAAGACAGGGGTTCCCAGTCATGACAAAAGGTATTTGATTTTCTGTATTATTTACTTTTTTTCTTCCATGATAGTAAAATGTGTGTGATCTACACAATGATCTCCAAGCACAGAATGAGTGCTCAAATACTCAAACATTGAGGATGAGTCCTAGCCTTGGACTTAGGAGACCCAGTCTTATTTTGTCTTATGACTTTGGCTCATGAGTCTAAGTTCTTTGGGTCTTGATTTCTTTATATCTATAAAGTTTAATTGAATCTTTAGGCTATCAGCTATAAAAATTATACAAGTAAGGACAGTGCAAGCTCTTTTACCTATACTTCACTTTACATTGGGATTTCTTTGCTCTCTTTAAGATTTGAAAAGCATTGTTTAATCAACTGGTGAAAATGAGTCCAAACAAATCTCCAGCAAGTAAATCCTTAAATCGTAAGTTACTGTAATTGGATTTTAAAAGGATGCTTTCTAGAAGGTTGCACCATCATTTTATTTTAAAATTATTAGTGAAACACCTTAACAACCATTATGGTTGCTTTGCTTTTTTTATTTCAAACTAACAATAGTTCACCTAAACATAAGCTGTATGAAATTACTGTGAGTTTAAATTACCCATGATTAATTGGAAAATTTAAATTTGCAAATGCTCCAGCCAAAGCCACTATAGATTTCCCCTTGCCAGGATACATGCTGAAGAAGTGTTTCAGGCGACCCTCAGGTAGAACACACAGTGCTGCAATGCTAAATCAGTGGGTTTACACTGATATACAACTAATTGAATGAACATCACTTCAGTTTTAATGTTACTTTTCTCAGCAGGACCCACTGAGGGGGGAAACGCAAATGATACGGGAGCTCTGAGAAGGGCCAGCAGTGAGCATCAGCTGTAGATGAGATGCCTCAGCAGGAATTTACTGTTTTAAGCTTTATTTTCACAGTACAGTTATTAAACATTTCATTTGCTCATTAGGTACATAATATATGACTGCCAGGTGCAGACTCCTGCTAGCATCTCCCTGCAGAGGGTTCTCCCAAGTAAAATGATTCTTGGTGAGAAATGCTGAGAGAGAGCTCAGCAGGAATGGAGTGAGCAGACTCCTCCCAGTCACATCGGGGGCCAAGGTGCAGCGTGATTGGGATTTCAATATGAATTTCTGCATCCTGGCCTCCTTGTCCTGTTTCCTATCTTACTTTCCACTTCTTCACCCTGAAGAATAAAGTTAATATGGGTTCATTCGAAGAGGCCTGGGTTCTCCTCTCCACTTTGTCTGTGACCCATCCTGTCATGCTTGGTGAATGAAATGGCCTCTCTCAGTCTGGTTTCCACAGGAACCATAATGTTATTCCAACATGTAGTTATTATTAAGTAACTACTCTGGGCTCAGGTTGTCTGGGGGAATACAAAAGTGTCATATAGTCCTATTCACTTCTCACATACAAGGAGCTTCTGAGGCTCTGGAAGAAATAAGAAATACGTACACAGAATACTTTGTGTAATATTTTCAACCTTTTCATGTTCACAAAATATTGAACAAAAAGGTATGATAGCCTCAGGCATTACTCATGAGTGACTGCATTTCAAACATATGTTGGCACCAGCCTTAAAGCATTTAGTCTACTATGTGCATTATGTTTTAAGGGTGTTAAATACATCAAAATGCCACTTGTGGGGACAGACGGTTTGTGGTCTTCTCCTAAACTTCCTATTTCTCCTCAAATACATGGGGGACATGAAATGTGGGCTAATGAGGTGTTTCTGACCTTCTCTCTACCTCGTTCTGCTCCTCCCCATGGAAGGTGTAAAGGGGGGCTACTCTGAGTGATAAGTAACGTGGGTTTCATTGAGCCACCCTTCTGAGAAAGGTGGGTTTAATGTGCTAATGGTCACTACTTGAATTCTTATACCTGCCTGTGCTCTGACAAAGAAGACCCCAGACTCTCTGGCCTTGAACTTTCCTAAGGCTGTGTTTGTGATGCTAACAAGGAAAGGTCTGACTCTGGTGGGCAAACAGGTCTTACCTTCTTCTGTTCTAGCTCACAGTTGGTATGCCCAACAGCACAGTCAGGAAGGGAAGAAGAGGCCTCCCAGCTACTCCTACCCACTTATTCCAGAGTTATTTCAGAGTTATGAGTCTCTAGGACCCTAGATTTCCATTTGCTTATAGCATCTTTTTTTCTTTTGTTTCTTTCAACTGGAATCCAGGGAGAGAATGGGTAAAACTTAGGCAGTTTTTCCCTTTCCTCTGGGCACATAAACTATAACAAAACACTTTCACCTATATTGACTTGAATGTCTGTAAAAACAGACCTTTAAAAACATATTACTCAGGTCTTAGAGATGGGAGAGTCAAAGTTCAAAGAAGATAAGGGGCTTGTTCAAAGCCACTCAGCTGCTAAGTGGAGTTTGACTATTATTGTTAAAGTATATGCTCTTTCTTAGACAAAAAGAAATAAAAATAAAATTCTACAGAGCTGGCTTTGACGGAAAGCAGAGTAAAGTGGACAAGACATTCTTAGTGCTGGAAAGGGAAGCAGAGAGTGAGCATGGAGAACAGGAGGGAAGACAGCAGGGACCGGTGGGATGGAGGTGGGCATGGCAAGGAGGAGGAGGAAGAATGAATGAATAGATCTGTGCTCTCCTTTCTACCTTGATCCCAGGTACATGTTCCCTTCTAAGGGGAGAACCAAGGTAAATACAAAGGTCATAGCACCAAAGAAGCTTGGAAAACAATAGTAAGTGTAATGCATGGTTTTAGAGTTTCTCTTTGGTTGAATAATGCAAAAGGAGAAAATTTTCTTCAAACATCTTTCCTCTTTTTGTACCCCTTCTTCCTTGTGAGGTGCTCCCCACAAAAACAATTTTCTTTCTGTTTTTCCAACCCCATTTGCAACAAGAAGCAACAGGTTTGAGCTCATTATTTAAAGTTACTGCAATTCAGATGCTTTTTTGCTCCTAGGAGAAAAAATCAATTCTATTTCTTATAAAAAATAGGCTGAAAACTCTAGCCAAACTTATTAAGAGGAAAAGAGAATCAACACACATCAACAGAATCAGAAACGAGAATGGAAAAATCACGACAGACTCCACAGAAATACAAAGAATTATTAAAGACTACTATGAAAACCTATATGCTAACAAGCTAGAAAATCTAGAAGAAATGGACAACTTCCTAGAAAAATACAACCTTCCAAGACTGGCCAAGGAAGAAACACAAAACTTAAACAAACCAATTACGAGCAAAGAAATTGAAACAGTAATCAAAAATCTACCCAAGAACAAAGCACCCGGGCCAGATGGATTTACCTCGGAATTTTATCAGATATACAGAGAAGACATAATACCTATTCTCCTTAAAGTTTTCCAAAAAATAGAAGAGGAGGGAATACTCCCAAACTCATTCTATGAAGCCAACATCACCCTAATACCAAAACCACGCAAAGACCCCATCAAAAAAGAAAATTACAGACCAATATCCCTGATGAATGTAGATGCAAAAATACTCAATAAAATATTAGCAAACAACCTAAGACAGTGAGACAATGAATTTGACCGGATCTGTATTGTTGGAACTCAACCAGGAGTTGGGAGGGGTGCAAGTTGTAGCAGTCCAAAATCTTATGACTATAGACTATCTATGGTTAAAAGAACATATGGGATGTGAACAGATCCCAGAAATGGGTTGCTTTAATCTGTCTGATTTCTCTCAGACTGTTCAAGTACAGTTGGACAATATCCATCATATCACAGAAAAATTTTCACAAATGCCTAGGGTGCCTAAATGGTTTTCTTGGCTTCACTGGAGATGGATGGTAATTATAGATTTGCTATGTTTATGTCACTGTATTCCTATTATGTTAATATGTGTGTGCAAATTAGTTAGTAGTTTAAAACCTATACATGCTTAAGGTACTCTACAAGAAGATATGTCAAAGAAATAATCAATCCTCCCATGTTTTCTTCCATATGCTACCTCTATAGCTTTTCTTCTTCCTTCCTAATTACAACCCTTAAATAGAATTTGTGCCTCATATCGAATTTACCGAGTATCATAATTCCTCCAGGTGGTAAAGATACCTCGAGACAAGTGCTGGGCATAGAAGCCACAGGGCATAAATCTGCAAAGAAGTAAAAAGCTAACCTTTTCAAACAATATGGCTTCTCTCTCACTTACCAACTTTACATTTCCCTGTATGGCCCCAGAAGATGACTGGTTAGCCAGAGACGGGTAAGATTCCTCAAGGGAGGAACAACCTAAGACAGGCACAGTCACAGGGGGGCCATCAGGTAAGAAATTGGGGATCAACAGAGGTGAGGCTCAGAACCTCACCCCCCCTGCTTTGAGAGAAATCTTCTGCATCTGTGGATGTTTTGCTGCCCTTGTCTAGCTTGGATTAATACTTAGTCCATAGGCACACACCTGATCATCTACATTTGCCCTCTTACAACACTAAACTATGTTTTCTACCTCTATCTTGCATTTACCTACCACTTCAGCATTTTATTAAAAATAAAAATAATAATAATAATAAAGGGAGAAATGTGGGATCCACATATAAATCAAGTATAAATATCAAATGAATATTCATGTTTGACCTGATTGTTTATAGTTCATAATGTGTGATCAAAACTGAATGTTTCTGTGATGAATGCCCTTGTACTGTTCACCATGTAAGAATTTACTCACTATGTAAGAATTCGTTCACCATGTAAGAACTTGTTCGTTATGCTTCAGAAGATTGGAGACTGACGAGAATTAGAATTAGGCTTGAGATGGATTAATGATTGTACATTGAGCATTGACCCCCCTATACTGAATTTTATTGTTGCTAACAACCATTTGATCAATAAATATGAGAGATGCCCTCTCAAAAAAAAATATTAGCAAACTTAATTCAAAAATATATCAAAAGGGTCATACAGCATGACCAAGTGGGGTTCATCCCAGGGATGCAAGGATGGTACAACATTCGAAAATCCTTCAACATCATCCACCACATCAACAAAAAGGACAAAAACCACATGATCATCTCCATAGATGCTGAAAAAGCATTTGAAAAAATTCAACATCCATTCATGATAAAAACTCTCAGCAAAATGGGTATAGAGGGAAAGTACCTTAACATAATAAAGGCCAGATATGATAAACCCACAGCCAACATTATACTGAACAGCAAGAAGCTGAAAGCTTTTCCTCTGAGATCAGGAACAAGACAGGGATGCCCACTCTCCCCACTGTTATTCAACATAGTACTGGAGGTCCTAGCCAAGGAATCAAGATTGGAAAAGAAGAAGTTAAACTGTCACTATTTACAGATGACATGATATTGTACATAAAAAACCCTACAGACTCCACTCCAAAACTACTAGAACTGATATCGGAATACAGCAAAGTTGCAGGATACAAAATTAACACACAGAAATCTGTGGCTTACCTATACACTAACAATGAACCAATAGAAAGAGAAATCAGGAAAACAACTCCATTCACAATTGCATAAAAAGAATAAAATACCTAGGAATAAACCTAACCAAAGAAGTGAAAGACGTATACCCTGAAAACTACAAGACACTCTTAAGAGAAATGAAAGGGAACACTAACAAATGGAATCTCATCCCATGCTCTTGGCTAGGAAGAATTAATATCATCAAAATGGCCATCCTGCCCAAAGCAATATACAGATTTGATGCAATCCCTATGAAACTACCAGCAACATTCTTCAATGAACTGGAACAAATAATTCAAAAATTCATATGGAAACACCAAACACCCCGAATAGCCAAAGCAATCCTGAGAAAGTAGAATAAAGTAGGGGGGATCCTACTCCCCAACTTCAAGCTCTACTATAAAGCCACAGTAATCAAGACAATTTGATACTGGCACAAGAACAGAGCCACAGACCAATGGGACAGACTAAAGAATCCAGATATTAACCCAGACATATATGGTCAATTAATATTTAATAAAGGAGCCATGGACATACAATGGCGAAATAACAGTCTCTTCAACAGATGGTGCTGGCAAAACTGGACAGCCACATGTAAGAGAATGAAACTGGATCACTATCTAACCTCACACACAAAAGTAAACTCAAAATGGATCAAAGACCTGAATGTAAGTCATGAAACCATAAAACTCTTAGAAAAGAACATAAGCAAAAACCTCTTAGACATAAACATGAGTGACCTCTTCTTGAACATATCTCCCCAGGCAAGGAAAACAACAGCAAAAATGAATAAGTGGGACTATATTAAGCTGAAAAGCTTCTGTACAGCAAAAGACACCATCAATAGAACAAAAAGGAACCCTACAGTATGGGAGAATATATTTGTAAATGACAGATCTGATAAAGGCTTGACGTCCAGAATACATAAAGAGCTCACACGCTTCAACAAACAAAAAACAAATAACCCAATTAAAAAATGGGCAGAGGAACTGAACAGACAGTTCTCCAAAAAAGAAATACAGATGGCCAACAGACACATGAAAAGATGCTCCATATTGCTAATTATCAGAGAAATGCAAATTAAAACCACAATGAGATATCACCTCACACCAGCAAGGATGGCTACCATCCAAAAGACAAACAACAACAAATGTTGGAGAGGTTGTGGAGAAAGGGGAACCCTCCTACACTGCTGGTGGGAATGTAAATTAGTTCAACCATTGTGGAAAGCAGTATGGAGGTTCATCAAAATGCTCAAAATAGACTTACCATTTGACCCAGGAATTCCACTCCTAGGAATTTACCCTAAGAACACAGTACTCCAGTTTGAAAAAGACAGATGCACCCCTATGTTTATCACAGCACTATTTACAATAGCCAAGAAATGGAAGCAACCTAAGTGTCCATCAGTAGATGAATGGATAAAGAAGATGTGGTACATATACACAATGGAACATTATTCAGCCATAAGAAGAAAACAAATCCTACCATTTGCAACAACATGGATGGAGCTAGAGGGTATTATGCTCAGTGAAATAAGCCAAGCGGAGAAAGAGAAATACCAAATGATTTCACTCATCTGTGGAGTAGAAGAACAAAGGAAAAACTGAAGGAACAAAACAGCAGCAGAATCACAGAACCCAAGAATAGACTAACAGGTACCAAAGGGAAAGGGACTGAGGAAGATGGGTGGGTAGGGAGGGATAAGTGGGGGATGAAGAAAGGGGGTTTATGATTAGCATGCATAATGTGGGGGGTGGGAGAAAGGGGAGGGCTGTGCAACACAGAGAAGACAAGTAGTGATTCTACAACATTTTGCTATGCTGATGGACAGTGACTGTAATGGGGTTTGTGGGGGGGATGTGGTATAGGGGAGATCCTAGTAAACATAATATTCTTCATGTAATTGTAGATTAATGATAAAAAAAAGAGTAAGAAATGGGGGATTACTCCCTGATAGGATAAAACTAACTGCAAATCAACGATTAATGCATGCTTAACATATCCTTAATTTTGATCTTTTAAAGGGTGTCAGATGATCAGCTATGGAACTACATTTTTCTGATTATATTTCTTTCTCTTAAAGAAAAAAAAAAGCAGTTCCTGTGTGGTGATCTCCAATAGGTTCTTCACAATGGTATAAAGGTCATATCAAAGTGTGGGCAAAGGGTTTGTTTGTGTTTATACAGAGGATCAAAGCCTAATTTGGCTACACAGAAAACGAATTAAGATACAGTATGAAGAAGAACTTTCAACATCAACATCCTCTGGAAGAGTCATTCCAGAAGATGAACATCAAAAAACTTCAACAAAGATCCTGGTGCTACTGCAGTTGTAGCTGCAGTCATCCCACCGGTTCCTGGACTTGCCATTGGAATGAAGAAGGAGATATCTAAGCTGGCCTGTGCATACAGTAAAACAACAAATTTGACTGGATCTATACTGTCGGAACTCAAACAAGAATTAGGAGAAGTGCAAGTTGCAGTGCTCCAAAATCATGCGACTATAGACTATCTACTGTTAAAAGAACATATGGGATGTGAACAGTTCCCAGAAATGTGTTGTTTTAATTTGTCTGATTTTTCTCAAACAATTCAAATTCAGTTAGACAATATTCATCATATCATTGATAAATTTTCACAAATGCCTAGGGTACCTAACTGGTTTTCTTGGTTTCACTGGAAATGGCTGATAATTGTAGGTCTGCTTTTGTTATGTAGCTGTATTCCTATTATGTTAATGTATGTGCTCAATTTAATTAGTAGTTTAAAACCTATACATGCTTATGTTACTCTACAAGAAGATATGTCAAAGAAATAATCAATCTTCCCATGTTTTCTTCCGTCTGCTACTTCTATAGCTTTTCTTCTTCCTTCCTAATTACAACCTTTTAGTAGAATTCGTGCCTCATATCGAAAATTACCGAGTATCATAATTCTTCCAAGTGATAAAGATACCTCAAGACAAATGCTGGGCATAGAAGCCACAGGGCATAAATCTGCAAAGAAGTAAAAAGCTAACCTTTTCAAACAATATTGCTTCTCTCTCACTTACCAACTTTACATTTCCCTGTATGGCCCCGGAAGATGACTGGTTAGCCAGAGACGGGTAAGATTCCTCAAGGGAGGAACAACTTAAGACAGGGACAGTCGCAGGGGGGCCATCAGGTGAGAAATTGGAGACCAACAGAGGTGAGGCTTAGAACCTCACCCCCCCGTTTCAAGAGAAATCTTCTGCATCCGTGGATGTTTTGTTGCCCTAGTCTAGCTTAGATTAATACTTAGTCTATAGGCACAGACCTGATCATCTACATTTGCCCTCTTACAGCACTAAATTACGTTTTCTACCTTTATCTTGCATCTACCTACCACTTCAACATTTTATTAAAAAATAACAATAAGGGAGAAATGTGGGATTCACATATAAATCAAGTATAAAAATCAAATGAATCATATCTGACTTGATTGTTTATAGTTCATGATACATGATCAAAACTGAAAGTTTCTGTGATATGACTGCCCTTGCACTGTTCACCATGTAAGAACTTATTCACTATGTAAGACCTTGTTCACCATGTAAGAACTTGTTCATTATGCTTCAGAAGATTGGAGACTGTTGAGAATTAGGCTTGGGGTTGATTAATGACTGTGCATTGAGTCCCCTATACAGAATTTTATTGTTGTTAACAACCATTTGATCAATAAATATGAGAGATGCCCTCTCAAAAAAAAATATAGGCTGAAAAACCCCTCTTTTACTATTTTTGCTGATATGGTAGTGATCGAACTTTAGAGAAACCACATTCTGAATCTGTGAAGAAACATATGGCACTGCATGAAGTTTCCATGTTGTTTCATGAAAACATTAGAAATATGCAGGAACAATGCTGAAATCCACACATCCATCTCACACAACTTTTGTAATTATGTACTCTGAAGAATGTCATCATAAACCAAACTCATCTACAGTATTATGCAATAGATGACATTTTTAGTAAATATTTCATATGAGGTATAAATTTAATTTTCATTTTTCAAAAATAAATTTATTATGTAAATATTGGAGATATTTCCCTTTATAAAGACAATTTGATTGCCACAGAGGATTCTGTTTTCACAGTAAAACCTGGATTATTCAGGACCAGATTTCTTAAGATTTTGAAGGAAGTGATTTTAAAAATCTGGTTTCATTCTTTAATGGAAGTCATCAAATCACACACACACACACACACACACACACACACACACACACATATCATGACCATGGGTAGAAATACAACTTTCAGATTACATTCTAGGGATAGTACCCTACCAACTTAATCCAGTCTCTTTCAACTGTTCCAACTTAATCAACGAGGTATGCTCATATATGTTAAAAAACATTTTCAACTGTAAGAGTTGAAATCCCTCACTACTTCCACCCCAAAGCACGTGTGTGCCATTGAAGGGAACAGGTGAGCACTGCCATTTTCTCCATTGAGAATCCACCCTCTTTTCTGTATTTGGTTGACCACCGCGGAAGGGTGGTCTGTACTTGCACATCGCTTACTTATTCATCACGGCTCTCAGCCACCTGGCTTTTGCCCTCACCAATCCATAGAAATGTCAAACAAAAAGGTCACATAAATACTGTCATCATTTCTCAGCCTAATGTGTGTATACCTGTAAAACTCTCTTTGGGATTAGTTAGTATTATGTTACCTTAGTTCTAAGTTTCACAGCAATATTCCTAAATCAGGATGCTTCTTAAAATTGATTTTGTAAGATGATTATAGTTTTTATTATTTCCCTTAAAATTATATGACTAAATCAATGGAACGCTCTAAAGACAATGTCATCTTTATATACTTCAAGTGTTTAGGGGTAAACAGATGTCTGCAATTTCCTTTCAAATACAAACAAAAAAATAAGGTGGATTGATAAATGAATACATGTGTGGCAAAGAAAATACGAAAAAATATTAATGATTGAATCAGATGACAGGTTATATGGGAGTTCACTATAATTTTTCTGACATTTTATATTTTTATAATAAAACATTAGAAGGTAAAACAAACTATGGCAATTTTGAATCAAGGAATGATTGTATTTCAAACTGCCTTTTCCTTGAAATATTTCTCCCTTCTGGACATGCATCTGAAAAATTGTATAATAGGAGGCTGTCATTGTTCTCCTATCTATAGTATTCCTCTCTTCTTTACTCCCTCATAAAATATAGATTCTCCTTAGATTTCAGTTTTAAAATTTCTTTTTTTTTCTTCAAATTCTTTCTCTGGGAGTTGTCAGCTGATTCTGTCTACTGTGGATAAAAGTGCAATATTTCTAGACTCTCTCGCCTGGCCTTAGTGCATCTCCGTATCAAAAGGTGTTTCCAAGCTGTGGAGAGAAGTAGTCCATCTGGTCCATATCAGTAGGTGATTACAAGGGGGATGAGAGCACATCGGGACTCGGAGGGGTCAGGTGGGGTCCCTTTTTGCAGACGGGTCCTGAGAGACACAGGCAAATGAAGTGGATGACCGCTTGTAAGCAATAAATGGCTTTCTCCCACTTTATTTCTCCCTTTGACTGATTTCAGTTTCAAAGGTATTTTGTCCCGGGCTGGGAAATTATTTTCCTCCAAGAATTACACTAATATATGCTAAAACCCTTACCTCTCTGACAATAAGTCTCCAATCTAGTCTTCTGCTGTGAATTCCCTCTTGAATTCTGAATACTTATTCTTACACTTAGGTGCCCCACTGCCCCTCATGCTCAATGCATTTCACTCTTTCCCACCATCTCGCATTCCCTTCAAGGAGTAGTTTCTCAACTTAACTTAGCTCCTGTTTGTAACTGTTTCTAAAGATGCAGTATTTAAACAGCACCCTCTCCTTGGACCTCATCTTCCCCCTCATTCTTCACCTCTAACTATGCAGATAGCTGTGTCTTATGGAAGATAACTCTTTCAGTGTCCTTCTTATCTGTCCTCACTGCCATCAACTGATGTCACACCCTATCTTAATCTTGGTTTACTACTTGATCCTCCCAATTCACTGCTCTATTCTCACTCTGCCCTTTCCAAGTTTATGATCTCATAATTATTCTGGACATCAACCCCTCTGGCAAGACAGCTTTACCTACAGACTCTGAAAGCCTTGTGCTTTCACACCTCCGGGCCTTTCCTTACTCTGTTCCTTCTTCCTGGTGCACGTTTATGATTCTCCAGCAAGCAAGGCAAGAGAATACATATTACAGTCATACAGAACTAGCCTTATACCCTGTCCCTGCTCTTTAGTAACTGTGACCTTGCAGATACTATTTAATTCTTCTATACTCTGGGTTCATTCCATATAAAATGACATGGTCTACATTATAGAGATGGTGTGGGATTTATGAATAAGGCCTGTGCAAAATGGCATTCTTCTCAGTCCTTAGTTTATAGCTAACATGGAATTTGCAACCGGTAAATATTTATTATTATAAAGTGATTTCTATTTTACCCTGAATTATCTTAGAAGTGCAGTTTCCCGAGAACAGTCCATTCCCCAAAGATACTAGTTAATGAGATTTTGTTCTTTACTTGCAGTGAAACTCAGTATCAGTGGAAAATTCTGACTAATCCTCATCATGCTGGGCCAAAAAAGATCTCCTCGAGCCCACATATGGGAAATTATTTATGAGGCAAATATGTTTCTAGACAATGTTTCATAAACTCTTCAATATTCAACATGTTTTGCAGCACAAAATTTCTGAATATTTCATATTTATGAAATGATTGGATGCTAGTTCTGAAAAATAGGCTGTATGCAGTCTTGTACTGGACTTACAAATAAGTCAATATTAACTTTGGTTTTTGACATCTATATATTTATTTTTGTCTTCCAATGAGAAATAAATTCTCCAGTTGGACGTGTTGGACCAGTTCAAGTATGGAAAATGAAATAATAAATAGTTGGGAAGGAAACCAAAAAAGTGTGACAAAATAAAAATGTGGAAATATAAGTAATATACAGACAAAACTGAAATGAGGTCTATTTTTCCCCCTTTTCCTCCTGTGAATGCATGAGCTGGACATAAGCATTGTACTATGGAAAAGCATTAGAACATCTTTGTAAAAAATAATCTATGTAAACATTTACATGTTAAGGAAGATGCCAAAATATAGATGAACTGTTTACTTTTTGTGATGTGGTTATTCACATAATCATTGACTTTTATGTATATGAATTGTAATATAATTGTTCAAAAGAGTAAGCTCTGGTTCCAGAAAGTTCTAGATTCAAGTCCTGGCCCTGCCATTTAAATATAATGGAACACTAAATGACTTATTTTGTCTTCTGTGATTCCAAGGATCCTCATGAGTCAATGGGGAGAAATAATACTTTTTGTGTTTCTGTAAAGATTAAATGAGATAGTAAACTTATGGTTAAGTGCTTGGTGATGGCAGTTATGAAATATGCGAACATCATTTGCATGGTTAGAATCAGTTCTTTTTTTTCTTATCTATAAGGACCCAGCATATATTAGGCTTTATTGTTATATTAGAGAATATTGAAAATTGGTGTCTATTATAATATTAAATGTTCATTTAGGAAGGTAAGTCATCTAAGTGTGAAATACTTAATTAGAATCATACTACATACAAAGTAAATAGATAAAATCTGAGTTTTAACCCAGGAATGGATTAAAGCAGGTCCTGATTATGTAGCCTCAATGGAGTTTGGAGGAGGAGAGAGGAATGGGGCCCGAGAGGCAGGGATGGCCTCTGACTGGCAGAGGGTCAGCTTGGAGGAACTGGCTAACCCAGGAACTCAAGAAAAAGGTAAATATGAGTCCTCTGTGCAGAAAATTCTCAAACATAAAAAGCATCAAGAAATATAGGAAAATCCACTTTTAAACACTTTTCTCAGGGGTGGTTTACAATAATCTATGATTGTTTTTCTCTGATCTGGAGTTTTCCAAAATCATATACTTGAGTCTGGTAGGTGCTTGTGTGGCAACTGTTTCCATTTAGATTAAGAAGCTTTGATTCAGGATAAACAAAACAAACTTTTAGTGTAAAAGAAAAAGACAGAGAGAGAAAGGGAAATAGAGGGATGGATGGAGGGAGGAAGAAAGACTTCAGTTGCTCAAAAATTTACTGGAGAAACAAGTCCTTTCCTTGTAAAAACTCTCCTTTCTCCCACTCCCTCTTGACTACCTGCAAGTCTCTTGAAACATATTTATTTCATAGGATTTTTTATACCAAATTTATTATTTACAGTGATATCTTTCAAGAATTATATAATACAATTTAACTTGTTCACTACCTAAATATTTTAAAAAATTACATCCTATTCCATGTGGTTTATATTACTACTGTTTATGGGTTCACATTCCCTTACTACCACCAGAAAAAGTTTTAAAAATATGTTTTACATATTTAATATGCTTTTCATCCTAGTGTGACACTGGCTGAATCTGAAATTTTCATTGAGTGATGAGTCATTGTTTGGGGAAATGTGTGTACAGTTATTTAGTCTCTGTGGAAGTGCTTCCCACTACACACTGGAACACAGGCTACCACAAACGGGTTACGATGACCCCATAAATTGCAATACATCTCAGTTTCCCACAGGAAGTGGGCAGTGAAGAATGTACGCAAAGGCCCCAGGTGTTCCTACAAAAGGAATAACTTTATTTTGCAGAGTTTCATTTGATCAAGGCACAAGTGTTTAGCTTTCGGCCTTAGATCCCGGAAAGTTATCTCAGTAGAAAGGTCTTTGGAATTGGGTTTGAAAATCAAAACCAAAACAGAGCAAAACAAAAACAGGCTTTGGTGTTTACATTTCTGAGCCTACATGCAGGGTGATGACGAAATGGCAGGTTAAGTGGTCCTTCACTTATTAAAGACAATGAACAATTTGAGACTCTAATGAAAGCTATGAACCCACACACTGGAAAAAATACACACACATGCGTACACACACACACACACAGGTAAATAAAATTTCAAGTGAATTACAACACCCACAAGTTCTTGCAAGCACCCCGGGGAAGAACACACAATCTGTTCTAGAATCTCACTAGTAGCAGGTGTCTCCTTAGAAATGCAGAATCTCAGGCTCACCTCCCCATCCACGGAATTCAAAACTGTATTTTAATAAGATCTGCAGATGATGCCTAGGCATATACAACTGGAGAAGCATTACTTTCCAAAGTCCTGTTCATAGAGAGCTTAAAATTAAAAGCTTATATTTCAAATCACATTTGGAAAGGAATCATACTATACTATTCTTAATAAAACAAAATATATTATTTGTAAATGAGAAGACAAAGGTGTTGGTAATGTACACATGCTCAATGAGAAATAACCTTTTTCCTACTTCCAGTTGCTCATTTCCTGCGCCTCCCTTACTCTTCCTTGCCCCCTGTTCTCTTTGCAGTGGCAGTTTAGTCAGAAGTCAGAGCAGGGGTCTAGGAAATTCTGTAGGCTATAGTCACATTTAATTGGGTCATGGTGAGAAGCAATTCAGGAGATATGGTGCTTATGAGAGACAGGAAGTCAGGCACATAACCACCAAATCTGTGCATCTATTCATAACAACTGGTGGAGACACAGATTAATAAATTGGATGGGATGCTATTAATGTGGTTTGTTCATTTAAAGGGGCTGGTAGGATAGCTTCCTGGCTGTAAGGTATATTTATGATTTGAGAGCAAGACCTGTTCTTTTGGAAGAGGCCATGTTTCTCTCTAGGCTCAGGAAACAATATCCAGACAGGTCTGAGCAGCTGTTCAGCTTTTCTCTGCTCACCACTCTGTTGGCCATGCACGGGACCATTTCACTGACTGCCCTTTCTCTGTTGCATATACTTGTGGTGAAATACAACATTCAGGAGGCTGATCTTGTTTCACCAGCCACTGAATCATTAAAAGTCACTTTTAAGCTTCCTTCCACGTGATCCCACTGCTTCTTAACATAAGGCACTGGAAACTTGACTAGCCCAATTTAAAAGGCAATGTAGTCTCTAAATTATATCAAATCGGAAGCTCCTGGATTCAGTGGTAACATTTTTAACCAGCATAATTCATGTTTGCATGCTTTGACTTCATTAAGAAAATGAAACGAGCCCTTTTCAGACTAGACTTTATTTTGCCTGGGGATGGCTGTGGAAAACTGAAGCACTAAGGGGTTAAATGACTTATTCAAGGCTGACCCAGCCAATGAGGAGAGGAGCTGGTCCCTGGAGGCATTTTATTCTTTCCCTTTTTCAGTCACACTTGCTCCTGCTGGAGAAGAGACCTGGAGCAGGTGGAACTCTCCTCAAAGGGCACCACTCTCTTGCCTTTAGCCCTGCCCTGTGTTGGGCATCAGCTCAGACTTGTGAGCGCAAAGCAGCTTGCGTCTATTGATTAACTGAGGCACCACTCCACAGAGTGACCAAAAGGGAAACAAACAACTAAAATTTTAAATGCAACACCAACCAGAATGAAAGGTTAAACTAGCACTCTTGGCCTTTAAAAGGTATACTAGATTAACACCTTATTGCAGTTTGAAATAAGTCATTACTCTTGAAAACCATGGCTCAGGTGACCACAGAAGTAGAAGGATACAAACAACTTGGGAAGAGAATGGGAAATGTGAAGAAAAATATTTAAGAAGGGCTATTTGGAGTAGATAGGAAAAAAACAGTGATGGCAAGTACCGTTATCCCTAAAGCTTCTATGTGCAGTGATGTCCTAATATGTTTCTTATGTTTCTCCTTTTGAAATTAATTGGGTTTACTTATCACTGATTTTCCTCAAAAAAAAAAAACAAAACTTCTGTGAGTCCTTCTTACCACAAAAGATAAAGGCATTCCCTTTTGAGAGCCTTGACATTTTGGCAAATGAAGAGATTTTGGCAATAAGAGCATCAATCCACCTACACGCCTCCGATGAAAGTCAACCCTGAAACCCCACAAGATGTTTAACAGGCACTTGAGTTCTTTGGTAAGTCCTTGCCAATAAAAGTTAAAAACATTTAGAAGAAATAGGAGTTCTGAATGGTTTTCATACCTTTTTTTTTTTAAAGATAGATTACAGGTCATCTCTTTAGAAATAGTTTGCTGATGGTTAAATTCACACTTTTTTTTTTTAGTATCACAGATTTTCTGTTTGTTGTCAGTGGGTGAGATTTTGCATGACACATTTCCAGTCGTCCATCAACACAGGTTTATGTGAACGCTTTTTAGTTGTTTTGAAATGACCCCTTGCTCCCAAAGAAAGAAACTGGAACCTGACACTAACTGGTGAATTATAAAGAACAGTTGTCAACTGTTTTAGAATACTTAAGATGCACAGTATGCAGCCCAGAATCTTTATTCAAACGAAAACCTTTCTCATACTCATTCTTTTTCACAAAACAAGACAAAATGCAGAGGAAACGTCTACCTTTATTTCTGCAGTAATTAAGATTGCTAAGACTTCATAGGTTTCACTTCTCTTTAAAGAGGAAAGGCTATTTCATGTCACAGGGGAGAAGCTGGATTCAGGTGAGGAGAATCAATTTCATAACAGAGAGATTTGTTCTCAGGACTCTTTATTTCCACTGAGCCATATTTCCTCTTTTTGTGAGTAAAACAGATGTGATTCTTCTCCATGGGACTGTGGATGTCACTGCCTATCTGTTTCTCTTCAAGAAATTAAGTTAGTGAATAGGAGTGCCAGGTGTGGTGGCTTCATGCTCGGTTTTTGGGCTCTACACACTTCATCAGCTTTAGCATGTTATTTATAGTTCAGATTATACAAAATTTAAGTTCTTAATTTTTAATATCAAATGGTCATGAATTTGGAAATCGTTTCACTTTAGCTAGGTTTATCACCAGTATCTAACCCTTTCGCCAACTCTCAAGCTGCTTTGCTTCACCTACAGTCATCATTACACTTGAAACTGAAGACCTGAATTCAATTTCTGGCTCTTGCCTTTATTATTCTATTCTGACCAACTCAACAAGTATTTCTTGTGTGTCTATTATGTAAAAGCATTTATATACAAGTCCAGGAATAATAACACATGATCTTAGAAAAGTTAAACATTATTAACTTCTCTGAAGATCTGGCTCTGCACCAATAGTAGTGATTAGAGTTATTTTGCAGGTAGGCCTGACTTGACTTGGAAATATCCTTTATAAACTATAGAAGGTGACAAAATGCAAGCATTAACCTTATTAAAGACACTTTGATCCTCAAAATATTTCATAAATAAAACCTATAAGGAAGTAGTTAACCATGTGACCTATCAGGATTTTAGGAAATGTGAAAAGAATATTTGCTACATTGAAAACAACCTATTGCTGGCCTTTTCCTCTTTACTCCCTTGTCACTCACGGGGTCGCCTATTCCCCAGTGTAATTTGCAGACATTATTAAGTTATATATTTCAAATTATGTAGTCTACTAGGTAATAAAATTCTGAAAATTTATTTTTTTAAATTTTCTCTTATGATTTCTAGATGGCAACTCAATTCTTTAACCTTAGAGTTTAATGTATTAAGTTGATAATTAACCTCAATTTTATATATGATCTAGCAATTCCTGCTACAGTATTTCCTTTCATTTTTTAAAAGCTCGGCAAAAGTTTGATCAGAAGGACTCAAATTTTGACTCAACTGTGGTCATCTACTCCCTTCTCCCAACATCTTTCACCAATCCTAAAAAATACCAGCTGTTCATTTTCACTCTCATTGACCATCACATTCTCTAACGCACAAGCAGAGTGATATTGTCATGTGCCTTAACTTCTATCTTCATTTTACACTTCCTTCTGCTCATCTTTATTTTCATTTTTGGACTCCAAGGCCCTGGCCATTCATGGTGCATGGTGCAGAAAGCAAGAGATGTCAGCCCCCCGCTCTTTACCTTCATATAGTACTGGCAGGTTGGACCGGAGAGGTTAAGACAGACTGGAGCTATTCTGGAGTTCCTGGCTAGTCACTAGTCTTGCTGTAACTTCTTTACTCCACCTAGTCTACAATGGAGGGCATAAAACATTTACTCAAATACTAAGCTAAGTAACTGAACCTATCTGCTATAAAACAGTTCTTTTTAGGGGATATTTAATAGCTCGGATCATCCTAGAAGCCCTCTTAGAGGGAAAAAAAAGTCAACTATTTATACCACAAAAAGGTAAATAAAACCCTTTGTTTCTCTTCAATGTTGTATTTCCCTGAATCCTTTAAACTTAGCCATTAGCTCAACTGTTGACCTTGGGCAAACTGTGTAACCATTTTAGGCCTCAGCTTTGTCATTTATAAATGAGGCACCAATCACACAGCTGCCTCATAAACTCTCCCCTAAGTATCACTTCGCTCTCTTTGAGGCAATTAACAGAGCTCTTTCCTATTTAAATACTGGAACACAATACTGGAGGAAGTGGTGCTTTATTAAATAAATACATTGTAGGTTCAGAGTCACAAATACTGGTGATATAAAAGGCAAGTTTGACTTAATTATGTTTTCCAATGGATAACTGGTAACTTTGATAACTAGATCAAATCAAATCAAATTTCATCTATTAAAAATTATATTTATATCTATCTACCTCTGTATATGTCTGTTAGGAATGAGAACAGGTCAATTTCAAGGAGCGACTTCCAGAACAAACAAAAAACAGAGATGAGCTTCAGGAGATGAAATTTAACAGGAGGTAGTATAATTTTCTACTCTAGAATTGATTGGTGCTGTTAGCTTCAGTAACATTGTTAGCTTCAGTAACATAAAATCAACACATCTTTCCTACTTAGCTGTGCCAGTGATTTATTTGATCTGACCGGCCTGAAAGTCACCCTCTTGTTTCACTTGCTAAAGGATGTCTGAGCTCCCATGACCTCAGCCTGTGACTGATTTCAGGAGAATGGGACACTCACGTGGTATCCTTGATGAACACCACCCATGGTGGCCTACAAGTGGCTCAGGGAAAGCAATTGTATTAATATACTGTAGTAGTTTATTGGCAGTTTCTTGTGATAGCATTTTTACTGAAATGAGTCCTGCCAAAAAGATCAGGTTATAGAGGGAACACATGATTTCCCAACCAGTCATAAATATAAATCAAATGCCTTTTCTGTCCACTGTCAGCCACCTCCACCCACTCCTTGTCCTCAGTCCTCAGACAAATTGTAGTGCATGCCACAATTTGCAGAGGAAAAATCAAACTCAATTTCGCAGTACAATGAAGTGAGTTTTGGTCTTGTCATGTCCGCTGACATATTGATCCCTAGAATACTGAAAAGATCAGAATGTTTCAGGTTTTTGCTTTTATAAATAAAAATGTGTAGAAATGCAATGTATAAATGGAGGACAATATAGCACATGTGTCCCTTTACAGAGATGCAAGAACTCCAGGAGGCTAATGTTGTAAAACAATGCTACGATATAAAAGGCACTATTTAAGAGGTTACATTTTCTTTTCCTTTAGAAGTATGGCCCCAGAAGACAAATGGTCTCCTAATCCAGGTTCATTTAAAGTGCAGCTGATCATTTCACAGCTAAAAGGAAGCTTCACTAGTGAAGAAAAAAAAATACCCTATCTTGGCCCTTTGTAGAATTTATGTCAAATCTATAATGCTATAAGCCCAACACTCCATCAAACATTTTCTATTTAACCTGAAAGGGGACTAAGCCAAATCACTTATATGTCCACATCTGTGATTTGCTTAAAGTGCAGTGATTACAGCCTCCCTGAAATGTGTAAAGACTTCACAGTTACTCACGTCTATAGATGAAGCATTGAGAAACGGAACCACTTTATCACGAGGTGATGATGAAATTGTAAGAAATACCATAAAATACATTAGTCTATTAGGCTGAATTCAGCCTAACACAGCAGGTGGAAGGAAAAAGAATGGAGGAATGGATCTGTGTTTTCAGGTAGGCAGAATTTTAGTCGTTATGACAACAGGATGACTTTCTAATTAGCAGTTACTATAGAAATACTGCAACATTCTCTGCAACTCCATGGAGATGGTTACTGCATAATATGCGATGTGTTATATCTCATGTAAAACGGCTGGAAACAGCTCTGCAGGACTTACTGGAAGGCAAATCGAGGCATAGATCCACACCATTGCCCATGAAAAAACACACACAGGAATTCAAGTGGGGGACGAGCATCTTCATTGATCCTAATGTCAACGACTTCAAAGCAGAAGCAGCTCCTCATTTGGCATGTTCTTTAAAAATTATAGCAGCGCCTCACATTATCATATTCTAAAGCAATTTGCTTGTGGTAAGTAAAGATAAATTCATTAGCAATTATGCAGTCCTTCATTGTGGAATCCAGAGTAAAATTATTTGAGGTGTTTTATTTTTTTAAGCCGACAAGAGAATGACTTTACTTCATCAATCAGTTTGACTGAAGTAATGATTTTCTTAGAATTAGATTTTGTTGAAAGCCTGAGTATTTCATCTTTTAGGCTAAGAAGCATGTAGTTAATGTCACAGCTAATACATTTGTCAGTCTGCTAATTTTCTTTTTCTATTAGAATAAGTAAACATCAGCCCTTTCTTAAAAGCTACTATTTACCATGTGTCAGGAGCAGTGCAGGGAGAACTTATTTGAAAATCATGAGGTAAGACGTTATGAAATGAACAGGAATCACAGGAACACAGGAAGGGGAAGAATGAAAGGAAAAAGCATGTAATAATTCCAAAGTGCTGCAGGGTATGCCTCAAGGTGAGGGGGAGAGGTGAAGAGCGGGGGGACACTTAAAGGGGAAAAATGAAAGAAGAGATGGTTGTAAGAAACAGTTCAAATAAAAACAAGAACAACAGCAAAACAAAAGAGGGCTCGTAAACATACAATGGAAGTGAAAGAAAATGAGATCTTGACACATGACGTGGGATTGGAGAAATGGTTCTTCAGATGGCTTATTATTTGAAAGGATAGTGGTACAGACAAGATTGGACTCTATGTCCCATCTTTTAAAGACATAATACACTCATGTATGCTACATTATGTCAGACTTTGTTTAAGGCAGCTTTATTGTTAACTAGAAGAAAATAGTAACTAGTAAATAACAAAGCCAGTGCTTAGTTTTGCTTCTCCTCAGATGTTTCTAAAACTAGGGTTCTTTGGGGTCATTTTTTGTTATCACAGATGTCTGGAGCAGAGGTTGATTGGCAAACCTTGTGTTCCAAACCAAATGTTATTGCCACAGTAAAATTTTTGTTTAAAATGGACTTCAGAATATCATTTTCAGTTTTTCTCTGTATCATAAGTTATTTAAAAAATCCTTCTAAGTAGAGAGACTAGTTCTTAAGTATAAAGTACTGTACTATAGCACTTTAGTGTTTTGATATGTAAAATTGGTGTTCTTCAGTATAAAATAGCTACATTTCTTACGTTTCCTTATTAAAATGTGAGTGAAGAAGGCTTGTGAGGAGGTGGTATTCTTCAACTCAGAATTAATTCAGATGTTTCCCATTTTTAAAATCAGTCTGGAATGACTTACTTTAACAGGTTTCTTAAAATTTACCTTTGTCTTCGTTATTAAATTACATATAAACTAAGAGGCACATATGAGTTCCTAAAATTCCACAACTCATGATTCCCATGGTCACAAAGAGTGGGAAAAGATGTGTCATTCACTAGCTGTGTGGACTTAAAGCTGCTACTTAAACTCTCTGGGTCCCAATTCCCGTATCCATAGGGTCAAGAAAGCAGCTACCTCACAAGGTTGGTTTGAGGATCGAATGTGATGTTGCAAGTCTTCAGAAGCCTGTCAGTCATACAGCACTTGTTCATAAAGGTTAGTTATTGTAAATTAAACTGCCATCTGTCCTGAATACCAGCCTCCTCCAGGATCTTTTCTCTTGATGGTATTGCAGTGGGAAACAGAGGGCAGCCAGCAATCACCAGGCAGTATGCTCTTGATAGGAGAATTTCATTAAATGAATTTTCTTGTATACCCATTAGCAAGGACCTCATAGGTTTGGGGCAGTGTATAATAGCAGACCCTCGTGTGCGTGCGTGCGTGCGTGCGTGCGTGTGTGTGTGTGTGTAATATGTATATATGGGGGACAGAGAGAGGGGCTGGGACAATACAGACCTGCTTCTTTCGTGTTAGAAGAGTGATCTTCTGTGAAACGAAGTCATGACCTGCCTAGCCCTTGTGTCAGAGGAGACCCCCTCCTGCCAAGATCTGGTGCAGTGGACATCCAGGGATGGAATCTGCATCCCTCCTGTGCTCCACCCCACCTCCCAGGGCCTGGTGGCTGAGCATCCATACTACACACCATCGGGGTGGTGAGAAGACCAAAGATGATGTGCACAGAAAGCGATTAATATGATTCCAGGAACAATGCATTCTTAATATCAAAATAAAGATAATATTCATAATTCCAGTCTTATTTTTCCTGGTTTTTGCAGTCATCATGGGGCTTATGTAATAATGCAGTGACTAAAATCACTCTGGGTATGGATTTGAGTAACAGAAACTTACTCAAATGAATTAGCACAATGGCAGACTGGCCAGTCCAGCTGCCTGTGTTTGTTAAGAGGGGCTCCACTATTTACTTGGAACCACTGTACTTTACTATCTTATTCCTGATGTACTGGGTTGTTATGAGTTGATCTAATATTCCAAATGATTTTAAGCACTACATAGTTTTTTTCTTTATGTATCTACTTATCTATCTATTGACCTATTTTTCACTCTATGTCCTCCACCTCCACCCCAAGCCCTCCCCTGCTCTCTTCTCTCCTCTTCCTCTCTATGCACCCTTCTCATCTTTAATCCTGAACAGAAACAATGAGAAGTTCCGGTGCAGCCCTACTGGACACCAGCTGAGTAATAAAGTGAGCACTGCATTGGAAATTAAGGACTCCGGTTCTCATCTCTGCCATTTGATTTTGTTAGAAGGGCATCATACGGATGCCACTTCCTATCTATCTAAGTTTTGGCCTCTTTATTTTTACAATTAGGAAGTTGGACTTTGCACTGGGTATGACACTCCTTTCTGGCTCTGGAACTCTGAAAAAAGAACCCCTAGAAAATGACTACTGAAGAACACAAAGTAGAATTATGAGGCTACATATATTTCTCTAAAAAGTGGTATTGCAGACTTTTATACTTTTAACTCTAGTCTTGGAGTCTAGCCTTAAATGCTAGGGTGCATGTGGTGGACTAAAGAACCAGGAGCTTCTCCAGCATTCTCTAGTGGGCATACCTACTGCACATGTTAATGGCACCTAACCAGTATTCAGGGTTAATGACCAGTTTTCCAGAGGAGTAAAAGGCCCCTACAACCAACCATTTGCTTGTAAGGCAAATTCTTGAGAGCTGCACTGCAAACATCAGAAACAGACATGAGCATGCCAGGCACAAGTCAATGTTGAAAAGAAAGACTGCATCCAGCCTTCTCAGAAACCCTCGTGACACTTAAATAGAGGCACCGATAATAACAACTACTGTGTGTGTGAACACACAGGCACCTTACCTGGCTGGGATAAAAGTGGTGTGTAAGGGACTTTCGGTTCTATTGCACTCATTGGTGGAGGTAGCAAGGGGTTAGCAAAGCTGCGCAGTGGATGAGTTGGTCGAACACAGGCCGTAGGGATGGTTCTGCTTGGCGCCTCCTCACCGCTGGGATGATCAGGCTGCGCTGGGGGCAACATGGGTGGCTGCTGGGTGGTAGGTGCATCATTCACTGCTACAGTGGAGACAAGAAAAGCCATTTATTATTCCAGGACTAAACTTGTTTTCCCTAAGTCAGCTGAAGGGTCCCTGGATCAGTCCAGACATACATATCAGGATCTGGACAATGTCTTCCTCAAGTTAGGAACATCCTCATTCTTCTTCCTTTCCAAACTTACGGGGTATGATAGCACTGCCCCTTTAAACAGTAGAAATAGAGTCAGCAGGACAAGGATTTTCGGGAAGAGTAGCCAAATATATACAGCACTGACTATATTGGCTGAACTAGCCGAGCCCTGTAATCATAAGTGATGAAGCGAGAAAAAAGAGTTATTCTCCCTTCATAAGTAGCATTGTCAGTGAAATTCAATGTACCAAACCCAGCTACAGCTGCATTATTATCTAACAGCCAATATGCCAATTTTTCTGTGATTTAAACATGCCATGTCAACTGTCAAACAAATCAGAGTTACCAGGTTTTCAAGGCTTTGCTAATAAAATGATACAAATAATACCCACTATCATTATCTTCCATAACAAACTGGGAGCACATTCAGCTCAAAAGTTATATGAGATAACTTTGCTGGAACAACTTGCCTGAATAGAGAATTACAGTTTTTCCTCTTTGATGGCAAACTGTGTAATTTTCAGTCAGATTACTACAGTTAAGAGGTTGCACATAGTCATTTGTGACAACCTTTGTGTATTTGGAGGGCTTTGTGTATGGAAACACACCTTTTCTCCAGAGAACACAGTTGAGTCGGACTAAAATATTGGCCAAGCAGTTTCTCATTCGAAGGAGACTCACTGTGACTTGACTTTATTCATTCATATTCAAAGTCAACAGGTCCAGGTTAAACTGTAAATGAGGAGCTGCATAGTGGGTAGAAGTGTTGATGAAATAAGAGTCTTTCTGATGATTCATTTATTGATTAAGGAAGTTCTATGGGATAGGTTGAAAAAAAACCATAGTGATAGAAGATTAACATCTCACTTTTGAAAGAGAATTTTTAACCAGGAAACATTTCTAGGTAATTAGTTTGTGAGATAATTTTGAGATAGCTCTCTGGGAGGCCCAGTGAGGTCAGCAAAGGTCAGAGGAGATAGAAAGAAAATCAGATAATGCTGAAGGGAGGAGATATTAAAGATACCAAAGATGAAGACATAATATTAAAGATATGCAAAAGTGGAGTGTACTTTCAGAGGGTATTTGATATTAAAACTCATTTTTGTATATTCAGAAAGGGTTAGAGGTCCTCTAGGTCACTAAGCCTTCAGGCTCACCCCATCCAAAGATGGAGGCAGGGGAGATAATGGGTTGGCTGAGGACAGGAAGTAGCCACAGAGCAACCAGAGTAGAAAACGGGCAAAGACTTGAAAAAAAGTTTTTTCAAATAAGGAAAATGTAATCAAGATAAACTGGATAGAACTCTGGGTGCAGGAGAAGTTTGACCAGAAGTGCCTTATCTCTAGGCTAGGAAGGGCTATCACAGACGGAGGGGAGGGGCACATGCATGCAAAAATCTCAAGGTTAAAATGTGGGGCTGCAAGGAAAACATTAAGGTAAATCCTTGGGGATGCAGGTTCTGAGATAAGGGCAAAAGGGATGGGGGATTCAGGCGGGTGTTTATAAGGAGCTGAATTGCTTGGAAGAGTGTAAAGGGGAGACGAACACGGCCACACTTGTGTTCAGTCAAGACTGTATAATTAGTTGAGAGTATAGTTTTAGAATCAAAGAAAATTATGGAGATTTTTCTCTGGACTCATATTTATCCTAAAGGAGAAAGTGACCAATGGTCAATTATCCAAACAGAAATACAGTATCTCTCAGTGGTAGATCAGAAAGAAAATACTGTCCATATCTGGGTCCCTCTCCATTACCAGCTGCGCAGGTTTTTATGAAAGGATCTATATCATCATATTAAAAATACCTTTCCAGGGAAACAAATTTCACAATTCTCCTCAGAAATCTACCTTGACTAATTCTCTTGAAGACAGATTGCAATAAATCTATATCATTTCAAAAAACTGCTTTATCCATTAAAAACAAGATGTGTTATGTCTTTCTTCTCTTGAGTCCTTCCTTCATGTTTTCCTATTCCATTATTTTTCTGTATTTTTAAATGAAAGAGATTTTTCTCAAAATATTAGTCTGATTTTAGGCTTAATAAAATGTACACATACTCTTCTGGTGTTCTCTAGTTTATTAAAACCCTAAGTTTCACATGGATTTTGATGCCATCACTGAATTTTTGAGGCCATTCCCATTCTTATTCTTTTCAATGGCACTGCTTGACAGCATCTCCAAAACCCAAAATTCTCTCCTCCCTCCCCAGGTTTTCCATTGGTCATCATGATTCCCACTGAGAGCACCGAGATGTGGTTCTTGGCTTTCAGGGAAATAATACTAGGTTGACATGGATGGACCAGCTCTTTGGGGAATCAGTCCTTAGTACCACACATAGTGAAATGGAAAATGCCCAGTGAAACATGCTAGGTGGGTATGGGATGGCCCATCCTGGGGACCAAAAGCATCGCTAATCCATAAAGGACTGTTTTTGTTTTGTTCAAAATACCTAATACAATGGAAAAGGCACAGGTTTTCCTTAGACAATTCATAATTCTGACACTTTATATGGAGCAAAAGAAATGCTTTTTAGAACTGGCTGTCATTTAATGCAGTGAAAACTCTTAAATGCACAATAGCGGCTGCTTCCCTAGAGAAAAGCTCCCATTTCGGGTGAGCCCATTTGGCCAGTTCAGGACATCTTTGTGGAACAAATTGGCTCAGTGACATGCTATTTAGCTGTGCTAAGAGCTCTGAAAGCAAAGAAAACCTCCTTCCACCTGCAAAGTGCTGCCTCCCTGCAATTCAGAGAGTAAAGTGAGAATCAAGTATGTGCTGCCAAGGCGTTCGTTTTCAAATGATGAAATACTGGGAATTCATTGTACAAATAGCATACAATTACACAGCAGAGTCAAATACCAAGGCACTTTATAATAATTAATGCCAACACATAAATAATCGCTACAGAATAACTGGCAAAAATATTGCAGAAATGGAAATGAGGATTTTTCTTCTCTCTGAAATAGCAATATTTGAAAGAAATATAGCACACCAATAACTCTAAGCAAAGACTTTGAGACATGAACATTTCTAGGAACCAGATTCACTCATGAATCTCAGATAACAGCCTCCTGCAATATTCCTGAGTAATCCCAGATCCTTATGGCTGGATTTTTGAAAACTCTTAAAAACGTGAAACACAGAAGAACCCATGAGCTCCAGGGTGCCCCCTATTTTAACTAGGTCAAGTCCCATTTGTTGGTTCATTTCCAATTTGGGGGCGAACTGGGACAGAAAATAATATGGATAGAGCTGACCAGCCTTCTCACTAACAAAGCCATGTCCAAATTGAAAAGATTAGCAGAAATCATTGACCCTCCTCTAGTAGTATCTACCTGTTTCCAATATGAGGAAAGTTATAGTGACTTGTACAAATGAGACCTCAAGATTTTGTATTGGTTGAAGTTTTCAAAATACAGCACTGTACAGTTTGTTTGCCTACTGAGGCTCAGAGCAGAAGTGCAGAAAAAGAAATATTTGTCCATCACAACTATATAAATCTTTATCAATGGACCACCAAATGTGCATAATGCAAATGCACTATAAATGTATCCTGTGTCTTTCCTTTCCTATGGCAGGAGAGAAATCCAGCTTTGTGACTTCAGACAGCTTTGGGGCAGAATGATTAGTGACTCATCTTTTATACAATTGAAAGGTTTTTCAGATAACTTTGGAGGAAGGAGAGTCTCCATACTTGGTGTAGTCAAATTTTTCTTTTCCTGTGTTCTTTTGCTGTTTCTCAAGGTGACTAATAAGATGTCTCCAGCCAGAGTCATGAAATGTTTTCTGCTTCAGAGAGAACAGGCATGTTTAGTGTTCTCCAAGGCACAGAGAAACTGATACTGAATGGCTACAAGTTAACTGGTTTTGACAATGATTTAGAGAATATTTAGTTTCCTGGAAAAGCCGGTACTTTTCTTTTTCTAAATAATCACTTGGCAACACATATTAGTTCCTATTTCTTTTCATTGCACATAGCTTTGTTCAAAAACTACTTACGCATGACTGAAAATATATTTTAAAAATCTATGAAATCTACCAGGAGTAGAATGTCCATGTCTCCTGGTTTTATATGAGGTTTAAAAATTACTAAGCTAAGTACTCAATTACGAATCCTTTATTTATATAACTTTACATAATAGCTGTATATTTGAAATTAATATTATATATTAAATAATAGATAACTATCCTTATTTAATCATTCTTTTAAATAAACAAAATTAAAAAATTTACTAAAAAAACTGAAATATTCTTTATTCTTTCATTTATTTATTTACTTATTTTCTTTTTTAGTTATTCATTCATTTATTTCTAATGGACCTTGTTTTTTAGAGCAGTTTTAGGTTCACAGTAAAATTCAGTGGCAGGTACAGAGGTTTCCCATATATCCTCTGCCCCCACACATACACAGCCTCCCCACCTCCCTCTTGTCCGAGTCCTGTACCCAAGTAATCCATAAGACTTAAACCATAGATATAAACAAATCTGTGGTCCTCAACCACTAATAAAAACAAACTTTATGCTAGCTCATTTATTTTTTCTTGGCTTGTGGATGCATCACTCCAATATCTGCCTCTGTTGTCACATGGCCATCTTCTCTGTGCATCTGGGTCTCTTCTCTGATAAGGATACCAGCTATATTGGGTTAGGGCTCATACTAATCCAGCATGACTTGTCTTAACTTGATGACATCTGAAAAGATCTTATTTCTAAATCAGATCACATTCACAGGTATCAGAGGTTAGGATGTCAACATATCTTTTTGGGGGGCACAATTTAATCCACAAGTTTGCTCTCTGGTCCCCAGATATTCATGTCCTTAGAGGTCTGGGGTCTATGGGACTTCAGGCAGAAGGACAGTAGCCCTACGAAGACAGAGACAGATGCTGTGATGCTGCCTCAGGCCTAGAGGTGCCTCAGGCTCCCAGAACTGGAAGAGGCAAGGACAGACCCTCCCTAGAGGTTTCGGAGGGGACATAACCCTGAAACATCTTAATTTTGGACTTCTAGCTTCCAGAACTCTGAGAGAGTATGTTTCTGTTATTGTAAAACAACTAGTTTATGTTATTTTGTTATGGCAGCCCAAAGAAACTAACACAGCATCTGAAACAGAATGACATGAGAGACGGTGAGACAGACAAGTCCTGGCGGTCTGCGGTAACCTCGGGTTGACTGTATTATTTGTTCACAAAGCATCTTTTCCTCCTTTCCCTTGGTAACTCCCTAGTTCATTTTGGGTGAGACATACTTCTCTGTCCCACTGGAATCAAGCTTCTCTATGAAACTTGTTTTGGCCAATGGGGGAGAAGGGGAACATTTTATACTAGCTTCTTTATTATTTTCCTTGTTATTGAAATTTAACGGTTGGAATCTTTTTGCCCCTGATTCATTGAGACAATTTTGTATGCTATACCGAA
This sequence comes from Manis javanica, assembly GCF_040802235.1. Classification (NCBI taxonomy): domain Eukaryota; kingdom Metazoa; phylum Chordata; class Mammalia; order Pholidota; family Manidae; genus Manis; species Manis javanica. The sequence goes on along the minus strand of NC_133164.1, from coordinate 106,530,743 downwards.
TCAAGAGAAAAAAGAAAGAACAAATGTGATGTTGGACTTCCAAAGGAACTACGCCACTAAAAAAGGAAGAAGAAATGACAGGGACACATCATGAATAAAATACAACAATTAATTTCAAATAAAAAAAAGTGAAGTTTGGCAGGTCTCCATCTTGCTGGAGGGAACAGGTAAAGGCCATTATATACATCTTCTTACACTTTCTTTTACAGTTAGAGAATGTTTATGAAATCGAAAGAAAGTAGTGGACAATGATCCAATGAGGGGAAAACAAAACTAAAACTATAAACTCTTTTCTGCTGGGGAGAGTTCATTTCAGAAGCTGAAGAAAGGACTTGTAGGCTCTGAATTCTTTGACTAGAATCACCTTCCTAGTAATCCTGGGATTCAGAAAATTTTGGTTGTCAGAGTTTTCCCGTCTTTCTCATTTAATTCCCTTCAATGTGTTTGGGAGACAATTTTTTCTCGAGTTTTTTGCACACAACTCTATTCTGTAGACACAGTGTACAGTGAGGAAAGGGAAAATATATCTAATTCTCTCTTGGCATATTTTTGATGCCTTTTAATTCTAACCTTGCTACAGCTAGATGATTTATGATTTTTTAGGGCTGTCTCAGGTGAGTTAGAAAAAAGTATAGCTTACCTCACAAATTTATTTTATTGCTGTTATCATCTTATCTATTAGAAACTTCCTACCTCACATGAGCTGCTGAGTCACCTGTTCTCAACTAAGAGAAGAGAACCATAAAATTGATCTAAAAATGCTGTGCTTGAAGAAAAAAGTCAAATGGTATAGAAAAAATCACCAGGGTATACATAATGTTTTGAGAGTCTCTTTCCATATCTACTTCCCGTAAAACAAATGAAATACTAACCTCAGGATACAAAAATTAACCTATAGAAATCAGTTGTGTTCCTATATGCTAAAAATAAACTATCAGAAAGAGAAATTAAGAAAGCAATTTCACTTATAATTGCATCAAATGGAATAAAATACTTAGGAATAAATTTAACTAAGGAAGTAACATTTGTACACTGAAAACTATAAGGCATTCATGAAAGAAATTGAAGACATAAATAAAAAGAAAGATATTCTATACCCATGATTTGGAATAATTAATACTGTTAAAATTTCGAAGCTATCCAGAGTGATCTACATATTCACGCAATCTCTATCAAAATTTCAATGCCATTTTTCACAGAAATAGAACAAATAATCCCCAAATTTTTATGAAACCACAAAGACCCTGGATAGCCACAGCAATCTTGAGAATGAAGAACAAAACTAGAGGTTTTGTTCACACTGCCTGATTTCAAACTATATTACAAAGCTTTAGTAATCAAAACAGTATAGTATAGATGCAAAAACATACACAAAGATGAATGGAACCAGATAGAGAGCCCAGAAATAAATCCATGCATATATTGTCAGTTCATTTATGACAAAGAAGCCAAGAATATAAAATACAGGAAAGGAGAGTCTCTTCAATAAGAGACCATGCAAATCAAATGAGATATTATCTTGCACCTGTTAAAATGGCTGCATCAAAAAGAGGTAAGTGTTAGTGAGAATATGGAGAAAAGAGACACCTTATGCACTGTAGGTGGGAATGTAAATTGGTACAGCAACTATGGAAAACAATATGGTGGTTCCTTAAAAAATTAAAAGTGGAACTACCATATGATCCAGTAGTCTCACATCTGAGTATATACCCAAAGGAAATGAAGACAGGATCTCAAAGAGATATCTGCACTTCTATGACCATCATGCATTACTCACAAAAGCTAAGATAAGGAAACAACCTAAGCATCTTTCAGCAGATGTATGGATAAAGAAGATGTGGTATATAAACACAACCAAATATATTCAGCTATGGGAAACAGGAATGATCTGATGTTTTTGACTACATGGATGGACCTTGAGGGAATTATGCTAAGTGAAATAAGTCAGAGAAAGACAAACATTATATGCTATTACTTATATGTGGAATCAAAAAGCCAAATTCATGCACACAGAGACTAAAAAAGTGGTCGCAACAGGCTGGGAGTTGGGGAAAAAAGGGGAGATTTATCAAGGAGTATAAACCTCCAGTTATAAAATGAGTAAGTTCTAAGGATCTAATGTACAGCATGGTGATTATAGTTAATAATGCTGTATCATATATTGAAAGTTTGCTAGGAAAGTAGAAATTAAATGCTTCTTTTTACCACAAAAAGAAATGTTTATTATATAATGTGATGGAGGTGTTAGCTAACTCTATGGTAGTAATCATTTTGCAAAATGAATGCCTCAAATAAACACATTGCACACCTTAAATTTAGACAATGTTATATGTCAGTTATATCTCATTAAAGTCAGACAAATAAATAAATAAATAAAACAAATGAAATACTGTGGAAATCTTTTTTTTCCCAATAATTTTATCTTAAATATTAAAAGGTATTGCATGACTGATTTAACTAAAGAAAATGAAAGCATCTACTCAAGTACTGATTCATCAGGAATCAATGAGATATATTTAAATATAACAGATACTTATATAAGAATATGTTGGAGGATAGTCACTTGATCATTAATTGTCTAGTTAAAAGCATATATTAACTTCAAGCATCCATCACATCATTGTTTTACCAACCCAGTTAATCTTTATTTCCCCATATCTCCTCATTTGGTCAGTGGAGTCTGTTCTGGAAAGAGTCCTAGGGAATCAGCCCAAAGGCATGTGAGCAGGAGCCAAAGGATGGACTGTTGAAAAAGAAAATTTGAGCACCTAAATCATAGAAAAATCAATCTATGATCAATCACAGATAAATATTTCCAGGAGATAAGAACGTCAAAATGCTACAGATTTGACAAGACATCCTTGGCATTATTCATTTGTTCTGAGTAAAAAGAAAGGAAAATGCATAACACTGACTTTTTCCTGCTCCGAAACCTCGGTCCACTGACAGTGTTGGGAATGGCACAGGCCGGAGGGTGAACTGTGGGTGTGGGTATCCACAGGTGGGAGACGGAAGGATTCCTGGGTACTGGGCACTTTCTAGCGTTGGCACAGGAATGGCACTCACGACAGCTGCAAAACAAAGATGTTTATTTTTTTTAAATCCTGTGTGTACATCTACTAAGCACAAAGGAAATGGCTAAACTTTAACATCTTCAAATCCATGCATCTCTTGATAACACAGTGTAGGTTCCTTACTTACCTCTCTTTCCACAAAGTTCCTTTCTTACTTTAGAAAAGACAGCTCACTCAACTGACATCTTACAATGAGGCACTACCATGAGGTTTAAAACTTTCCATGGTTTCAAAGAAGTAATGAATCAAGCCATTGTAACAACACCTTATGCTTCCATGATTTTTGTTTTATTTTTGTCTTATTCTTTCTCCTAAGCAAGAACTATGGTATTAAAATGTTGGTTTGTTGAGAAATTTAATATATTGAATAAAGTAGACTGAGGAAATGGGAATTTTCTGTTAATTCTGTGAAATCATGTAATGCTTTTGAGAAACAGTCTAGAGAGAGAAAAGCAAGGTATATCCTTAATAATCATATTTGGAATTTATATTTAAATAGAAAGAAATAACTTCAAGCAGCCAAAAGAATATAGCTTAGTGACACATTAATTTAAATGTGACTGAATGGTTTTCTGGGAATATCAAATATTTTTAGTTACACTCATTTAAACCCATAGATAAATATATTACACAATCTGTTCTAGGTTTAGTGAGCATTGCTCAATTTCATTATTCAATATGTATCAATTATATCATATTATGAAATATTTACTCTGTCAATTTTCATCTTATATCTTATAAAATGTTTTATATTCCCTACCTCTTATTAACAAAAAATAAAATTTAAGCTAGCTACTAGAATGATCAATTTCAGTACTATAGTATATTCCTGTCTATGAAATTAATGAAATTATTTCTATTATATACATTTCCATTTAATTATACCCTAATGCCAATTGCTGAAGTTCAATAAGCACAAGCATGCATATTTATCTTTCTTTTAAAATTATATTCCTTTTACATAAATAACTTCATAATCATAGATACAGATTATATTGCATTATAAATTAATTAGAAACAATGAAAGGATTTTAAAGTACATTTTCTAACTTAAAATGCAGATTAATTATATTAAATATATGCCGAGTTTAAATCAAAAGGGCTGCTTCTAGTAAGTTAGCTTTAAAAATTGCAATCCAGAACTTACTTTTCAGTATATTTATAATAGTTGAAATACATATTAACATGTTTTATTTTAATTGAAAAATGAAGTCAGGCTTTTTCATAAAAATGTTTTGATTGGTTTCACAATGAGGGCTAGCTCTTTTAAGTTGGTTAAATGATGGGTGTTTTTAATGAATTGAATGAAAAAATATAAATTTTAATAGGATAACACTTTTCCAAAAATTATATTCACAAAGACATATATATTATGAGTGATATTTCAGTGTTTCCAATCTTCTCTTAATATACTGCGTTATACAAAAGTTACTCTTAGTGAAAAAAACTGGCAGATATATCTTATAATTACTTTTAAGTCTTGGTAAAGCTTTTTATAGGTGTACCTCTTAGAAAATAAGAAACTAAATAACTTGAATGAGTAACAAATACTTCTAAAAGTCAGGCACTTTCTAAGTCTTACTTCCAGCAGAACTGAAGGAGGCCATTATCTAGTTGTTTCTTGAAATATTATAAAAAATAAGTTTGGATGAGAGTTCACAACATGATCTTGTCAAGTCATTTGGAAAAAGTTTAAATCATTCAGTGACTGCTATAAAAATTCATTGTTGTAACACTCAACTACACATATATACAAAGTTTCTCAGTGTGAAGACCAATAAAAGAAAATGAGACAGAAAGTCTCATTCATGTTTTTAAATACAATTCAAATAGAATTTTATTTTATGTAAAATTGTACAAAAATACTAATTGTAATGTTAACTCAACTGAGAAGAAAAAAAAATTTCTGTTAAAGACTTATTCTCACATAAGTTTATAACAAACATACAATTTCAGCTCATAAAAAGATTTTGTTGCAAAGAAATAAGATGATCAATAAAAGACATTCAAAAAGTAGATGACATTTGCATATTATTTCTGTGGGGAAAGTAATTGTAGGTACTAGTTCAAGGAGAAACATGAGTGATTGAAATTTTTCTCTGTTCAAAAGGAGGTTCCTGATAAGTTTTATAAATGAATGATGGATATCAAATTGCTATGGTGTTTTTATGCTTTAGATTTATTTAAAAGAGTAGTATACTGGAAAAAATATATCTTTCACAGATACTTAAAACATTATTTTTAATGTTAAATTAAAAAAGTGTGAGGTGATACAAAGTTTTCTAAATTTTTGGGGGAAGATTTAAATGAAAACTTGAGAAAAAATGGTAAAAGTACAAAGTTCAATAAATATATTTCAGAGTCAACTGTGGCTACACAGACATATGAGCAGACTCTAGTAAAAGGAAATGAAAACATGATAAAGAAACTTTTAAAAAGAATCAGAGATTCAAGTCGGACACCAGCCCAACCAGCCCAACGGACATTACATTCCTTAAGGAAGAGGTTATAATTGTGTAGTCCTTGTGTTTCTCACAAAGTATCAGTGTTAGAGATACTTCATATTTTTCAATAAGTTAATAAGAAGGATTTTCTGTAAGTTATATTCAGAAATCTGTCATTTTAACCCACTGAAGACTTTTTAAGTGGTTGATGTATTATTTAGTCTTCTGGGGTGTAGAGTTATTATATAGTGGTAGTAGTAGAAGTAATAATAAACTTCAATACATTAGTATAGAAGAGACATATGATACATAAAGTCTACATCCATAAAACTCAAAATCTCAGTCTCTGAGGTAGTCGATTTAATGATTTCATACATCTTACAGATCAAACAGCATCACTGCATAGTCGTTAATATTGATCACCAGATTGCAAAGGCTTCCCTGTGTTGACAATTTTTACTCATATTAATGTGACAATGATAGCTTCCCTTAGAAATAGAAGGTGCCCACTCCATAAATCATGCACATTTCCCTGTCAATATTATTTTACCTTAACCAGTATTTTATGATACATTCAGAAAAAGAAATTCATAAATATCTCCTGGTCAGAGTTGAATTGAGTGGAGGAACATAAAATAATTTGGAAAGCCACAGAATCTATAAGCTAAAGAACTGAGAGAATCCTAGAGACCAAACTTATATTACAGTTCCAAGTCTTTCATTACTGAAGGAAGAATTTTAGTTTTTAAGAGTTTTTCATTTTTGACTTCTGACCTGATTACAAAAGATTTTCAATAATAAAAGTTCTTTAAAAAATAATCAATCTGTTGTGTTTCTACATCTTAAAAATTCTGATTGTTCTATTCCCAGAAAAGAAATAGAAAAAGCAGTATTCCAAAACTTTGGTTTTGAAGTGTTTTGATACATGATTCATTTCTGAAAGGGCACAGAAGTCTCCACTTACTTATAAAATAGTTGTTGCAGAAATCATTATTCTATAGTAAGTTGGATACAACACTATGTATTGAGGTGCCTTTTGGTATTTTCCCCCTAATGTCAGTTTTGAGAGTCAGAAATACATACACACCTGCTCATACTACAACTCAAAGCATTCACTGCGCTGCTACATTTATGTAAAACAGCTCAGAGGGTAATATCATCAAGCATTTTCAATAGATCTTCATTCTGTGGCCAAATATAACAAGAAATCTGTTCTGACACAGCTTGTTGACAACTGAATTTATATCTCACACTGATGCACAAAGATTTTTCAAGTACAAATTCCCTTACAGAATAATGTAGCTCCCTGAACAGGGCACTCTGATATTTAAAACTTTTATAACATCTTGAGGCCTATAGGAAATCTAAAGCAGAGATTTTTTTTCAAGCCACATTTTATGAAGCAAAGCCCTTTGTATATATTTTCCAACATGATACTTGAAAGCACTGTGACTTGTGGAGGGGGAGAGGTGGACAAATATGAGTAAAGTTATTAATATTCTGAATTCTCATTTTGCTTCTCCTTACCATCTCTTCTGTAATGTCCTATCTAAAATCTGGACTATTTGGAAATTTAGTGTTTATTGCCCTAGATAATATTCTTATCTCCTGAGAAATTGGATTAAAGATGATAGCATGAGAGCTGAGACAGAGGCTTCCTCCTAAAACCACATATAATAGAAAAATATAAATAATACAACTAATCTTGAAAGAGAAACACGAAAGAGGCCTGCGTCAGACTGCATACACCTGAAGAAAAGAGCAGACCTCACAGAACAGGGTAATGTACCAAAGCTGTGGCCCTGTGAGACCCAAACCCTTCACCCACCCCAGCTCACCGGCAGGAGGAAGAGAAATGGAGTGGGGAGGGAGTGGAGACCTGGGACTGCTGAATACCTAACTCTGGAGATCTGCTCTGGGAGCACAAACCTACATTTCATGGTGTTTTCATGATACTCTCATGATTAGGGGATTGGAAAGCTAAGACAGGCAGAATTCCTGGAGAGAATGAGATTTCAGCCGCTCATGGAAAGCAGGAATCCATATCTGGCTGCTCTGAGACAAAAGAAAGGCAGGAAATCTGAGAGACTTCCTAACAAGGAAGCCCTTAGCAAGAGGGCTGCTAAAGGGGCAAGGATTGCACAGAGCTTACTGGTCAGGAGAAAGGACAGCAGGTGCACTCTGCCTAGCAGTTTGGGAGCTTTCATGATTTTCAGGTGCTCCAGCTCCCTGGCTGGCTACACAGCTCCAAGGACCCTTCTGTGATACGCAGCCCACTGCGCCTTTCTCCTGGCCAGCCCCACCTGGCTCGCAAACTGGCAAACCCTACCCTGGCGTTAGGCCAGACAGAGGGAAGATCTGTCTACAGCAACTATAGATGCAAAGCATAGAGGCTTATACCTTTGTGTGCAGCCCACTGGTTCAGGCAGAGGAGACAGGCACAGCAGCTAGGAAGCAGGAAAAAGTTCTTTCCTCCCTCCAGGCACCAATACCACTGCCCTGCGACCCTCGACATTGCTTCAGGGGCTGAGTAGCTCGAGATAGTAGAGCTTCTGGACACTAGAGGGCGCCATATACAAATATGAAATGCCAAAGGAACCTGGTTCAAAGTAAAATTATTAATACAGCTCCTGAGAAAGATGACATCAGCCTCATGAATCTTTCTGAAAGGCAGTTCAAAATAAAATCATTAACATGCTCATGGAGATACGGAAAGATATTCAAGAACTCAGGAATGAATTCCAGTTGGAGATCCAATTGTTGAAGAGCATAATGGAGGGCATTAAAAGCAGATTAGATATGGTGGAGGAGATGATAAATGAAATAGAAACTAGAGAAGAGAAATAAATAGAAGCTGAGGCACAGAGAGAAAAAAGGATCTCTAAGAATGAAATAATATTGAGAGAACTGTGTGACCAATCCAAATGGAACAATATTTGCATTATAGGGGCACCAGAAGAAGAAGAGAGAGAGAAAGGGATAGAAAGTGTCTTTGAGGAGGTAATAGCTGAAAACTTCCCTGGTCTGGGGACGGAGATAGTCTCTCAGGCCATGGAGATCCACAGATCTCCCAACACAAGGGACCCAAGGAAGACAACACCAAGACATATAGTAATTAAAATGACAAAGATCAAGGATAAGGACAGACTATTAAAAGCAGCCAGAGAGAGAAATAAGATACATACAAGGAAGCCCATCAGGCTATCATTAGACTTCTCATCAGAAACCTTACAGGCCAGAAGGGACTGGCATGATGTGTTTAAAGCAATGAAGCAGAGGGCCTGAAACCAAGATTACTTTATCCAGCAAGATTATCATTTAAATTTGAAAGAGGGATTACACAATTTCCAGATAAGCAAAAGCTGAGAGAATTTACCTCCCACAAACCATCTCTACAGTCTATTTTGGAGGAACTGCTATAGATGGAAGTATTCCTAAGGTTTAATAACTGTCACCAGAGGTATTAAAATCAGTAAAGAACGTAGAATAGCTAATTATTAAGCAAATGGAAAATTAAATTAACTATCCACAAAGTCAATCAAGGGATAGACAAAGAGTAGAAAATACAATACTTAATATATAAAGAATGGAAAATGAAGAAAAAGGAGGAAAAGAAAAGAACCTTTAGACTATGTTCATAATAGCATATTAAGTGAGTTAAGTTAGACTCTTAGATAGTAAGGAAGTTAATCTTGAACCTTTGGTGACCACGACTCAAGAGTCTGCAATAGCAATAAGTACATACCTATTGATAATCACCCTAAATGTAAATGGAATGAATGCACCAATCAAAAGACATTGAGTCATGGATGGATAAAAAAACAAGACCCATCTTTATACTGCCTACAAGAGACTCACTTTAAAACCAAAGACATACACAGACTAAAAGTGAAGGGATGGAAACAGATACTTCATGCAATAGGGAGAAAAAAACAGGAGTTGCAGTACTTGCATCAGACAAAGTAGACTTCAAAACAAAGAAAGTCACAAGAGACAAAGAAGGACATTACATAATGATAAAAGGGTCAATCCAACAAGAAGATATGACCATTATAAATATCTATGCACTCAACACAGGAGCACCTACATACGTGAAACAAATACTAACAGAATTAAAAGGGGAAATAGAATGCAATGCATTCATTCTAGGAGACTTCAACACTCCATTCACTCTGACGGACAGATCAACCAGACAGAAAATAAGTAAGGAGACCGAGACACTGAACAACACATTAGAAGAGATGGACCTAACAGACATCTACAGAACTCTACACTCACAAGCAGCAGAATTCACACTCTTCTCAAGTGCACATGGAACATTTTCAAGAATAGATAATATTCTAGGCCACAAAGAGAGCCTCAGTAAATTCAAAAAAAAGATTGAAATTGTACAAACCAGTTTCTCAGACCACAAAGGTATGAAACTAGAAATAAATTAAGCAAAGAAATTGAAAAATCCCACAAACACATGGAGGCTTCACAACATGCTCCTAAATCACTAATGGATCAATGATCAAATAAAGCAGAGATCAAGCAATATATGGCAACAAATCACAATAATTCAACACCACAAAACCTGTGGGATGCAGCAAAGGCCATGCTGAGAGGAAAGTATATTGCAATACAGGCCTACCTCAGGAAAGAAGAACAATCCCATATGAACAGTCTAAACTCACAATTAACGAAGCAAGATAAAGAAGAACAAAGGAGGCCCAAAGTCAGTAGAAGGAGGGACATAATAAAGATTACAGCAGAAATAAATAAAATCGAGAAGAATAAAACAATTGAAAGAATAAATGAAAGCAAGAGCTGGTTCTTCGAGAAAACAAACAAAATAGATAAACCCTTAGCCAGACTTATCAAGAAAAAAGAGTCTACACACATGAACAGAATCAGAAATGAGAAAGGAAAAATCACTACGGACACCACAGAAATACCAAGAATTATTAGAGAATACTATGAAAAATTATATGCTAACAAACTGGATAACCTAGAAGAAATGGACAACTTTCTAGAAAAATACAACCTTCCAAGGCTGACTCAGAAAGAAACAGAAAATCTGAACAGACCAATTACCAGCAATGAAATTGAACTGGTAATCAAAACACTACCTAAGAACAAAATTCCTGTACCTGATAGCTTCACCAATGAATTTTATCAAACATTTAGTGAAGACCTAATACCCGTCCTCCTTAAAGTTTTTCAAAGTGTAGAGGAAGAGGGAACACTTCCAAACTCATTCTACGAGGTCAGCATCACTCTAATACCAAAACCAGGCAAAGACACCATAAAAAAAGAAAATTACAGACCAATATCCCTGATGAACATAGATGCAAAAATACTCAACAAAATATTAGCAAACCGAATTCAAAAATACATCAAAAAGATCACCCATCATGATCAAGTAGGATTTATTCCAGGGATGCAAGGATGGTACAACATTTGAAAATCCATCAACATCATCCACCACATCAACAAAAAGAAGGACAAAAACCACATGATCATCTCCATAGATGCTGAAAAAGCATTTGACAAAATTCAACATCTATTCATTATAAAAACTCTCAACAAAATGGGTATAGAGGGCAAATACCTCAACATAATAAAGGCCATATATGACAAACCCACAGCCAACATCATACTTAACAGCGAGAAGCTGAAAGCTTTTCTTTTAAGATCAGGAAGAAGACAGGGATGCCCACTCTCCCCACTTCTATTCAACATAGTACTGGAGGTCCAAGCCATGGGAGTCAGGCAACACAAAGAAATAAAAGGCATCCAGATTGGCAAGGAAGAAGTTAAACTGTCTCTGTTCACAGATGACATGATATTATACATAAAAACCCTAAAGCTTACACTCCAAAACTACTAGATCTAATATCTGCATTCAGCAAAGTTGCAGGATACAAAATTAATCTGCAGAAATCTGTGACATTCCTATACACTAACAATAAACTAGCAGAGAAAGGAATCAGGAACACAATTTCATTCACAGTTGCATCAAAAGTATAAAATACCTAGGAATAAACCTAACCAAGGAAGTGAAAGACCTATACCCTAAAAACTATAAGACATTCATGAGATAAATTAAAGAAGATACCAATAACTGGAAACACATCCCATGCTCATGGATAGGAAGAATTAATATCGTCAAAATGGCCATCCTGCCTAAAGCAATCTACAGATTCAATGAAATTCCTATAAAAATACCAACAGCATTCTTCAACGAACTAGAGAAAATCTTTCTAAAATTCATATGGAACCACAAAAGACCCCAAATAGCCAAAGCAATCCTGAGAAGGAAGAATAAAGCTGTGCGATTATGCTCCCCAAATTCAAGCTCTACTACAAAGCCACAGTAATCAAGACAATTTGGTACTGGCACAAGAACAGATCCATAGACCAGTGGAACAGACTAGAGAGCCCCAATATAAACCCAACTAGATATGGTGAATTAATATATGATAAAGAAGCCATGGACATATAATGGGGAAATGACAGCCTCTTCAACAGCTGGTGTTGGCAAAACTGGACAGCTACATGCAAGAGAATGAAACTGGATTATTGTTTAACCCCAAACACAAAAGTAAACTTGAAATGGGTCAAAGACCTAAACGTAAGTCATGAAACCATAATACTCTTAGAAGAAAACATAGGGAAACATCTCCTGAATATAAGCATGAGCAACTTCTTCCTGAATGCATCTCCTAGAGCAAGGGAAACAAAAGCAAAAATGAACTCATGGGACTACATCAAACTAAAAAGTGTCTGTACAGCAAAGGACACCATTGACAGAACAAAAAGGCATCCTACAGTTTGGGAGAACATATTTGTAAATGACATATCTGACAAGGGGTTAAGATCCAAAATATATAAACAACTTACATGCCTCAACACCCAAAAATCAAATAACCCAATTAACAAATTGGCAGAGGATATGAAGAGATGGTTCTCCAAAGAAGAAATTCAGGTGGCCAACAGACACATGAAAAGATGCTCCACATCACTAATAATCAGGGAAAGGCAAGTTAAAACCACAGTGAGATATCACCTCACACCAGTAAGGATGACCAGCATCGAAAAGACTAAGAACAACAAATGCAGGGAAGGATGCAGGGAAAGGGGAACCCTCCTACACTGCTGGTGGGAATGTAAGCTAGTTCAACCATCGTGGAAAGCAATATGGAGCTTCCTCAAAAAACTAAAAATAGAAATACCATTTGACCTGGGAATCTGACTCCTTGGAATTTACCCAAAGAATACAACTTCTCAGATTCAAAAAGACACGTGCACCCCTATGTTTATTGTAGCACTTTTTACAATAGCCAAAATACGGAAGCAACCTAAGTGTCCATCAGTAGATGAATGGATAAAGAAGAGGTGGTACATATACACAATGGAATATTCTTCAGCCATAAGAAAGAAACATCCTACCATTTGCAACAACATGGATGGAGCTGGAGGACATTATGCTCAGTGAAATAAGCCAGGCAGAGAAAGACAAATGCCAAATGATTTCCCTCATTTGTGGAGTATAACAATGAAGTAAAACTGAAGGAACAAAATAGCAGCAGACTCAGAGACTCCAGGAAGGAACTAGTGGTTACCAAAGTGGAGGGGTGTGGGAGGGTGGGTGGGGAGGGAGGGAGAAGGGCATTAAGGGGTATTATGTTTAGTACACATGGTGTGGGTTATCACGGGGGAAACAGTGTAGCACAGAGAAGGCAAATAGTGAATCTGTGGCATCTTACTACACTGATGGACAGTGACTGCATTGGGGTATGAGTGAGGACTCGACAATATGGGTAAATGTAGTAACCACATTGTTTTTCATGTGAAACCTTCATAAGAATGTATATCAATAATACCTTAATAAAAAATTTAAAAAAATAATTCTTATCTTCTTCCCATTTTCAGGTGCCCTTTGATAGCAATCATCACTGAATGACATCCACAAGTATTAATGAATTCCACCAAAGTCCCCTTTAGGAAAAGCATGAACATTCAGAAACATGGGTTCTACGGTGGGAAAAAATGCAAGCACTGAGGTTCAACTGTCTGGGTTCATTATCTAGTGCTGTCAGTTGCTAGGAAGTATGTGTCATAGCCAATATCCAAGCTGCCTGCATTGACTGCCACCACATAGCATGCATATCTTTGTGGAGTTCCCTGCCACATTCTATCAAGGTTGGTCGAGTGACCAAGAGAATGCAGCAGAAGTGAGGGTATGTCACTTCCAAAATTAGGTTAAAAAAGATTGCTTGATCCTTCTCCCTCAGATCACTCACTCTGGGGGAAGCCAGGAGTCATGGGTTGAAGACACACCAGTAAACCTGTGGATAGGAAACAGAATCGTCTGTCCAAGAGACTGAGAAACTCACGAGATGACTTGAGACCATGAGCCCAGAACTCCCGAGCTAAATTGTTCCTCTTTTTCTGACATTCAGAAGCTATTGAGAAAATTAACAATTGTGTTACGTTGCTACATTCTGGTCATAATTTGTTACACAGTAATAGATAACTATACATTAATGTGAGCAAGTTCTTCAAGCTCTTATTTCTTAGTTTTCTCATGGTAAAGTAGAGATGATAATAGTGCTGACTTTGTGGTGCGGTTGGGAGGATTAAAGAGATCTTCCACAGAAGTACAGTGGAGAGGAGGGTCAGGAGTCAGCCTGCATAGTGCTGGTTATTGTTCTTCATCTACTGAGCTTCAGTAGATCCCCCCAAGACTGAGTGGAGTACGACCGAATAGGAAATGTTTAAAGCACCCTTCCTGTATGTCTAGCACCTTGATTGTGGTGATATCTTCATGGGTATATGCATATGTCCAAACTTATCAAATTACATACATTAAATAAATATAAGTATACAGATAGATATGATGAATTATTCTCAATAAAGCTGTTAAAAATAGAAAAAATAAAAAATGTGAGCCCTTAAAAAGATATGCCAAATTCTTTACCAAGATGCTGAAAACTGTCATTAAAATATAATTAATTCTCTAAAACAGCAAAAAAAAATCCTATCTTAACAGTCAATAAATGAGGGCAATGTTTTAAGAGAGGCAACTAAATGGTACAGTTTTTACTCAAATTTGAGCCTGCAGGAATTATGACACTAAGATTTTTGGATTTAGAAAGGAAAAAGCTAAGGGAAGACCTTTTTTATCTCTACGTCTAGCTGGCCCTTTTTCCATGTGGTTTATACAGACCTTACAAGATGACATATGACGCAGAGGTGGCTGGATTAGTGCCCGTTTGAAGGTGGCCCTGGAAATGCACTAAGGCCAATGGAGCCCACTGGGAGCAGGGAGCTGTAAGGTCCTCACACTTACCTTTGCTCACCTCTACCTGACCCTTCCCAAGTGAGGTCTGCCAAAAGGAAATATGGCTGTCCAGTCTGGAAATCTGAAACAGCTGGATATTTTGACATCAAGAGTATGACACAGAAGATGAGATGGCAGGAAAGGAAGACTCAGATCTGCTTCCAAAACTTATCCTTTGAGATAAGTTTGAGGCTCACACTGCTTCCTTTTCTGCAGACCAGTGACTTTCCCAAGACACCAGGAGCATATCTGCCTAGTCTTTTACAAGTTACCCCAGGCTGCCCAAAAGTCTTGACTCAGATGAGAAAGGTCTAGGAATAAAAGATAGTATGTTTTGTTGTAGAAATCTCTAAGATGTTAGGAATTGAAGGAGAATTAGGTAACATAAATCCTGAAAAGGATCTTTATTCTTCACTTTGCTCTAGAAAACCTTTCTAAAAGCTATGTTTGTATTTCTTTTGTACTTCATCATCCACATTTCTTTACTTTCACCAACTCTTTGACAGATCCATTCATGATGACTCCTATATCTCTGATAAACAAGCCATTTTTTTTGCCTTGTAAAATTCTTAAAAACATGATTCCGTCCTCCCCATCAGTGCCTTTTTGAGACTTATTGAAGACCACATCTTGACCATTTCTGACAATCTTACTGACCTAAGTTTTCTGATAATCCTGTGGAATTACTAATTGATAAGTTTTATTTTAAAAGATCATTTGCATATAGAGCTGCAAAGAAACAACTCTGTGTTTTTAACTCTCATTCATTAACAAATGTCATACAAATCATTTACATAGCACTGTGGGAACTGGAGAGGTGCTATCAAAATACTACCTCTTGCAGAAATTCATAGTAAAAGGAAGAATGAAATAGGCACTCCAGACTCAAAGAATAATGATCTAAATAATGCTCTGCTCAAACTATTACTTGGAATCATATATTAGATAATATCATTTCTAATGCAAGTTTTAGTGAGCTTTTAACTTTCTTTTTCTTGCCACAGCTCCCACAAGTTCTTAATGGTTGAAAATGCATATGCATTGGGGTTTATGTTACTGGAACAGTTGTTTGCACTTACTATGCCTAAGAAAGCATTCTTGAGCAGATGTGGGCACTTATAAGGGCTGCTGGGTGCTGGAATGAATGCCCAGTTCCAGAAGCCTATTGATCTGGGACCAGTTTTAGGAATATTGGCTTCTCACACCACATATGCAAGGGTCATACACGGATACAGACTTAGAATCCAAAGCTTCAGAAGTGGGGAAGGCCAGTCCTTCCCCATGTCTATCTGTGTACAAGACGGCCACCTGGTAGTTCAGCACCTCAAGCTAATAGAACTCCAGTTTTTTAAATCTGCTTCTTCTCATGGAACTTTATTCATTTCTCAATAGCTTTATCAACTCATTGTTTGAGATCTGCAGTCAAGTGACTAAAGCAAATGGTGGGAATGGGAAAAAAGGGTTGGCTCTTACAGTGAATGTTCTAGAAAGCTCCAAAACCAGTAGCCATAAGCAGCCCTTAACCCATCACAGAAGCAAAACTGTATGCCTCTCCTTGCCTGTCATTTTACTAGACTCTTCAGGTTACCTTTTTGAGACTTCTTTTTCCCTTTAAAGGCTGATTTTACATCCCCCCCCCCAAGCCCCTGCCTCAAAGATGTACAGGAAAAGAGGAAAAAGAAAAAAAAAAGAAATTCAAGAGGATTCTGCCCAAGAAACTATCATATGGTACATCATTGGAATTTTATAACTGATGTGATCTTACAAGTTGTGTGCTTCAATCTATATCCTTCCTAACTCAGAGTCTCTGCCTCTGCTTCAGCATTTTACTGAAGAAAATACAAGTTGAAACTGGAAAGGGGACCCAAGGCCACGTGAATACTTATGTTCCATCAAATAATAAAATGTTAGAAATTTTAGTAAATCTACATCTCTCTAGGAATTGCTCTCAGCCAAAGAAGTTGCTCATCCAAGATTACACCCCACTTACAGGGGCAGCCCACATCAAAGACCAGCTGAGACAAGGTGCAGAAGTCCATGCCACCTTGCATCATTTGAGACAATTCTGAAGGACAATCCCAGCACAAGAGTAACCATAGGGTCACCTAAGGCTTTCATTAAACTGCATCAGCAGTTCAGTTTCTCCCTCACCCCCAAGCCTGTGTCCCTCTGTCTCGTGGGTGTTTCCCAGAAAGCACTTGCTGATAAATTCCCTGTATTCCAAACTCTGTCTCAGAATCTGATTCCTGGGAAAACATGGCCCTTGTACACCCTTTAAGAAGGCAGGAAAGTTACATCTAATGCTTCTGATTCCTTATGATTAATTTTATTTATAGTAAACAAAAAAATATTTTTAAATAATTATTTGGCCACTGTATCGCTAGACAGCCTTTGCTAGGGAAGAGCACTGGACTGGGGAATCCACATATCTGGGTTTTCCTGTCTACTATTAGCTGGCGTGCTTGTCACGATCATCAGCTTACTCGGCTGTGAGTTGTGTTCAGGGAGAGGGAACAGGACAGGCCACGTAATGTTTTCAACCAGGAAGTATAATCTTAGAGAAACAGATTTTGTACTCCAGTGAAATATACATTTCCTCCCGGGTTTTAAGAAAAAAAAACAACCACTTTAGGTAGTCTATATTTTATCTGCTAATTAACATTTTATAGAGTATGAAAAATGTCAAGGAAGAGGGGAAAACAAGCTTAGAAAAATAATGATTCTTAAGCGGAATGGCAAACATCTTCATACATGTGACTAGAAATCTGTACAATGCTCTGATTTGCTTTACACCCTAGCAAATCTATGTAACTGCAAGTGGGGCCATCAGTAAATGCATCTACTGTTCTGAATGCAGTTACAACTCTACCAATCTCTGTTTTTTCAGCATAATTATCTAAGGCCTATCAAACTTGTCAACTGCAAAGAGCCTGTTTTATTTATGAGAAAACTTAAGAACTGATTTTAAAATAAACTTTGGCTAAATGTTTAAGTCATTTTCTTTAGTTACAGGTTTACCAATACAGAGCTTGGAGATAACAAAGAATATAATGTGACGAAGTTATTTCAAAAGATATATATCAGTTGGTACTTCATTTCTTATTGAAATTTTAAGTATAGCATGCATATTAAACTGGAATATCCTAAGTAGTGTCCAGTGATTTTCCAAGTGAATTGCCTTGAACCATGCTCAGGGCATGAAATAGAACATTATCAGAAACTGCCCCATGATTGCTTCCAGTCACTAATCACTTCCCTTTAAGACTAAATGCCCTTCTGAATTCTAATCCAACAGAATATCTTGCCTGTTTTTGAACTTTACATAAGTTGAGTCATACAGGTGTTAGATTTCTGTCTTACAACATTTTGTCTATGAGGGTCTCCATATTGTTTGTGTCATTTTAGTTCGCTCATTTTCATTGCTGCGTGATACACCATCATATGATTATATTACAAAGTAATGACAATGTGATGTGATGAGTGGTATTGCCACACACATTCTTGTACATGTCTTTTAGTGAACATATTGTATATATATATCTGCTGTGTATATGCCCAAGAGTGGAATATGTCTAAGAATGGAATTGCTGGGTCAGAGGGTTTCTATTAATTTTGTAAAACTATTTATTTAAAATCATGTGCATGCCTTGAAGGATCATTTTTAAAATAATAAAAATTAATCGCTGGTCATTTTAGGGCTTCATTCATGTAGGGAAGACACTAGGAATAAGAGAAGGTTTGCTGCTTTAGGTAGAGAGCAACTTAGAGCTTGAGGCGACAACAGGATGGGCATAGTGCGTGGACAGGTCAAGCACAAGCCTGGTTCAGACTCTCACACTTTAGTTTCCATGTTTGTAAATTGGAGATGCTACTATCACAATATCTTTAAAAAAAGAAAGAAAGGATATAAATAATATAAGGTATGTAAGGCATCTTTATCCTTGGAAATGCAGTACATCATAGAGTTCAGAGGTTGCCCAGGTACGTACTGGAGCAAGTTCGTAAGCTCTCAGAGTCTCTGTTTCTCATCTGTAAAATCAGGATAACCTCACCACATGACAATGTTATGAGGATTCAGTGAAATAGCAATTAGCAAGGTATTTAGCAGTGAAGAATATTCAGAAGTTCTCAGTACTTGTTAGATTTAATTTTTCTTTCTAAGCTCATTATTTCCTTTCGTGTTTAATGAAAACAATTTTAACTGCTCTTAATGTATTAGAAATTTTAGTAGAAGATATTCTGTAACTGATTTTAAAAAAAGCCCTAAGATACTGGTGTGTTACAGAAACAAGGCATTCTCATAATACTTTTACTTATTCATTCAGTCATTGATGGATATTCAGCAAGTACCAATTTTGTCCTAAGTATTGAGCTATATATACAATGTATGAAGCTATACAATGTATACTTGTGAAGATGAATTAGATACATTCCTTCCCTATCATGAAACAATTCCCAACCTATTAGAAGAGGGAATATTTGGACCTAAACACCCATATGAGGTAGTACTATGTGTAATTAATGCCACAAAAGTGGTAAAAAGAAATGTTATTCAAACATGAGAAAGGAAGCCATCATTTTTGGATTGAGTATTCAGAAAAAGATTTATGAGAGCATCAGTATCTGTCCTGATCTTTGAAAGATGCATGGAATTTTCTTAAGTAGAGACAGCCACTGAGTTATTCCAAAAGGGAAGGAATGTTCAGAGAGAAAAAACAAAGGGTGACATATTTGTGCCTGGCAATGAGTCAAGGTTGTCAAGTGTCAAAGGTAGACACACACACACACACACACACACACACACACACACACACACACAAAATGACACAGCAACAACTAAGATGTGATATGCTGAGGGGTTTGCAGTTGATTTTTCTTGGCAGACAATGGGAGCCACTGGAGAAATTTATGGAGTGTAATGCCATGTTTAAGCTGTTTCAGGAAGAAATCTGGCAAGCAGTTTACACAATAATCTGGAGGAGTAGAGAGAGGAAGACTAACGATGAGGCTGTTTTAGCAGTTCATAAAGAAGAGGTCATGAAGAGGAGAATAAAAATATGACTCTTGGGAATGGTAAGGCAGCCAGGGATTCAAAATATGTTGTGGAAGTTCCCATAATAGGATAGGGAAGTTATATACAGGACTGAAAATGCCACGAAGTTTCTGAAGCACAGTGATTTTTAAGAAGAAAGCAAAAAAAGATTGGTACAGCTAGAACTTAGTAACGAGGGGAAAGTCACTGTAGGGGGAAAAAAGAGGGAAGTAAGTGTACAGTGTCCCTCTGTGCAGGGAGAGGAATAAAAGGAAAAGAGCAATAGATTCCCAGAGTATTGTAGCTGGGAACATAATGGTTAAAAGTACAGGACTCTGACCCCAGACATTCTGAGTCCAAATTCTAGCTCTGTCACTTACAGTGCGACTGCAAGCTAGGTACTGAAAGTCTCCGAGCTTTAGTTCTCTTATCAGCGTTACAGGCTTAGTAATAGTATTTACCGCATGCATTGAGCAGTTGGCATTCAGTATAAATTCCATGTAACTTTTTGCATTTACTGCTATAAAACTCAGCATAGGTGAAACATGACATATTATAGAAAACAGAAAGAACCATTAATTCATTCATTCGACTAAATTATCTATTGATGCCTACCATGTGCCAAGCTCTGTTCTGGATATTGAGGAAATCAAGTGATCTCAACAGATTTGTTAATCTATACACATTAGTCGGGAAAAATGAACAGAGCAGGGATTGACCAAACATGCTGTTAGACAACAGTCAGGGAAGATCTGTGTGTGGTGGTGGCAACTGAACACAGACCTGAATGAAATGAAGGCAAAGCCATGTAAATATCTATGAAGAGAGATTCCAGGCAAGAGAAAAAGCAAAGGAAAAGTCTCTGAGTTGGAATGTGCATTATTATGCAAAGAACAGACAGGAGGAACATGAGGCTGAAACAGATTATGGAAAGTAGTAGCAGGAG
This sequence comes from Manis javanica, assembly GCF_040802235.1. Classification (NCBI taxonomy): domain Eukaryota; kingdom Metazoa; phylum Chordata; class Mammalia; order Pholidota; family Manidae; genus Manis; species Manis javanica. Next base: position 106,509,919 of record NC_133164.1, on the reverse strand, counting down.
GGGAAGTGAGGGACGTGGCTAGAGGTGGACCCCACAGGGCCTTGTAGGACACGGCAAAGTCATTGGATTTTGTTCATATGATGGGAAGTCAAGAGGAATAACATAATCTAATCCACATATTGAAAGGCTGCTGTGCTGACACCTTACTGGAGAGATAAGAGCTAAAGAAGAGACTAGTCATGGGCTTATGGTACAGTCTACAGTCCGTAACAGATGGTGGTGCACAGGTAAGGGCGGAGCAGGGGAGGTGGAACAGTAGGTATTGCTAGCAAGAACTACAGCACTTGGGGGAAAGACTGAATTTGGGGTGTGAGGAAATCGGAATAAAGAAGCATGAATCTAGAGTGTTGAACAAAAGCAAATGGATGTCCAGTGGTATCACTCATTGAAATGGGGAAAAGAATAGGAGGATCAAGTGTGGATATGGGAAAAGGGAATCATGGAAAAGAATGATTTTCATTTTGAACATAGCTGACTTGCCTTTCAGATAGCCATTTGGAGAAGGTTAGTCAATGGCTGATATGGAAGTTGACTTAGATTCTGGAAAGAGATTAAACTAGAGATAAAATGTGGGATCCATTAGCATTTAGATGGTATTGAAGCCATTGGTGCCAGATGGTATCGCTGAAGAAGCTAATGCAGATAGAAGAGAAGAAAAGCCTGAAGACTGATCCCTGGGACGCTCTGACTCCAGAGACTGGGAGTGAGAGGGGAAATAAGCAGAAGATACTGAGAAGGAGCAACCAGTGGGATGGAAAGAAAACCAGGAACATTTAGTATACCACAAGCCACATGAAGAGTGTTTCAGGAAAAAAGGTGAGAAGCTATCAAATTTTGCTGAGCACCTGAGAATTGACCATTGGATTTGACAATGTGGAGACTATTGATAACCTTGGTAATCACGGTTTCGGTGGACAGGGTGTGAAAATGTCACTAAAACTAATAAGGAAGATTCTAAAGAAGCAAACACTGAGTATAGAACAACTTATAAAGGAGTTTTTCAGGGAAAGGAAGAAGTGGGGCTTTAAAGGGGAAGGTGGTATCAAGCAAGTTGCGCAAAACAGGAGTTGTATCAGAATGGCGATGCTTAGTTGAATTATCAGTGAGGAGGGAAAATGGATGATGCAGAAAAGAGATATTACAGAAGAGTCCAGTCCCTTTGTGGGTGACAAGCAATGAAGAAAGAGCTGGCTTCAGACAGGAGCACAAACTTCAGCTAGATTTGATGAAAGGATAAGAAAACAATTTTTGAATGCTTTTCTTTTTTTAGTGATAAAAGAAGCAAGATTATTAGCTGAGAGTGGGGAAAGAAAAGTGGTATTGGGAGTCTAAAAAGTGAGAATAGATATAAGACATTCATCTTACAAAGTGAAACAATGAACGACTAGAGAGATGCAGGGGCATTTCCAAACAGATAGCCTTGGATTTGTGGTCATAAATGCCCAGGAAACAAGGTACGTGCTTTTCTCTGATTAAGTCAGCTGTCAGGGTACATGGCAAGAAGATGGTAGAAGAGCTAATTTAACCAGCACTTAGTTTTTTCAGTGAGTATGATAGGGAAAGAGGGTCAAGGGAAATGAGGGTGTTTGCAAGGGCTAAAGATAATAAATGACTGTTATCTAAGTTGAGTTTGGAGGGAAATGAGGGCAGTGGGAGGGTGGCAGAGTTAATGCATGGAAGGTCTTAGTGGGACTGAAAAATTGTTGGCAAGGGTGCAATAAAATAAGTGAGCAGGAAAGTAACAAGGTGAGAGGAGAAGGGATGACAGAAACTGAGAATTTGTAGGGGTTGCAATTATTGGTTTAGCGTGTGACATGGGATTGATGAATTGAGGTGGGAAAGAGCCAATATCATTGCAGGTAATATAAAGGGACTAACAGTCTAGGGCATTGGATGAATTATCTGCATGGATGTTATAATTACCAAGATTGATCATAGAGGTAATTGGAAAGGAAGTGATCCCCAGATGCTAATATGTTCAGTGAATGTGGGAATATGACAGAAAACTTTAACAAGAAGAGGGTAGTAAGTAGATATCTGTCAACACTTGCTTCAAGAGTGCTAGATTATTTAAGCCCAGAAACTGAGTCTATTAAAAAAGTTAAAAATGCTAGGAAGGTGATCACTAGAATAAGAAAAAATATGCTGTAAGAAATTTCAGTTCTTTTTACAACAATTCATATTTTTTGCAATTCCTTATATATGTAGCCATCTGTTTACCAGGAGACTATTTGATTACACCAGCAAATACAACAATAATAGAGTGCAAACTGTGATCTGTATATATGCTATGGTTTTAGTCATTCTTCATAGTGTCCATTTGTCTAGAAAGTTCAGGTAAAAATTTAAATATTATTTGATAATTTGATATAGAAAAGATGAAAACAGAAGGCAGTTCATTTCTTCATTGTGGACCCAATCTTTACTCACCGGGATTGTTGGACTGGGCATCCATAGGAATCATGAGCTTAGTCCGGGTGGCTCGGCGTGCAGCCAGTGACCTTTCCAGAGTGGACATGGAGCTCCCTGCTTCTTCAGTGTCTTGACCTAAAAGGCAAACAACACTCCTGAGAAACACACCTTCTTCAATGATGCAATACTCAACATAATTTCTAGCTAGGTGCTCCAATGCCTTTTTAATTTTATTGATGCTTCTACTTTTTTGTAACCCAATCAATATACTCTCATTTGTACAAATGTTAATAAATTACCATAACCTCATTACCCTGAAAGAACTGTTTTTACATTTTGTTGCTTATGATTTTTGCATATGCATATATGCAAAAGTGAGAATGTTCATACACATTTTTTAAAAAGTGGCATATTTTGTGAACTTCTTAAGAAAATAACATGAATATCTGTCTGTTAATAAATAAGTCAGTAATATATTTTTTAGCATCTCCATCACATTCAATTGTATGAATTTACCACAATTTATGCAACTAGTATTTAAGGCTCAAAACATCACATCTTACCATAAAAACACAGGAAATAAACTATATTCTTCAAAAGGTCAGGCATATATATATATATAAGCTTACTATGATTCCATAAAATATCATATTAAAGAATCATTAAAAAAGTAAAAAAGAATGACATGTATATTTAAAAAGTTAACAAAAAATATATGTGGAGAGAAACAAAATTAAAGCTCTGAATAGTGTATATCAGGTATTCCCATTTTTGTGATATACATATAAAAGCATATGTATATAAATATCTCCGCAGATAACATATATAAGTGTACATGTGTGGCATATTTGTATAGAAGGGTTACACAAAAAATTCTAAACATTGCTTTCCTTTTGTTAAAGGGGCAAGAAATTTGGGAATGGGGAAAAAAGAAAAGGCAAACATACCTTTTATCATTTTGGGTATTATTTTAAACAACTTCATTACTATTGTCTTGTTTTTTGAAAAAAATCATAAACCTGTATTCTTATTTTGATTAATATAAAAATCTTATTTGATTGAAATTCTTATTTTGATTAAAATAGTTAATATAATTTAAAATTAAAAATAATGCTGGGAGAGACTTCCAGGCGGCCAAGATAGTAATGGCTGCCTAAATCTGAATCTGTCCAAACATCTAAAAAACTACACAGAAACACATAAAACAATAAAATGATGCAAACTGTACTCCTTAAACACAACTAAAAGAGTACAACAAACTTTAAATTTCCTGTGAGTACAAAAATAAATAATAATAATTTCCAGCAAAGCTATTATTCAAGCTGCTTCCACCAATTCTTTCAGAAAGTTGGAGGATTTGAGAAAACTGGTTAAAAGAGGGAAGAGGGGAATAAGGCTCCTAAGACCTAAAGTCACCCACAAATGGAGAAAGCCCACCCTCACTGCAAAAATATCTAGTTTCCTAGTAGATCAGAGCTCTTAAAAATAGACTATTCATTGACATAGAGTTGTGTTCTTTTAACCAGGAAAGCCCAGAGGACACAATGTAACGTAATTTATAACCCCTGCTCGGCATGCTACTCTGTCTGTTCTAGAGCTGGCAAGTAGGTCCTGAAATTAAAGACATACAGGCACACGTATCCTCTCATTCTGAAGAAAACAGCCTTCCTTTGGAGCTAAACTTCTCCCAGGATTTAATAAGAGATCGAAATTAGTCTGGCTGCCCCTATTTCAGTGTCTAACAGATGAAAGGAAATGCCAAGAAGGAGGAGTCTTCAAAAACCATTAGCGAAACCTTCTGCTATCTGAGAGGCAATTCTATCCCTCCTCTCTTTCTTCCTGATGTCCAGTGAGAAACAAAGCTGCATGAATGAACGTCTATAAAGGGTGGAGGATCCTGCCAAAAAGATGAATGTTTTCTTCATTTTTCAGGAGTCAGCCTGCTCCAGCAGCAGGCCTGCTGGTCTTCCCTGGCTATTTAAACAGAGGAAGACGTGACTGAGGAGCGCGAAGATGAGAGAGGGGGTCAGCAGTGGAGTGCATGCTCTTTCATGAGTTGGCCTGGCAAAAACGAAGGAGTTTCCCCCAGGGTAAGTGGGCACTTGGGAAGTTGGACAAGCGTGAGTCATCATGCTGGAATTCACCCAAGGCCGGAATGCAGCCAAGGCTGGCAGAGCTCTTCCTGGTAGGAGAGGGCTAAACCCTGACTAGACATCCCTCAATAACTACCAGTGGAAGAATCCCGCAGGGTCTCACCAAGAATCCATACTTGGGTTTTACAAGAGACTCAGCATTTGGATGACCTGTGTGGACAGTCCCTGAGCCCATACAGGCAGTGATGAACTTCAAAGTGTCCTTTGTTCCCCCCCCCCACCCTCTTCCCCTTCCTCTTCATCTCCCCATCTTCCCTCGTGACCAAGGAGAGCACACAGGTAGGAGGAATAGGCGAAGATGGGTCTGAAACAGACGCTGCTCCTCCTTCTGCCCAGTCCCCACCACTCGGTTTCTCTCCAAGGTGCTGGAGGATTTGAGAACAATTCATGACTCCAGTCCTTAGAGCCAAAAGTTTAGCTGGCAGTAAGGGAAAGAGAATCCTTTATTTAAATTTTGGATTGTAGTTTTTAATAGAACTGGACTACAGTTTAATAACTGAAAATAATAGAAAAGTTAGGGAATCTGCTTGAGGTATTATTAAAGGGCTAGAAATGGAACACTCAACAACACAGGACTGAAAATCAGCAACTGAATTCCTCATTTAAGCAACTCTAAGCTGAGAAAGTCTAGCAAACCAGTCACTCGTTCAAGTAATCAAAAGATTCTAATTCAGTTCAAGAACAACAGCAAGTCATTCTACAAACACATCATGAGTAGACAAAGAATTTTTGATGACAGTCCTTCCTACATGACCAAGAAGAGCACATAGGTAGGAGGAATATTTTTAGATTTCTGAGTTATTTTTGGACATAGATTATTCTGCACCAATTCAGTAAACAGTAGTCTTTTTACTTCAGATCACTTTGTATACCAAGAAAGTCTTCAGATAGACTTATCAAATGAGGCTAATGATCATATCCTGTAATTGCTTGGGGATGACAGTTGGTCTTCACTGTAATCAAGGTCCCAGGAAGAGAACAGTCAATGCTTTCATACTTCAAGGGTCCCTAAAGTGATTTTTTTTTTAAAGTAAGGAATTGACAGATTTAAAATAAACTTTCAGGTATCCATAGACACAGGAAACTAAAAAGTATTCAAATAGCTTCAAATTTTTTCACCCTATAAAACTTTTGCTCAAGATTTAGCAAAAAACAATCAGTTCATTTAGAGTTCACAGTTCAGTGTTTCCCAACTGCACAACCTCTTACCTCTTACAAGTTTTAAGAACATCATAATTACAGGGAGCAAGTAACAGGGTGATGGAAAAGAAACTAATTAACCAACCAAATTTATATCCTATCATTTTAACTATTGGCAAATGACCTACACTATTAGTGGGAAGGAAACCTCTGCAAAAGAGGGAGTGGAGGAATCCTTGTGAACTTCAGAAAGGGATGTTGTTCTGACCCCACAGAGGAGAGAGTACCTGAGTGAGAGGTGCTTTTGCTCCCCAGCTGGGTCTCTGACTGGCTGTGGCTGACGGGTGTGAGGTCTTGGCAACTCTGGATGGGAGAGTCCCTTCCTGTAGGGTCAGTGGCCAATGGCTTCTCAATATTTTTCATCTCCATTTCTTCATGATGTATCCAAAGATCTGGGGGCCGCAGGTCCTTCTGGCTGCCCTTCCTTTTGCCAACACTGTGGGTAGCCCGTTTTCTAGGGAAGGAAAGGAAGTTAGACGGCAAATGTGAGCACCTCTATTCAATGGCTCTTCCTCTTTTTTCTCAGTCAGTGCAAGTTTGAAGCAGGGAAGGAAATAAGAGTGTTCCCAGGAGGAAACCTGTGAAATCCAGAAATTGGCAGACTTGTCTTGGCTGCCTTTCTTCTTCTCCCCAGGAGCTTCACCACATTACAGGAGAAGTGGTGCCGAATCCCCAGGACCTGGGCGGCCTGCCAGAGCGCACCTTACTCTAGCTTCCCAGCTGTGAATTCATGCACAAGGTGACAATGGGTTAGATGGAGCCATATGCCAGTCTTTGGAGCTAGGCATAAGGTACCTGACTGCAACATCTGTTTAGAAGATAAATGAAGGAAGTGCTTTGAAAGGGCAAATAGAAATAAAAGGCCGGAATTTGTGCCAACAGCCAGGAAGAAAGTCTGTGTCTCAGCTGTATAATTTAATGTGCAATGGGGAAGCCTGCTGTTGGAAGACAAAAGGCCCATAAAGGACATTCTAAGGAGAATAAAGCACCATTGCCTTGGAGACGTTAAGTGTCTGGATGCAAACACAATCAGACTCATCCTTTGAAAAGAGAAGAGCAGTTTGGAAGTGTGTTTCAAATGACTCTGACTTTCCTCAATAAGAATTTGGCAGCTACACACTTATTTTTCAGTGGTGGTCTCTTCCTGGGCCAGTGAGATTCAAATGTTCCTTGGATGCTAAGTAAAGTAGCTTGATGCTCATGCTAGCCATTTCCTATAGCAGATGTCAGTAAACTATGGCCCAAAGGCCAAATCTGCCCACTGCCTGTTTTTGTAAATTAAGTTTTATTGGAAATCTGCTGAGCTCATTCATTTTCATACTGCAGAGTGTTGGGAAGTTGCAACAAAGTTTGTATGTCCCCCAAAGCCTGAACTACTTTACCGTTGGTCCTTTTTGGAAATAGTTTTCAGACTCTGCTGTACAGTTTTAGAATTTCTAAAATCTCCACTCGTAGCTTCTATTTCTTTTAAAAAAATACTGCATCTTCTAAGACAGACTTAAGATAGTTAAAATCTAACCTTTGACAGAAGCCCAGCTTCTCACTTTCCTCAGTTACAGTAAATGGTTTATGAGGACAGCCACTTTCATGGTTGCTAAATGGTTTGAACAAACTACTTTCAGTGAAAACTCTTTGTAACTTGTGCAAGGCTTTGTTTTTACAACTGCTGAATGAGAACCTTTGCACATTTTAGGCAATTAATAAAGGGTTAGTGGTGTAATTTGTTGAATTTTCCTTAACATTCTTTTTTGCTGTTGTTGTGTCTCTGGAAACATGCTGATGAGGATAGGAGACAAAGAATTCCAGGCTTAATATTTATCTGGCAGTTTACTAGAGAAAAAATATGATGTTTTCTGCTCTAATGTTTTCTCAACAACTGCCTGATTTCCTGGCAGCCACTCCACACTGCTTCTATATAATAGCCTATAATAATGCCTAGATAATTTTCTGTGTCTAAGACAATAACTCTCTTCTAACCATCCATTTCCTGGTCATTTCCTTGTACTTCACCTGGACCCAGGAAACTAGTCTGCAACTCTCACATACCTCTTTTTGTTATCTACTCCTGCTAACTGCTTAGAGGAATTTTTATGTCATTTTCAAACTTAAAGATTTCAACCTGTTATCATTCTAAAACACCAAAATGTGAAATAACCTTTTAACTCCAGTGCCTACATGACTACGTGCAGAAAGTACCAGCACCAGATCCAGGGTAAGACAATTAGACTTTTCATAATACCTGAATATTTGAATAGCCTGTGGTATAAAGAAATTTGCCAAATAATTTTTGAAACTAGAAATAAATCACAAATTTGGGTTTTCCCTCGCTTACATGCGTGCCCTGTTCATTTGTTCGTTTGTGTATTCATTCATTCAGTCATTAATTCACCAGTCCTCATACCACAGTACCGAACATCCCCAGATGTAGTCTATTAGAAAGAAGTTCCAAATCTGATTGAGGCTAAACCTTTCTGTATGTTGTGATTTATAACCTCCTTCTGGGAAAAGGGATTATCATTCCTGATAAAATGCATAAGCAATTTTCTGCTGGATTTTACTTAGATCAAGGCCTCTTCTATGTAGCTACTCATTCACCCACCTCACTGTCAGTCAAGAAGCTAAAGACCTATAAACAGAATTTATTTCCTTTTTTGTTATATATTCCATGAAAGACCTTTTAACCACTTTTGTTTTCTGAAATGTTCTTATCAAGGAGAAATCTTCAGCCCTGGACAGGAGGCTTTCCTCTGCTGCGGGTGGTAGCCCAGCCGCCATGTAGCAAGTTGTCATAAAACAGACACCAGCTTGTAACTAAACTGTCTGAAAAGCTTGTCTTAAAGCCTGGAAGAGCTGTCACCCTGGCCTTCTGTCCACCTGCTGGTTCTCTGACATAATGACCGCTGCCCACTGTGGCCCTCCCTTCCTGTCTCACCACCGCAATCTTCACACTTTTATGCAAATGGACCGAGGGCAATGCTTTCTGGTGTGGCCCTTGGACCAGTAGCATCAGCACCGTCTGTGAACTTGTTAGAGATGCACCTTCTCAGGCCCCACCCCAGATCTTAGGAATCTGAAACTTGGGGTTGGGGGAGGCTCAGCATTCTGTCTTTTAACAGCCCTGGAAGGGACTCTGATGCCCTTGAAGTCTGAGAAGCTCTGTCTTAGTCAACCAGGACAATTTGTTTGTTTTCAGTTTAAAGCTAGTTTTTCTATTAGGTACAGAATATGTCACATGCTCCTCTCTCCCCAACAAGTACTTTCCTCACAGATACCAGTCGTCTTTTTCAGCATCCAAAAATAGGTGTAGGCAAATCTCAATCATAAGATAATCTGGTCATGGGGATGGATGTGCAGCACAGAGAATATAGTCAATGGTTCTCTAACATCTTCCTATATTAACGGACAGTAACTGCACTAGTTGGGGTGAGAATTTAATAATGGGTGTAACTGTTGAATCACTGTGTTGTACACTTGAAATCAATACAATATTGTACATCAACTATACTTCAATAAAAATAAATAAAATTAAAAATAATATACTTAAACAAAATAGCTGTAGGCTAGGAAGACCTCTTCCCACCCATGCATTCTCAAATAAAGGCAAAGCGAGGGACCCTTCCAAGGCTCTCTGCTGTCTCATTCTCATACTGTGGCAAAGTATTCACAGCATAATCATAGTGTTTTGTTTTGTTTCATCTATTGACTATCTATCATCTATCTATCTATCTATCTATCTATCTATCTATCTATCTATCTATCTATCATCTATCTATCTATCTATCTATCTATCTATCTATCTATCTATCTATCTATCTGTCTGTCATCTATCTCTCTATATCTATCATCTATCAATCTTTTTGATCTTACTTATATCATCTATCTGATCTTATACTTCTTCCCAGAGTGCCTTTACAATCCTATTTACTTACAAACCACTTATTCTTTGAGAGTCTCTTCAAGCCTCTTTCAAGAAGCCTTCCTGACCACTTCAGGTCAGTGTAATCTTAGAATATCTCAGTCATTTCCCTCTTCTCTCTCTACCCCTGGCCCTGCACTGATCGCCATCACCGTCTGTCTCACTGAGCTGGCCAGAGGCTCCCTGTGTGTGAGCTGGCTTCCTCCTGTGGTACTGGAGCAGACTCTCCTTCACTTCTCCCGCATTTATTCATTTATTTATTCAGTGGACATTTATGCAATATTGTCTCTGTGTCAAGAAATGTGCTAAGTACTAGAAATGCACCAATAGATTAGACATTGGAAGTTTAATAAGTAAATGAAAATGGCATGGCTCCTGGAAATTTCTGCCCTGTGGGAGTAAGGAGCAGGCACTGGGGAATGGCAGGTAGGAAAACTGAAAAAAATCAAGGAACCAGATCATAGGGGGCCTTGCCTCTATTAGAAAGATTTTTAATCATATCTGGAAGTCAGTGCGGAATTGCAGAAAGATTTTTAGCCCAAGGGTGGACATTATTCAGACTTGTTACTTTGTATGATGAAGACCACATGCTAAGCATACAGTAATTACTTGAATAGTAAAAATTTTTTTATTACTGATTTGGAAGTGTTTTTTGCAAGATTCTTCTCAGATTCTCTATTGGCCTATCTGTTCCTTACTTTGTATGTATCGTATTACTCTGATTTGTTTCCTTTTCATTTGTAATCAGTGTGCTGGGGATGCGAAGGGGAAAGATCCAACACTGGTTGAGTATCCATTTAATTCAAACCTACTGTGTGAAGTTCTAAAATAGTACTATCATCTCAGATTCTTTTGCCATATTGTGATAAATGATTAAGTTCCTCCTCTGTGCTTAGTTCCCATCCTCTACTTGAGGTCCCAGGAAGCAAATAGCTCTATACTAATTCTCATGTTTAGGTAGATGTGTGCCCAAGATCTGATGGGGGACTGAGGCAAGGACACCCTGCCTCACTGGGATTTAAGGAAGACTCCAGGAAGGAAAAAGGCCCGAAGGAGTGTGAAGAACGACTGCAAGTTAACCAAGAAAAAAATATACTAGGAAGTATAAATAACCTTTCCTGCTTCATAAATTCAAACCTTTCCCAGGGGTTTCTAGCCTTTTTATTCTCTATATGGATTCTTTTTATTCTACTAACTTCTATGAAAAATAAAACACAAGCTTGTATTGAAAGTCCAGGGAAAATGTGTCCAAGATTCTAAATAAACCTGTATTTTCTGAGATGGAATTAAGATATATTGACGTCCCAAGTGGTTGCCTATGTGGTGAATACTGAAAAATGAGCAAAATGTTAAAAATCTGAAAATCACTGAAAGTCACCTGCAGTAAAGTGCAGTAGATTTCATCTAAGAGTTTAAACATTTAAACACGATCCTCAATACTGACAAGAATTATTTTTGTCAAGATTTGAATATGTGCTAATATTTAAAACTTGCTGTGTACATATCAAAGTAAACTGGAGGTTTAGGCAACTGGTGATTCTATCAAGTGAATTTTATTTACATATTTATATTCAATGTATTCAAACAAGTTGCCGATCATCTACCCATGCAACTGATCTAGAAATATGATGACCATGTGTCTTAGATCTCCAGGATATCCAGGATATTGTCGATGTCAAACATACTGTTGTTAGTCTCTATAGATAGAATTAACTTATCATAAAGCATGTTCTATTATTTTGGCCAAGAAAATGTTATTACTTTATTAAAATCACAGGACCACCCCCTTCATCAGTTTAAGTTTTCATAAGACATAATTTTTCCATATATTCTACTATAATATCACTAATTCAAAATGTGGAAGAGATGTCTCTTCAATGTAGTAAAAATGTTAAATTAGTAATTAGATGGAAACACAAAATTACTTTATTTCATATTAATTTCAAATTAAATGCTACAAAGTATTTGTATAACTTAGTAGTATTCCATGGGGTATTTAAATGTTTTAAAGGTAGAGGGCATGATAGAAAGTATGTCTCATTTGAGGAAATTGACATTTAGGGGTTAGGTCTCCCCTTAGATTGAATTAAATACCATTAATTTAATTAAAGAAATGGTAGAATTAGAGTGATGACTTGGGTTTTAACTTTCGTTAGTTGTTTTATATCCTAAAAATAAAATTTTACAAACTAGAATGTGTGTCCATCAGATAACTTACCTCATTATTAAATAAATGTGCATATATATATATGATAGATCATAAAATAAATTGCATAAACACCAACTTGAATAAAGTGCTACCAATAATATACAAAAATATGTTTCAAATCCATTTCGATGCAATTCAAATCCACACAAAGAAAAATTTACAGTCTCCAGCAGTCCTAGATAAAGAGATATTGAAGAAGCCCATGAATGTGTTTCCTTTCCTATTTTGCCTTATTAGTTACGTTAAACTCTTGCTTTTTCTGAGAACCCTGTTAGGGACATTATTTCTGTTTCAGACTGGAGTTGATTTTGTTTTCCTCTGCATCGCTGAAGTTGTTCTAAAAGGCTCAGTGGTGGTGGTGTGGGAGGGAGGGCTCCTCAGCAAAATCAAGGCAAGCTAAATTAAAACTCAGAAATATTTTGAAGGAGAAAATTTTCTTTTTTTCTTCCTTTGTGTTAGTATCTACAAAGAGACCAAGATGAATGTCAGTGGGCCTGTTACTGGAGAGAGATGTATGAAGCGCATTGTGAGGAGTGTGCCGACCGGGCACTGACCGACTTCGCGGGCGGGGAGAGGAAAAGCCGCAGGGCAGCGGCGCAGGAGCTGCGAACTCACTTCCTCCGGCTTCAGTTGGAGGGGACAGGGGAGTGATTCATTCTTTCACTCATTCCCTGGTTTTAAAAACAAGCCATACCTGGGGCTCAGCCTCTATTCTGTTGAAACAAAACCTCCAAGCTCTTAAAGTGCTTACTTAGAGTGGGATTTGAGACAATTTGAGGGTTTCTCAAAAAAGCATCATATCCCACTTTTGCACATTGAGAAGGCTGGTATTCTCACTGAGGAGAAACCAAGTATGTCCAGATTCTGGTTCCTCAGGTCAGCATAACCCTCAAACACCCTCCTCACAATGAGGAAAATGGAAAAAAAACACAACACTGCAACAGATGGTTTTATTAATTAAATTAACTAATGTAATGGACTTAGTGAGTGGATTCATGTTTTTAAAACTATCATAAATTGGCCAAGTTCGGTTTTGGTGCCTCTCCACTTCCCTGCGTGTGAATCTTTCTCAGCTCTGTCTCAGAGACCTGCTGCTTTGACGTTCTACCCTTTCCCGGGGTTGCTGGACTAAGAGACTGCCCAACCCCTTACTCCATCACAGTTACCTTTCACCCAGAGCTTTCCTCCGTGCCCAGCACCTGGGAGCTCCACTGGTCACCGTGACTTCCCAGAATGTTTACACTTAGCCTGGCCATGTTAAGCTCATTCCGTCTGGTTTTTGTGTGGGCCCAGTGGACTAGCGCACCAGCTATCCCAACTTCAAGATAGTCCAACTTCATAAAGTCAGCCAGACATAAAATTTGTCCCACCACATAAACAAATTAAATACAAAGACTGCATCCACACTCTTAGGTCACGTTTTCAGTGTGTACATCCTCCTGTATCCTATCTCTGTACACCTCACTTCAAAATGCTGGAAGATACATCAAAGAGCAACAAATAGGGTCACAGGGTTTTTGAAAAGCAAAAGGCTGAGGGATTAAGGAGAGAGGGGAAAATAGTAGTTAAAGAATCTTTCTCTAACAATGTGCACAGTATATAGTTGTCAAACCAGCTCCCAATGGGCCCATGCCTCAGGCCTGAACAGCCAGCAGGCAGCACCATGCCTAAGGCCAAAGGAAAAAACTAAATAAAATCAAGGGAAGAGCATATTATGGCCAATCCAGTGAGAGAGTACAGCTGAAAGAGACCTAGCCGGCTGGATGTGAAAGTGCTAGAGACGTAAAGAGGCAGAGGATAACCGGGAGGTTATTGCTGATTCCCACAACTGGCTAGCACAAAGTTAAGATTTTGGTTCTGAAGCATTGCTTTGAAGGGGACAGGCTGAACTAAAACCACCTTTCCATTCTAAACTTTGTGCTTTGATATATCATTCTCTGCATGTATTATAACCTAGACCTGCATAGTATGAAAATATTTTAAAATCCCTCAAAATTTTTAATTTCTGAGACTCAACCACAGCCAGGAAATCCAAATCACGTTGAATTTCTGGAATCTCTCTTACCTCCTAACTACTGCCTCCAGACTAAACACGCCAGAGTATTACAACTACAGTGGGTTTGGTACTCTATATTTAGTCACTCATGCAACAAGCATTGATTAAATGCCTTCAGGCCCAAAGTGGTAAATAAATACATACTTTCAGAGGAACACAGATCTCCAGTCTTTTGTAAATAACTGCACAGAGGACCATAAGAAGGGACATGGTGAAGTCCATTTTCCAAGTGTTACTTAAGGAATACCTGTCATCACTTGAAAGGAAGAATCTGGCCCAGAAGAATAAAATCCAGCAGAAAGGCAAAGTGGGTCTCCAGGTGGATTCTACTATTAAGCTTGCTAGTCCAGCCCTCACTCACTCAAGTGATGGACCTGGAGGGGACAAAAGGCAGGACTGCCCACATCAGGGGTAAGGAACATGTGGTGAATTATGAAAGAGCACAGGAAGAGAGCTGTCAAAAATGTAACTCAAAAAGGTGACAGTTGGGTCAAACAGTGACTTCTCTTGGGAATCAGCTGTTACCTACTTTCTCTGTTGGGCTGACGAGCGCCTGGTGCAAATCACGGCCACGATCACCACCACCAGCACAGTGATGACGCCAACGGTGACCACAATGATCACAAGCAGGTTGCTGTTCTTCTGAGGAGTGACGCTGCCATGTGGGGGGTGCATCTGGCCAATGGGGGGCTCTGGGAGAAGAAAAAAAATATCAGGTTTAGGAAGATATGACAGCTCAGTGTTTATTGAGCTCTGTTATGGATATGAAGCATTCCCACTGTTCTGGAACTAGAATGTTCTGGAATTAGATAGTGGTGATGGTGGTAATGGCAGTGAACACACTAAAAACCACTGACGTGTGCACTTTAAAAGGGAGAATTTATGTTAGGTGAATTATATTTCAATGAATAAAAAGAACAAAGCTATCATGTTGAGTAGGAAGTGGGGAAGGGTAAAATGGCTGCTTTGTAATATGCATATTCCAACATGACAAGAACAAGAAAAGGCTGTGGTTTATGAGAAAAAACTACTTTTTTGGTGCTGTGGAAGATAAACTATTTGACATAATTCACTCACCATTTACTTGCATTCCTTTTAGGAAACTATCTATAAAGTACATTTAATTTTCAACCTGCCAAGGGTGTATGAATCCCAGTTAAAAGCAGTCACTGGGTTTGAAAGAGTGTCATCAAGACGGATATGAATGTTTTCCTATGTTGCCACAGGACCTCATGGGAGATGATATTTAGATGAAAATAATGATAATAAGACATCTTTCATAATTTGCTTATGTAAAGAAGTATGGCTAATGACCCTTTAAATTGTTTTCTTTAAACTCTAAGTATAATCATAAATACTCTGTTCTACATCATTTGTCACTATAAGCTACAATTTTTAAAAAGTAAATATTGGTTTATTTATAAAGTAATTTAGAAAGTAGCAGAAAGCAATGCATTTGACTATTTTCTTACACCGAAGTTTGAATGTGTTTCTTCAACAACCTATATTAGCTTTTTATACCCCTTGCGAAAAATATTCAGGCATTTTGCACCTCAGTGCCTTTGTTTATGACGTGGAAATAGTAATAGTTATTGAGTACAGTTACTTTCAGAGAAAATACATACAAAGTAACCATCTCAGTACCTAAAACAGAGTAAGTGCTCACAGTATCATTATATTACTGAAACATTAAATAAGATGTTGCTTAAATTAATACTATACAATGCCATTTGGAATACTTCTGGTGTGGACTTCCAAATGACAAAGTTTTCAGAGATAATACTCAACATGAAAGATAAATTAACTTCTCACAAACGAATATAATAACCTAGTACTTGTCTTAAATCACAATACTATCTTTTGACAAGTTATCTAAGGATCACTGCTTTTATGAAATGATAATCACCTAAACTTAAATAAATGATTGCTGACTCATTATTATTGGAAAAATATTAAGCACTTCTGATACAACTTGAATCTCAGAGGGAAGGAACTCATCAAAAGTCTTTAAATGGCACTTTCTTTTAAAAGATTCTGATTATAAAGGAAAGAAATAAAATTTCCTTGAAGTCATTTTTACATTTACTACAAAAGAATGAGGCCAGTAATGAAATGTCAGACATTTCTGTATCATAGTTGTACTTACAATTTAAAAAATCATTTGAAAATAGTATCTCCATATGCCCTTTCTGTGATTAATAAATTAATTGATTGGAATAAATTAACTTTTTATATGAGAGCTTTCAATGGCGACATTTGGGTATCTCATGGATTTTTACTACATGAGTTAAATTTAACAGTTCAACATTTCTGACAAACTTAGATTTACACATAGAAGTATACCTTATCAACATTTTAAGAAATCTTGTAAACTAGAATTTTTCAAATTTCTGCTCTTATGTCTTTTTCATTCCCACTTCAGGAAGACATCATTTTTTCAAGTCAGAAAATAATGACCCTGAACTCTACTGAACATTAGTGAGATTATATTGATGTCAGTTGCCTCCGAGACATAGGGTTCATGAAGACCCATTATAAATCTTTTATTCCAGGGCTTTATGACTGTTTCATAAAACTTCCTAACAGTTTAAAACTTGATATTCAAGGTCTTTCATTAATTTCCCAGTCTCAATTCAAAGGCTGAATCATTAGAACATCTGACATCAAATGGGCAGTTAAGAAAGTCAAGTGCAGTGGTCTTTAGAAGTGGCTGATTTTCATTGTTTTACAGTAGTTACTGTTATATGAAGTTACCACAAACACCGAATTAGGGAATATTAAGTATTGTTTCTACAGGAAGTACAGTGTTATGTTTCTGTGAGCCTCTGGTCACAGCATTTTTACCAACCAATTAATACACAACTTATTTTATGTGTGTTTCTGTTTAAAGACTTCTTATTTTAATATAGAAGATTGATTTATTAACATTGAACTCACAGTCAATAGCACTATAACTCATGCTTGAGTGAAGTTTAATTAACACACATATTTTCTCTATAAGGCCCTCCACAGCCTTTTGCATCAGGAACGTCAGACTGCTCTTCAGTACTATATTTAGGGGCCACATTAAACTGGGAAACCACCAACAAAAAGCACGAAAATGTGAAAAATGGGCACAAAATGTATTGTGGAAGGATGCTTGTTTACAGTCTGAGAGCTGAAAAGGTAAAGCGGAGTGTGGCTTTGTTTCCATGTCAGGGGAGCTTGTAAGCCCTGGGCTACTCAAACATTTCGATGCTCCAGCATGTCCCTGGGTAACCAGAAAAGCATCACAGGGGTTGTTCTGGGGGGTTACAGACACACAGTGGCAGTGGTTAAATCCACCATTACAGAATCTGCAAAAAATGACAACCAACCATGTTTCTACATCAAGAGATGGTTCCAAATTAGGAAAAACTTTAGAGATCACATATCTAGATTGGTACAGTTAAGAGTTCTGGAAGACAGCCTGAGTCCAGAAGGGGCCAGATGACAATCACCACCTTTTGGGCTTCAGGGCATATAGTCCAAAGGCTTAGAAAGATCCTCTAGGTCACTGTGATTATTTCATAAGCTAATGGATGTGACACACTGAACACAGGCCCTGGCAGAGCTGGCACTCAACAGACAGTATGATGTGGATCACCAAATTCCATTCTAGGTGATTTTTTTCAAATTAAAGTAAAACACAGCACCCCAGGCATCTGTTTCTGGTGTTTGCACAAGAGCTTGTGTATTCAGTGTCTGAGTATTCGAGACCTAGACAAGTGTTCGTTAAAATCACTGAGAAGGGAGTCATAGTTTAAAAAATCATATGGGCATTCCATCCACTTTTTAAACTTTCATAATGTTTGATCATCATAAAAGCTTTCATCCTTTTTAAAATAAATTTAATAAAGGCAAACATACATATTTCACAATTTGATGATTCTAAAATCTTAGTAATAATGACAGAAAAATTGGTTTACTAAAATAACCATGCCCTTAATTTTTATAAAACTTTGTAGGCTTTCAAAAATATTTTATGTTTCTTATCGCCTTTGCCCTCAAAAACGCTGAAGCAAGGTCATTGATAGACCAGTACATTGTATTTATCATATAGAAAATAAAACCAGGTATTGAATTCAGGAGTTTTGGCTCCTATTTTTAGGACCTGGTCTCACTGCCACAATGGCTCTGTGTAATAGGTACATAATATCAACAGGCTGGAAAACAAAGTGAACATCAGATTGACAGGTCCAGTTCTGAAGAGAGAAACAGATCCCATGAAAGCTTCATAGGTGGGGTTGAATTCTTAAAATTATGGTCTTTCCTGATCATAGTTCAGTTATCAGAACACCTTGAGTTCAACATATGTCTTAAGAATTTTACAGGTCTTTGAATTTTGACAGAAATTCATATGGCATTGAATATTTCAAAGCATTTTCACCTGAAATAAGGTGTTATATGGTCAATAGGCTAGAATAAATTTCTCAGATAATCTAGCTCCATATTTCCTAAAATGAAATATCAATCAGCATTGTTGGAGGTTGGGAAGAGTTCCTTGGTCAATTAAATTGAAGAACATATTTCTTTCCTCAAATCAGATTTTGAACATACTGATGTGAGCTGTAAATTTCCAGGAGACATAAGGTAAGGACAATAGAGAATGTATTTTTATTTGTACAATTATTGTACAAGAATGTACAATTATTCCAGAAATATGTACTGAAGATCCAGTTAGGTGCTGGGGATATGATGCTGTGATCAAAACATGGATGGACGTTAGAGGCATTATGCAAAGTGAAATAAGTCAGAGAAAGACAAGTACTGTATGATCTCACTTACATGGGGAATCTGAAAAAGCTGAACTCATAGAATAAGAGAGAGAATCCTGGTGATGGCCAAGGGCAGGAAGTTGGGGGAAATGAGGAGACATTGCTTAGACACAAACTTCCAGTTATAAGATGCATAAGCTCTCATGATACAATGTACAGTATGGTGATTATAGGCAATAATACTATATTATATACTTGAAAGTTGCTAAGAAAGTAGATCTTGAGTGTTCTCATCACAAAAAAAGTTATGCAATGGAGGCGTTAGCTAATGCCACAGAGATAATTGTTTTGCAATATGTAAGTGTATCAAACCAACATTGTATACCTTCAACTTGCACAATTTATGTGTCCATTATATCTCAGTAAAGCTGGTAAGTGGAGGTAAGAAAATCTTTGAGAGGATTCAAGCAGGGAAAGAAACTCTATGTGATAAGAAGCACACACACAGTTGGGATATAGCCATAGGCCTGCCCAAGCAGTTGGACCAGAGAAAGAAAAATATTGCTAAATGACCTTTTCAACATAAAATATGTATCCTGTCTGGGTTACCGTGACATGAATAGAATGTCAGGTTACTTCTAATCTGGGATCAATACATAGCTATTAGAAAAGTTGTGAAAGCTCCATTTCTGAGCTTTTTTTTTCTGGAATGGCAGAGAGGGAACAAGAGCCAGGCTGTGGAACAATTAGAAAGTCTTTATAGAGTTGCCCTATATCATTTCATAATAATTTACATGTCATTGTCTTCTTGTATATTGTGTGGTCTGAGAACAATTTTCAAATTAAAACATTGGAACTGCCACCCCTTCTGAGCCCCCTAAAAGAAGAGGCATGATTGTTGACCTCATGGAGCTTACAACTTACTGGAAAATACTTCTATTGAATAAATCATGAAGCAAATAATTATAACATTATGACTGTAATTGGTACTTAAAAGAAGAGTTCATATAGAAAGATATAATATGAGGACATAATGGTCTTTGGAGGAAGAGGGAGGTCATGAAAGGCCTCATTATATAAATAACATTTGGGCTGAATCGTGGAGTATTGCTAGGAGTTAGTCCCTGTTCCTTTGCAAGGGAACTGAGAGCAGGTCATGTGTCTGGAACATTAGGAGCAAAAGAGAAATGGCATAAAAAATGAGGCTGGAAAGAGAAATAGGACCTAGTTCATACATGAGCTTTGTGGATCACATTCAGTTATCTGCAGACCATTTAAGGATTTTCAGCAAGGGATGTGACAGACTAAAGTTGTTCTAACAAGACATCTCCAACTGTGTGTGGAGAGGGCTTGTGGTAGAAGCAGAGAGAGCAGCTAAGACAATACTGAAGTTCTCCAGGTGAGAGATGATGGTAGCTTCAACTGAGATGGTGGCAACTGCACTCAAGCAAAGTGGACAGGACATATGGTCTGAAAGCAAATGAACAAAGCATATTGCATAGGGGGAGGAAAGAAAGGGAGAGGCAGGTTCAGGCTTCAGTAATAGTCCTTATGTCTGAGATGAGGGAAGGGTCAGAGGGATAAACAGAAGCTCAGTCTTGACTATATATGTCAGTGTTGAGATCTTATGATAAATTATAAAGAGGCAGCTAGAAGGTCTGTGTTAGGGACATAAATTTGAGAGTTGACGTACTGATGGAATTTGAAGCCCTGGGAGTGGATGAAAGCACCACATCAAGAGTGTAGCGTGAGCAGAGATACTCTCTCAAGCAAAAGTGGCCAAATAAGTTTCCCAATCAAACACTTTTCTCACAGCTTATCATGGGACCTATGTACCTTGGAGCCACCTTTGGAGAACAGTAACCTAGATGAGTGGTTTGTAAATGGGGAGATTTTGTCCCCAGGGGGAAATCTGGCAATGTCTAGACAGTTGTGATTGTTACGACATGGGAGAAGGGAACTACTACTGGCATCTGGTGGGTAAAAGCCAGGGATGCTGCTAAATATCCTGTAATGCACAGGACGAAGTCCCATAACAACCACAAAATTATTTGGTTTCAAATGGCAACAGTCCAAGGTTGAGAAACCTGGTCTAGTTTGACACTTATTATATGCACATGAAAAACTGAGATCCAAAGAGTTCAAGTGACTTGGTTCACAGTCCTGCTCCCTGGCTCAGTCAGTTCTAGAACCTGGGGTTTGGAATTAATCGGGATCTTTAAAATCATTTGGGATCTTTAAAATCACTTGAAACTCTTGACTGCTTCAATTATCTTTCCATCATGGAATCCACTATAAAACTTTATTTCTGGATCCTTCTTTTGGCATTAAGGTGTTTGCTGAGTGTCTTATAATAGCTTACCAACCTCAGAATGGTCACTTCATGCAAATATGGAAAGAATTTTTATGTATACTTTGTTTAGATTAGTAAAATGTTATTGAGTTCTGAAGACAACAAAACAATGTTTTTCAAAACTACAAGGAAAATCGTGGTCTTTTCTCCTAAATGTGGAATATAAGTCATGTTTTATAGAACACCTAATATGATTCTGAGTTTTCAGAAATTATTTAACATTGATTTTTAAAATAATACTTCACCAAAATATCAACACCTGTTAAACTTAATTTAGTTTTCAAAGATTGAGGCCAATATAACATTTTTGTAGAGTTTGTACACTTACCCACCAAAATTACTAATTTCAGAAATTATAGGAAGACTTATCAACAAAAAGAAATTGGTGATTTATCTTTCCCAATGGGAAAAGCAAGAATCAATTGAAGTGATTTTCACTGTTGTCATTCATACAAATGTAAACTATAAAATCACATTTTCAGAAGTTGAAGTTTTCCTGCTTTAAAAATGTTGACCATAAATTTGAATGCATCATAAAAGTAAAATATTACCATATCACCACACATTAACTTTGATTCTACCTGCCATCGTAAAATAATTTAGGAAGCCTCTTCAGTTTTCTCAATTTAATTAAAGACTTTCAATACAACAGTAAACATGAACTATAGTTTTGTTTTTCTTTACTTGAATTCCAAGTGTGCATTTTTAAAAGAGTGACATAGTGTAAGAGAAAATAAATGATTAGTGAGATGTAAATTTATTTGCAACTGGCTTGAGTATTCTCACAATAAGCTATCATTCTATTATAATTCATTGAAGGATGAATCCAGCAAGTATAGGAAGAGATAAGAAACCTCTATAAGTCTGTCACTCTAAGAGGAGATGTACGAAATTTTCATTATATATGAAGTTCAAAACCTCAGATTTTAATATGTTCATGTTAATGCAGCCTACTTTATAAAAAGGCAGGGTGGGGCTGGGGTTTTATCAGTCAGGGTATTTTCATCTGTGCATCTAAATGGAAAATACACTCCATTTTTAAGGCATAAAACATTAGCAGAATTACAATTAGGAAGGTAGGGTTTCCAGATGCCTTTGCTGTTTTGCTCGTAAAAGCCCAAACTAAAGTCAAATTACATACTTACCATCATTTATCAGTTTGCAAAACAGGATAGGAATGAGATTGTTTGCTCTCCACCACCCATGTCTCTGAGGTTATCAACTAACCTTAATTAGTCAAGTGGCCTGTAATAATTTGTTATTCCAGTAAGGATTCTAGAAATGTTTCAGGTGCTTTGTTCATCCCATTTGCTGATCCATCCCATCCCATGAAATATCTAAAACATCAATAAGTGATGCAGAAAATTGAGAAGGGTTGATATCAATAATCTATCTAAAATGCTTCAAAGTCATTGGATGCCATTCATCTGTTTTACCTTCATGACTTTCCCCTGTGGGATAATGTATATCAGATCAAATTTAATTACATTTCTCACTAGGAATCTTAAACGGTAAAAAAAAAAAAAAAAGAACATACAATGACATGAATTTCTCTCAATTAGCGTCACTCTCTTCATCTGAGGTCTGACAACTGTGAAGAAAAAAGTTCTTGTTGACGTCTCTGTTAATGTAAAATTTGGGCTGGGCTTTCTTTTCAGAGAACTTATTCTATTTTGAAGGGGAAGTTCAAAGAGTCAATATCAAACTTTTAAACTTGATCCAAAATTAGGACTGCCAGATTTGGTAAATAAAATTACAGGAGACACAGTTAAATTTGAATTATTTTGAGTTGTCTAGGCATATGCACATTGAGATGCACATGTATATTGACATGGAAATCCTTTGCAGTATTTTTCTTTATTTCATATTTTTGAGCAATTAGAAATAATTTGAATTTTACTGGACCTATATTCTTAGTTGCTAAATTTTGCAATTCTATCCAAGAATAGAGTTCTTTAGGACACACAGTTGAAGAGAGTACATAATTCTGTGTCTGTGGCTTGCATTTGTTCCACTTTTATCTCAAGAAACTACTGCTCAGTAGTAGGTGGAAACTGAGTGGATAATTGTTCTTTCTCAATTATCTATACTGATTCCCTCTTAAATCCCCAGCACTCTGTCTCTTCAAATAGTACTATCCTGTTTAAAGGAGCACAAAAAATCTCAATCATAATATAAGTTGGTCACAGGGATAGTAATACAGTCAATGCTTCTGTAATATCTTCCTATGTTGACAGATTGTAACTGCACTAGATGGGGTGAGGATTTAATAATGTAGAACCACTGTGTTATATACTTGAAAATACTATAAGATTGCATATCAACTATTTAATGTAAGAATATCAACTATTCTTACATTTAAAAAAAGTACTATCCTGTGCCAATATAGATGGTCATGCCCTTAGGGAAGGATGAATTCCTATTTGAAATGCTCTGTAGAAATAGCATCTCAAAATCAGCTCTGTGGACCACTCTAAAGGGGACAATGTTAATTCCCAGCATGGACTCCAAATTTAGAACCTCTCCATCTTTGGGCATAAAACACTACAGTGATCTTTCACCACATAATTTCAACCACGACCTTTTTTAACCCTCTCTCATGTCTCTGGGAGTTTTGTCACTCTCTTTTGTCTTCCTGGAATGTATTTCTCTGTCTTGTCCACCTGGGTAATTCTCCCTCTTTGTTGATTGCTCCTGCAGGGATCTATTTTTCAATCTGTGCCCTGCATGCAGTGAGGGCTTAGTAACATTTCTTAACTGCTTGAATGCATGAAGTGTATTTGGTGTATTGCTGAGATTTAAGAGAAAATTTAAAGTAAGAGCATGAGTTAATGAAACTTACAAAGTTTGGAGGAGGGAACTATTATTATCTAAACCTATTTGATGGAGCATGCCATTGGTCTGTCTTTAGTTCCAACACATCCCTCCTCTCATTTTCCTGCTCTGAGCTCTCTAAAGTAGCTCTTGTATAAATTGGAGACAAGAAACTATCAGAGCCAGGCACTACCTGTAACACACATCACACATACATATATATAGATACATATGAAATAAATACAGTATTTGGGAAAGTGGTTGTAACAGTGAGTAATGGAGGAAATGGTGAAGAAACATCTGATAAGGTGGAGACATAGAAGATATTTCAGTTGTTTGTTGAATATTTTGCATTTTTTTACTTGATGATGGCTACGTAAGTGTTCACATTTGTATTTTGAATATATGCAATGTATTTACCAAACTAAAACAAACCAAACAACAGCACCTACAACAGTTTTTCAAAGCCTATAAGAAGAACTCATCATATATACATCAGTCCCTGGGAGCTTGGCTAATATTAATCCATCCTCCCTAAGTTTCTGTTTCAGCGAAATGGAGGACAAGATCCTTAAAGACAGATCCAAAACCAATCTGCTTCGTCCGTGCATTTCTAGATATTACCTCCATCTGGCCCACCCCAAACCGACAGATCCATGTAAATGCTCCACTAGGATGAGCAGAAATATATGTTTAATCTTGACAATATGATGAGAAATAAGCATTAAGATGCTAGAGGATTTTGGAGAACAAACAGACCCTTCTAACAAAACGTCCCAGTAACTTCAATTTATGAAACTGAGGCGGTTTCAGTTCAGTCTACCTTAGACAACACCTCTCTCTAATAAAATTAAATCCTTGGAAACAATTTACATACAGGTGACACTTTACGATCTAGCTATTTAACAGTGCCATTTCATTGATAACATTTTCTGTGCTTAGGCTTGTCTAACTGACTCTGTTTTGCGCACTTACGAACTCTTACTGGCATTGTTTCCTAGTGGAATATGCTACAGGTTTGTTAAAAACATCATGTTTCTATTATCCCCACTAAAACCCTATGTCCAGGGTTCATGGTACTTGAAATGAAGAGAAAATTTGCCTCAGACACTCTAGAATCAACCATTTAATTAATATAACTAATCCAACAGAACTTAATTTATGTACGTACCATTAAGAGTGCTTCTATCAATCAAATTAGTATCAACTGGCCAATAACCTCCATCTCCATGACGACCTGTTTATTGGGAAAGCATACCAGACTGTTAGTTGATATACAGCATAAAAGCACAATGAAACAAAACACAGTGGAATACTACTCAGCCATAAAGAGAAAGAAATCCTTCCAATTGTGGCATGAATGTACCTAGAGGGTATTATGCTAGATGAAATAAGCCAGGCGGAGAAAGACAAATGCCATATGATTTCACTTACTTGTGGAATCTAATAAAACAAAACAAAACAAAATGAATAAAATAATAGTGGACTCATAGACACTGAGAAGTAACTGGTGGTTACCATGGAGGAGAGGTTGGGATGAGTGGGTGGGGAGAGTGAGGGAGATAAATGGACACAAAAATTCTCAATCATAATATAAATTGGTCACAGGGATTGTTACAGCATGGAGAATATAGCCAGTGATTCTGTAACACCTTCCTGTGGTGACAGATGGTAACTGCACTAGTTGGGTGAGGATTTTATAATAAAAGTAACTGTTGAACCACTGTGTTTTATACTTGAAACCAGTATATCAACTATACTTCAATTAAATAAAAAACAGACAAGAATATAAAATACTTTAAATAAACAACTGAACAAGATTATTTTGACTACCCCAAAGAAAGCCTGAGAATATTAATACCATTATACCTTCCTTGTTTAAGAGTGCTATTTCTATGTATGAGAAAAATCTGCCGCATATATAGATTCTCTTAGATGAGATAAATACAATGCCTCTCTGAAAAGCTCTTACCGCTCCTTTTTTTCTTCCATATTCTTGTGAGAGTGTTACTAAAAGTTACAAGGGTATCAGCCTAAATGTTGCTCTCCTGAACATCTCAGAACAGAAAGGGGCATGGCTCCTAGACAAGCAGAAGCCCCTTTGTACTGCGAGAGGTCCTGCCTACACTGCTTCTCATATGACATGACCGTGTGGCAAGTTGTCATTATTACTCTACAAAGGGACAACACATTTGTTGTCCCTTGTTACTGGGATTTCAGTAGTCTTCATGCTATGTGTCAAACAGCTGCTGTAAAGTGAGGTATTAGATGAGGAGCAAAGAGTATGGATTATGTCACCACCCGCATGGTCTGAATATTTCCTACAAACACACACAGCAGGAAAGGAAGACTTCTTTTGTATCACATTATTAGAAACTCCGCCTTCCAGAAGATGTTCAACAGTTGTAAAAGTAGTATTTAAAGAATGGAGCCAGAAATCAATCTCAAATAATTATACTATCATCCAAATTTAATTAATAGTGTTTCACCACAGGTAATCTCTTTTTCTTTGGAACATTTGTAGAATTGTACTTATTTGATTAGATTTTGAGTTCTAGAATATCTATCATGTAGATCACTTATAGAAAAATATCTGGGAGTTGAATTGATATGCAAACATATACAAAAATGCAGGTAGTTCTCAGTTTTATTTGCTTAGAGGGTTATTTCAGAAAGCAGTTACGATCAATGGATGACATAGAGGAAGTCAACTGCCGCAGCCAGTCACAGTAATTACACAGGCTGTTTTCTCACATGTGTAGTTTGTGTTTTTCTTCTTTTTAAGAACTTTCAAGTCATGCTTTTCTGACATTTATTGGCATACCAAACACTCCTTTTGCCAAAGCTTTCCCAAGATTGTGTCATTTTATTTGCAAAATAGTTGTGAAGGAACAACTGAAATCTCACTAACAGACTCTACATTCACAATTTCTAAAATTCTTTTGATATCAAGTCAGAGCTGAAGTTAGGGTGTCAGGCTTCCAAAAAGCAATGTATAAATTAATTCAATGACATGATATTCTGTTTTCAGTATAAACTGGTACCCTTCAACTCTGTTGGCCAATAAGTATGGGCACATAAAGAAGTAGGAATTAGGATGGAAACTACTATGTGTATGTGAGGTGGTGGGAGTGAGAGGAGCATTGAAATAAGCAGCAACTGTGAAAATGTTGGGCTCTGACACGTTTGGTGTTTCAATAAACAAAAGGTAAGCCTTGCTTATGGGGCACTGGAAGATCAATGTTGGAAAAAATAAAGTGAGACAGAAGCTCTGTATGAATATTAAGATGAGTTCTCTCACACCTGATGACAATTAGAGCATAAAGCATTCAGCTAAAAGAGATGCTAACAACCCCTTCATTTAGGCCAGTAAAGCAACACATGATTCCTGTTGGGAGTAATCCTGTATTGGCTGGAAATTAGGTAAATAGCCTGTGGAGGATTTTCCTTTTCCTCTAGCATCCTGACAAATGTCTCTTTAATGAAGTTTCTCACTCACCCAGCTAGTTTGTGGGAAGATGCAAAAAATGAGCCCACAAGCACATCCATATATTACTTAGACATAAAGCTGTATGGGTATAGCACCCCACAGATTAGTGAGGCTATTGATTACATTGTGAATTTCAATCAGCAGAAGAAAATCAGATGTCATGTGGTTAGAGCTCTAGGTAAGATAAACTCTGGAAATGCTTCCTAAATAAGAGAGTGCAGCTTAAAGCTTGCACATTCTACCCACATAATCTAGTGTATTGACAATGGTTAACATTCTGTTGTTTATAATTAGATTGATGCCACAAAAGAATGTTAAGTAACTCTTAACAAACCCAAGAGAAAGTACTTTAAAGAAACTCGATATCATCAACAAGCAAGATCGGATCTATGGTTATTTCAAGTTCTTGCACTACTTCAGTAAGGAAACACAAAACTCATTTCTGTGATACTGGTGAGTCTGGGATCTTTGCCTCTAAAGATGTGGCAATCGGATTTAACTTTTGTGTGCTGTTATACTACTATTCTCTAAAAAATGCCTCTTAAATTCCAGGAAGCCTTCCTTTATGGGTAAATAGTAAGTTAAAATAATAATAATAAAAAAAGATTCTCCCATTGTTTAAGGCAAGAACCGTAAAGGTTCAAATGAGGAGACACTGGAGACTTACGAAGACTCTAAATGTTATTGCTTGCCATGTCAAAGCATTTTAAGACTTTTTCCTGAGGCTCAAATATTGGTTGTGTTTAGATAACCTGGTTAATTTCATAAGTGCTGATTTAGGGAAAGAAGACTAATTAGACTCTGGAAGACTGAAAGTCAGTTAATTCAAAGATATAAACTGTTGTCCTATCCTAGAGGTCTTAATTTTATTAATGGAGCATAAAGCAGTTAATAATTCATTCACATATACTAAGTGCCCGGAAATGCAAGGCACAGTCCTAGATTCTCAGGGAAGTTGTAGTATCAAAGCATGTATTAGATACGGATCCTGCCATGACAGAATCAGTCCACTGTATACAGATCCTTTACATGCCTAATCATGGTTAATATTAGCTAACTGCAGATGGTTTTAATTTACTCTGACTTTAAAGATTGAAGAGTAACTTAATCCATTTCTTACTATAAAATCACTATTACACTTAAAAATATTTTCACTTATCTAGTATTATTAGAACTACATGCAAATAAAAAATAATTATTTTCAGTGTTACATGTTAAACAATTATATTTATCTTAAAACCCTGAAATGTTTTTGCATACTGCACTAAACCTCTAACATTTTTCAAAATTAAAAATTCTAAATAATTAGATGAATACATGAAATTTAAATACATCTATAGAAATAATGTAACAAGTTTGAATGTACACAGGCTTTAAAAAAAATTCAAATAAAGGTGAACAAGTTTCAAGAAACTGGAAATGGGCATGTTCTCTTTTATAGAATTAGTAATATCATGATTTTACATGAATACTAATCAAAATGTACTTTATGAATAAATACTATATTCTTCAGAATGAAGAAAAGAATTCTTGTGTGTCTCTTTACCCATGTGTTTTTAATAATAGAAATGAGGGTGGGAAGAAAGAATTAAGATCCTAAATAGTAGTACATCTATGCATCATTTTACCAACTAGGTATTTCATCTCATTTCACCCCAAAATCATTTCTTTCAGAAATTGTTGATAATTGAACTAAATATTTTCTACTTTTCCTTCGTTTTGAAACAAGGAAATGGTGGTTTCAGAAAGAAAAATAAAGCAAAAGAAATGAGCCTATGGTTAAATTAAAAAAGAGGAAGCATGTGTCTGTTTTAGACTTATTCAAAATAGCGAATATATTTTTGAATCTATTTTGTTTAGGTGCATATTAGGAAGGTGCAAACTAGAAAGCTGATGGTCTTCCTCTTGATTTGCATTTTTAAAATATTATAAACTACAAAGTCATTGAAAGAGTTACCATTCATATGTTCATTAAAGGATAGATTTCATAATGGAGGCTTTTTTTCCGTCTTTTTTGGCAAAGGATGTATGATATGATCCCTTAGGCATAAGTTAGAGTCTCCATGATTTCCTTGCCACCTGCTGTCTGGACTGAGGGGAAACGGGCACAGGTACTATGACTTCCTTTAGGAAGTGTGCCCACTGTTACTCCTGGGTGCTTGCCAAAGTGACCTGTGTATTGTCTTCTTAGGACTTGATGGGTGAGTCATCTGGTTTAGAATGTTCTATGATGTGAGTTAGACTGTTAACAAAGAGAACAAATTTTAAGTTATTACTGTTGTGCATATTGTTGTTGTTGTTGTTCTTACTTACGTATCACTTACAATACTGTTTCTGTATTCTTATTGTGGGGTGTATATGTGTAAAATGAAACATGAATGTTTCTATTAAATGCCTACTTTTAGCAAACATAGGTAGATAGAGAAATTTTCCGTGAAACATTTTTCAACACTGACCAAATATTAATTCAATTGGGATTTCAGTTCAAGTGGCTGATTTTTCTGAGTAAATGTTATTAAGTTCAGGGAAGAGTGAATAGAAAATTAATGTGCAGAGGACATGGAGAAGACTGCATATTGCTCACCTATTCTTTAATCCATCTTCCCTGAATGGAAATAACAGAAGGTCTTCCAGTAAGGCACCCACACAATCAATTCCAAAAGAAAAACATGGCCCATAATCTAAATCAAATGAACAGACTGATCATTTAACAAACATTCAATATAAAGCCATCCTCTCAAGGATGCAGAGCGCTGTGGCATCTTCTTGATCTTTAAAATTGGTTCTCTGAAAATAATTCTAATGATATCTACCAAAGGATAAATGATATATTTAATGCTACCTGGATATGGTTTTACTGTTCAAGATACAGATCAGATTGAGATGTCTTTAGAGGGGGTGATTTTTCAGAGACTGGAAAATGTGTCCATGCAGTTGGTAATACTGACATTTAACAAAGACATCAGGACATCTAAAAACCAGTAAGCAAAATCATAGCCCACACCTTGGATGTTTCAAATGTATATTAATAAACAAGAACTAAGGAGCTTTCCTCATTCTTTCCTCAGGATCAACACATTGTTTTCAAGTAAACAGTAAAGTCACTTCATTGATTGAAAGAAAGTAGAATGTTACTACCGCATCTGTGAGGGAAACTGACATGCCTGCCATATATTGAGGTGTAGTACACAACAAATCCTTCCTGCCTTCCTTTCTTCTAAGCTCCTTATATTTGCCACCTGTGGCAAACCTAAGAGCAATGATGCCTGGGGATGGGAGTGCATTTGGTGGCCTACACTGAGTCACAGTGTAAGAAAACCAAATGCACCACTGAACATTTTTCCTTGATAAAGAGAGGCAGTTTTTTGAGTCCCCATTCCCACCTTTATGCCGCATAATACGAACAGAGTAGACTATGATGAAAAATAAGTTCATTTTTAAAGAATCTTTTAGAAATCAATCTAAAATCTAAGATTATAATTTCACACACAAAGGTCATGAATTGACTGACCATTATTCTGGTCATTATATTATTATGATAGATGAAAGTTATTATGAAAGTCAGGACACTCTAAGACCAAAAGGGGTGCTATTACCTTTGTGCCTGGACCCAGGACACTTCTGGACAGAATGGAAACTGTACTCATCATACATGTGAATTAAATAAATAAATTCCTACCTCTTGATGGACATCTCAGTCTGATGCTGGGTCCTGACTTCCTGAGGCATATGTGTAGTCTTTTGCAGAATTTGGCAACTGACTGTGAAGAAAAGTTGCCTAAGAAATGTTCTAAGGTGGGAAACATGTTTACATGCTTCCTTTTTTTTTTTTTTTTTTTGCAAGCACTTCTTTCAAAAGCACCAGAGTAAAAGCAGCATTACACTAGACCAACTGGAATGTGGATTCCTGAACATGACAATAGATGACAGACCATGAGGGCAGTAGGAAAAACATACATATTTCAGAAGCACAGTGGTTATTCCTAGCAATTGTACCACTGTGCATTCTCAACATCTTTCAAGGGGGAATGGACAAAAACCCAAAAGGCAGCTTTTCAGGAGAGACCAATGAGATCATTTGATCACAGGAAAGAAGTTGGCTTCCTTAAAGTTTTCAGGTAAGGAGAATACCCACATTCTTACCTCGAAGGCTCTCACTCTAATTAGTCTGTGTCCCTTTATCTGGTTGCTCATAGAAACTTGCCAAGTGCTCCTGAAGAACTGTCTTAAATTTCCACATGCCAAAAGCCCAGTGAAGTTTATAAGTTCTTACAATTATTCACATAAGTTTAAAATGAAACTGTGATGAACAACTGAATTGTTAATGGAATAGAAAATGAAGATGATTTAATAATATTAATGATATGGTGATGGAAGGTAATCTTTGAATTTTCTCCTCCCACCAGAATCTGCTTGTTTGCATTCTTGCCTGTTATTTTTCTGGAATACTGACCAGTATATGGGTCTGAGAAATCACTTTTAGATGCAGGCTTGTTTTTTATTAAAATACAAAAAGCATCATGTTTCTCCAAACATGAGGTATCTTCTTGGAGGACTACACCTACCCAAGAGATAGCTCATTTACCAGACTACAGTGTGGAGGATGAGGCAGAGACTTTGTGGATTATAAATGAGCAACTGTTCTCGAGGGCCACTGCATGAACCATGAAAGTCTCCCTGACCTGGATGATCCACAGGCTCCTCCCAAAGGCAAGGTGAAATATGTTCACATCTGAGTGAAGCTGCAGAACAGTACAGGGGAAAGTAGCAGAAGAGTATGAGAGTTATTTCCAAGTGACTTTATGGTAGGAAGTTGCAACTATAGTATGCAAATACTAGAACTTGAACTATAATACACTCATGAGAGAAATTAAAGGAGATACCAATAAATGGAAGCACATCATGTGGTCAGGGATAGGAAGAATTAATATTGCCAAAATGGCCATCCTGCCTAAAGCAATCTACAGATTCAATGCAATCCCTATTAAAATACCAACAGCATTCTTCAACAAAGTAGAACAAATAGTACTAAAATCCATATGGAGCCACAAAAGACCCCGAATAGCCAAAGAAATCCTGAGAAGGAAGAATAAAGCTGGGGGGGATTTCGTTCCTTAACTTCAAGCTCTACTACAAAGCCACAGTCATCAAAACAATTTGGTACTGGCACAAGAACAGACCCATAGAACAGAATAGAGAGCCCAGATATAAACTCACACATATATGGTCAATCAATATATAGAGGAGCCATAGATATACAATGGGGAAAAGATAGCCTCTTCAATGACTGGTGTTGGTAAAACCGGACAGCTACATGTAAGAGAATGAAACTAGATTATTGTCTAACTCAATACACAAAAATAAACTCAAAATGGATCAAAGACCTGAATGTAAGTCATGAAACCAAAAAACTCTTAGAAGAAAACATAGGCAAAACTCTCTTGAATATAAACATGAGCAACTTTTTCCTGAACACATCTCCTCAGGCAAGGGAAATAAAAGCAAAAATGATCAAATGGGACTACAGTAAACTAAAAAGCTTCTGTACAGCAAAGGATACCATTAGTAGGACAAAAAAGGCATCCTACAGTATATTTGTAAACAACATATCTGAAAAGGGATTAACATCCAAAATATATAAAGAGCTCACATGCCTCAACACCCAAAAAACAAATAACACAATTAAAAATAAGCAGAAGATATGAACAGACAATTCTCCAAAGAAGAAATTCAGATGGCCAAAAGGCACATGAAAAGATGTTAATATTGCTATTTGTCAGGGAAATGCAAATTAAAACCACAATGAGATATCACCTTACACCAGTTAGGATGGCCAACATAGAAAAGACTAGGAACAACAAATGCTGGCAAGGATGTGAAGAAAGGGAAACCCTCCTACACTGCTGGTGGGAATGTAAACTAGTTCAACCATTGTGGAAAACAATATGGAGGTTCCTCAGAAAACTAAAAATAGAAATACTATTTGACCCAGGAATTCCACTCCTAGGAATTTACCCAAAGAAAACAAGATCCCAAATTCAAAAAGACATATGCACCCCTATCACAGTGTTTATTGCAGCACTATTTACAATAGCCAAGATACAGAAGCAACCTAAGTGTCCATCAGTAGATGAATGGATAAAGAAGATGTGGTACATATACACAACAGAATATTATTCAGCCATAAGAAGAAAACAAATCCTACCATCTGCAACAACATGGATGGAGCCAGAGGGATGGAGCTATGGCTCAGTGAAATAAGCCAGGCAGAGAAAGACAAGTACCAAATGATTTCACTCATTTGTGGAGTATAACAGCAAAGCAAAACTGAAGGAACAAAACAGCAGCAGACTCACAGACTCCAGGAAGGGACTAGTGGTTACCAAAGGGGAGGG
This sequence comes from Manis javanica, assembly GCF_040802235.1. Taxonomy (NCBI): domain Eukaryota; kingdom Metazoa; phylum Chordata; class Mammalia; order Pholidota; family Manidae; genus Manis; species Manis javanica. Next base: position 106,476,185 of record NC_133164.1, on the reverse strand, counting down.
GTGTGGGAGAGTGGGTGGGGAGGGAGGAGAAGGGGATTAAGGGGCATTACAATTAGCACTCACAATATAGGTAGGTCACGGGGAAGGCAGTACAGCACGGAGAAGACAAGCAATGAGTGTACAGCACCTTACGACACTGATGGAGGTGAAAGCAATGGGGTGTGTGTCGGAGGGGACTTGATAATATGGGTGAATGTTGAAACCACAGTGTTGCTCATGTGAAACCTTCATAAGATTGTGTATCAATGATACCTTAATTAAAAAAAAAAGAAAATACTAGAACATGAGCATCATGCTGGCCGCCCTGTAATATGTATGGATTACATTGTTGCAGCATGATACTTCTTTATTCACGTATCTATCCATCCTCCATCCATCTAGTCTTTGTACTACCGTGGACCCATTGCTCTAAGCATTAAATGACTATTGTAAAGGCTCATAAATTAGTGAGGGGGAAATGTTAAGTGAATAATAATTACATTGTAATATTCAAAAGTTTAAAAACATTTTAAGTGGCACAATGGAAAAACAGGATGACTGACTATTTATACCTAGAAAGATGAGGAAGCCTTTTCAGGGGTGACACTTAAGTTGAGAACTGAAGGATGAGTGGAAGTTCATCAGGTAGAAGAGAGTGAGACGGGTAAGCTTATAAGGTCAGGCAGAGATGAGAGAATAGAACTGTGTCTACAGTCTACCAGAGTCTAGAATTTGTCTTATAAAAACAGAGATCCACTGAAAGTATTTTAAGTAGAAAAGTGACTCAATTAATTATGTACTTTAGAAAGATTATTCTGGTTGAGTGTGAAGAACATATTAATTAGAAGAGACTGCTGTAATAAACAGGGTGAGGGTAATATTAATTATGAATCCATGAGGCAAGGTATTATTAGCTCCATTTTTTAGATGAGTAAACTGTGGCTCAGAAAGACTAATTAATATACTCATTTGAAATGGCTCAATCTGCCTGACTCTGCTGCTGCTGATTTTACCATTAGTGAATGAATTAACAAGTACAAGGAGGGATGGGGAGAGAGTTAGACAAATTCCAGCGCTGCTTATAATTGATCCTGGTGTGTGAATGTGAGGGGTTAGGTGTGTGGGTGGGACTCCAGCTGGTAGCTCCGTTCCCAGGAGTGCACATAATGAAACAGCCGTTGGAAGAGAAAGGATATTGTTCAGTTTGCAACCATGCAAAGCACCAGGGCCAGTGAAGGTGATACTTCAGAAAAACACATAGCAGAAGTGAACAAATAAGGCTAGGAAAACTCTGGAGATGACAGTTGCTGAGGCCCTATGTCTATTCTGATTCTGTCATCTTTTCCTTCCCCTGCTCCACAATTTCATCCCCCTCCAAGCAAGACACGTCAGCATGAGCAGCCAAGTGGGAAGGTGCTTACAAGGCTCTGGAACCAAAGCAGATGTTAGCCTTCAGTGGCCAGTGTAGACAGTAAATAGCTGCTGGGTTGAAAAGTAGGAAAGTACGAGAATTTCTGTGTTAGAGCAGAAAGAATGAACAGAGCTCTCAACACCAACCTGTACCCTCTCCCCTAGTGCTCTGCTCAGCACATTGGAAACCTTAATGTCCCCTGAACACATCCTGCAATCCTTCCTCTTTGAACAGCTCCTCGATTTTCCCCTTTAAGACTTCTCTAAATAAAGTTTCCAGTAATCTTTGCCTCGGCAATCATTTGTCTTTAATTAAGTTCTACTTGTATATTTAAAGCCAAGTCTTGGGTTTTAAAAGTCTTTTCTACTGCTCCTCACAGTGATTGCCCATCTGAAACACTATGATACACATATGAGAAGGTACCACCTGATTTAGCATTTCCTATTTTTCATGTTGGGCTGGGGCATTTATATACTCCTCCTAAGTATACTGCGTGCTTTTTGAAAACGGACACATGGAATTGTACATCTTTCTTAAGCTTCATCACCTAGCGCAGGGCTGGGTGCATAGTTACCAGAAAGTTGTCAAAAGTGAGTCCAATTCTTTTCATACTTAACATTTGAAATTTCAAAAGCTCATCAACATTTGTTAGTTTTAATTTTTCTTCTTTCTGAACTCAGAATTATAAGTAACCAGTGAGATGCAAGTGTATACATTTTTGGTTAACAGGAAATGATAAGGGAGGGTAGAGGTCAAAAAAAGGACACAGTGGGTCCAAATCTTCATAAATGTGACCACCATTTCCTGAATCACAGAGAGCTTGTTTTTCTGTTTCTGTTTTATTCAGTAGATGAGCATTAAAGTATTTTTTCCTTACTAGAAATACATTTTCATGTTTTTCCTCTCTCCCAAAATTAGTAACATATATAGTATCTTCAGCCATGAACACTATTATTTTTGGTTTCTCAAAACTATAATTTTGATTAAATGGTAAAGTCTTTTTTTCTGGATTATTCTCTGACTTTTCCCCCAAAGATTTGTGTCAATTCAATTTAATTTAATTCATAAATTGATTATTGTGTCAATTCAATTTTATAAATACTTGTGGGGCAATTATAATATGATAGGATCTTAAGTAGAGACTTGGGGTACAGGCAGGAGGGGATGACAATGTGAATCACAAAATTCCTCTGTCATCAAGGAATTTACAACCTGGCCAAGAGGTTGGGACCGTCAGTAGCAAACTATAAGAAATGGACAACAGAGCAAGGAATAAGTTGGATATTATAGTCAGATAGAAGAATAAAACACTGGGAAGGTAAGAAAGTCATCTTAGAACAATAGTAAAACTGGGAAGGGAGTCTTGAAAGATGAGGACTTGACTCAGAGAAGGGGAGACAGAATTGTGAAGGCTGAGAGAATGTACTGCTTGGAGCATGAAGTTGTGAAAATACACTCTTTGCAGAGTGATCTGTGGATGGCTGCCAGACTGAGGCATATCTGGAGGGATGTACTTAGCTGTGAGGCTAGAAAGGGGAGATTGAGGTCAGTCAGCCAGAGTCCTGACACCCAAGAACTGACTTTGTTCTACAAGTATCAGTGAACCGTGTGTGTTTTGGAAGGAAAATTGAGGAGGCAGACAGTCCAGGACTGATAGAAGTGGGCAGAAAAAAATGCTAGGAACGTGATATTTGGCAAATGTCTACAGCAAAGGACATTTAGCAACACAGTGGGTCTCCTAAGAACTTGCTTAAGAAATCTTCTTTGAAGCCTTGTCAACAAAAATGTCTATCTTTCTGGCCTGAGAAAGTTAAAATTATACCATGAATCACATCAATTTTTGTGAGTACTAAGTGTGTTTTTTTCTTTCAAAGTTACCTATTGAAACATAAAAAGTCCTGAGAGGGTGACTTGAGCAGCTACTTGACTCCTTGCTGGGAACACAGAAAGCACCTCAGCGTTTATCAAAAGCACATTACTCATTTTTTACCTTTGCTTTTTCACCATAGTCATAATTTCTAAAATTGTGAAGTTTTGGACCTGAGAAAACCGCAGGTGAAAATAGCTTTTCAAGGGGGTATAACGAGCATTAAAAAAAAAAATGAGTTGAACTACACACAAAATAGGTTAAAAAGGGGTTTTAATTTTCAATTAAACAGCTCCCATCAAGAGGTGGTAAAGGTTTTAGTTTTTCAAATAGCAGCCTGGCTGCTGTAATCCAAACCCTGCAACGTCTGGATTACACTAACTAAATTCCAAGCTTGACTAGACTGCCTTGAAAACCTGATTTCCCTGAAATTGGAAACAATTAACATTGTGTTTATTCATGAGATTAAACCCACTGAGGTGTAAAATGGCAGGTGTAGTGTTAAGTTCTTTGCCCGAACACCCTACTGAGGAAAGACAAAGCTCTTTAAACCCAGTGAAGGTATGTGACACCATTTATGGTTTTACTTTTTTGATCACAAAGTAGCAGCCAATTAACTCACTGCATTTCCAAAAATGATACAGTGGTTAAGAGCAGAGATTCTTAAATTGGTTAGGTTGGATATGTACTTTGGCCTAACCACTTACGTACTGGAAGTGTCTGAGCATGTGTTAACCTCTGTGTCTCATTTTCCACATCTGTAAGAATGGTATGAAAGTGAAATATGAATGAATATGTACAGTGCACAGAAGAAAGATTAATGCATACCAGGAGTGCTGAAAACGTGAAGGGCCATCTTATGTGGCAATGCTATGCCTGTTTTTTTTTTTATTCTAATACCAATCCTAAAGCTTGAGAACCTTAAATCCTCAAAGAAAACAAAAGATAATTTGGACTAAAGTCATCATTTTACAGGTGAGGATGCTGGAGAGGTTCACCCACTTGCCCAAGTTGCAGCGCAGGTCCAGTTGGCAGGCCGGTACGAGGATCTGAGGAACCCGATTCGGTTCCTTGGGTCTTGCAACACACCTGAGTGTCCATCGCTATCAGCCATCCCCACAGCTCAGAGGAGAATAATCCTCCCCTCTGGTGGGAGGGCGGTTCTCAGAGGGCTGCCTTCATCTGGATCTATTACTGGCCTATGCACTGAAGCCTCTTTTCCTGGCCCCATGGTTTAGATCACCTTTCAAGGCTACAGATGATTAAGGGCACTTGAGAGAGCTGGAAGCAAGCATTTTCTTCCCGATTCATCTCAGCCATGATACAGATCATGTCAAGGACACTCCTGCCCTCCTGAAGGTACCTCTTCTACCTTCTGACAGGGTACCTACCTACCCCACAGGGTAGGTGACACTTAACCCTGACACCTACTCTAAAGCCACAGTGGGCAGACATGGAGACACACATGAAATTGTGAACAACTTGGCTCAAGCTAAGAATTACCCATTTTTACACACAGACACCTCAAAGTGGAGAACAATGTTTGGGAGTCAAGCAGAATATAAAGATGTAAAAGCAATCCTTTAAGATGAAAAGTTTGATCTGATAATTATTACTGAGAATTGGTCATAGTTTACAGTTTCAGCTACTTGTCATTGCAACCTCCAAACAAGGAGCTTTTATAAACGCCTCTGTGAGGAGCTCTAAAAGGTTTAAGCTGATTATGGAGAAACAAAAAGGCCAATTTTTCATAAGTCTAGCAGCAGTCCACAGTGGAAAGACTATCCACAGTGGAGGCAGAGAGAAACATGTGTGGATTCTAGCTCTGCCCAGAACTATATTTGTGTGACTCTGGGGAAAACACTACCTTCTGCTTCCTCATCTGAAAAATCAGGAAAATGATCAGTGGAAGACCCACTTTCTGATTAAAGGTAGATGGTAGGAACTGAATTGAGCACCCCCACTCCCAGATTCATAAGCTGAATTCCTAACACACAATGTGGCTTTTAGGAGATTTAGACTGTTATGGAAATAATTAAGGTTAAATGAGGTCAGAAGGGTAGGGCCCTGATATGATCTGACAGTGTTCTTGTAAGAAGATACAGGAAACAGCTCACTTTCTCTCCACCATGTGTGGACATGGCGAGAAGGTGGCTGTCTGCAAGTCAGGAGGAGAGCACGCACCGGAATCCAACCCCGCAGACCCTGAATGAGACTTACAGCCTCCAGAACTGGGAAAAAATAAGTTTCTGTTCTTTAATCCAATTTGCCTGTGGTTATTTTATTTTAGTGGTCTGAGCTGACTACAGCAGTGGCATTAGCACCATCATTGTGTTTCCAGCAATAAAGAACTTGTCTGGATCATATACTCAGTCCTATGAATTTCACATACTCGGACTGAAAGCTATTTTGCTTTGTTCTTTAGACTCTTCACAGAGGTGGGGAAAGGAAAGCTGATACTGGGAAAATATCTGTACCCAAACTTTAGACATAGCAACTTTACAGATACTTGTTATTACACATGTGTGTGGTTGTGTATGTATATATATATCCACACACATATATATGCAGTATATACACAATGAATATGCTCAGTGGTTCAAATCAGGGTTTGCATTATGGCCTTGTCACTCACTAGCTGTGTGTCTATAGGCAAGTCACTTAAACTCTCTGATCTTCGGCTTCATTGCTAAAATGGAAACAATAATAATACCTCTCTCATAGTATTGTTACAAGGATTAAATGAGTCAATACATATTAAGTTCTTAGAACAGTGACTGATGATAAGAGCTTCATCAGAGGTTTCCTTATTCTACTTGACCCTCCCCTACATTAATATAATTTCTGGTTAATCTCTAAAATCTCATTATTACTTTCAAACTTATTGGCCACTTGTATACCGAGATGAGATTAGAGAAATAATTCGGAGGTGGAACAAGAGATAAGAGACTGCAAAAATGGGGAATTAGAGAGTCAGTTGAGATTGGAGGGATAAGAAAATGCTAGATATAATCAATTACAATTACATAAAGGGAGAAAGAGGTCTATGTAAGTTATCTATCATTTTCAAACTATGTTACTATTACTCAGAAGAAATTAGTTTCCCCAAATCACAACTGATCCCAATATAACTGACTTTTTGTTTTCACATTTATATTCTTCAGGGCAGATGTTCGTTTCCAGGAAAAACTAGTTGTGACAGGAGTCTACAATGATACTTTTTCAAAATAATCAAAACTTTTCTCACTTTCTTCCATATTAAGTGAAATTAGACCTCCCTGGCTTTTCTATTTAGGAGTCATCTTGGCAAGGTTAACTCTGACACAAGGTGCCAAATTTTCTCTCAACAGAAATGCAGTTCCTGTCATGAATATAACAGTGGGATCATTTTGCCATAGTAAGAAGGAGATTGGCCTTACGGTGTGCACGGTAAAACATATTCAGCTGCCTCACTATGTGCCAGGACTGGGAACACTCAGAACAGCTTTTTTCCTATTATTTTCATCAATCTTAGAGGGATCTTTAATCTGTGTTATTTTTCTTATACTTGGTCATCAACTCAGAAGACTGATTTTGTTTACAAAGAGCTTCGAATGGCCAGTAAATTTTATATGCTTTCTCTGTAAGAATTTACAGGTCTTATTTATAACCACCCAATTATATGTCATCAGTCCCTCTCAATTTTACAAGTGATTCGACTTTGATGTAAAATTTAGAACCTATTAATTTGAATGATTGTTTGCTAGCTGTGATTGAATAAGACACCAAGCAGTATCCTATGTGACAGAAACTTTCTAAGTAATATTAGGTGAAGAAAAAGAATAGTTGCCCAAATATACTAATAGATTTGTCACTGGCAAGTTCATTTTTCTTTCCTGAGAAATGATCTGACTTCACTATTGATGTGAAAATCTGAGAAAAATACATGCGGAGTGTGTGATCAGAGAGACTGGGGATAATTTATTCTTTTTTCTCTTATAAGATGAACAATTTACAAAACATATTTTCTGGTATCTTAAAATAATACTCAACAAAAGAGTTAATTGAAAAAAATTTAAAAATAGCTGGAAATCCATTTATTCAGAAGCTTGAGCATGTCATCACCCAAGTGGCTAATAATACAGCATTTCATCTGGTTCAATTACTTAAAAATTGTGTGTGTGTGTTTTCTCTTTTTTTAAAATATAACTTCAAAAATTAGGTGTTATCTGCCTGTGGAAGTTATCAATTCATTTAAGTAAAGATGGCAGGAAGTGGTTGTTTTATTTATTTTATGACTGAAATGATAAAACCACTTCTCCTAGTTATTCTAGCTTGGGATCTGGGCAAAACTAATATTTAATTTACCTAAGTAAATAGATGCTAACTGATAATTACTCATCATTAATAGTTTTACAAATATTACTATTTAGTAGATTTTCATCTTGTAAGACTATTTCAAGAGGAAGCAAGCAGGAACAGTTAGGCAGTTAATGGAAATGTAACCCTTGGGTAGATAGTTATGTGTATTGTATCATTTCTATTGATTCATGTGTGAAGCCCCAGCCAGTTTCTGTTAAGTAGAGGCATGGTATAAGGATCCAGAGATAAACCTGAACCCTGGATCATTAAATAAAATACCATTCATGTAATCAACGTTCTGTCAGTGAGCCTTAACATTCCAGATGCTTAATATTCAAACATTAAAAAGTATTATTGTTCAAAGAAATATTTTCCCCAATCATATAACATGGTGCCTTAGGAGAAGTGATACCTGCAAGTAGGTTCTGCTGACAGCAGATGTCCAAGGCAGGAGACAAACCACACAACCTGTCCAACAAATACTGACAACACTCACTATCACCAGTTATGAGCATTTCCAAACTCTCCCTTCTTTAAAGAATGTAACATACTGAAAAAATAAAACTCATAACATGTTCTTTTTCTTCTTTAGAATTCTACTAATTATTCTTAGTGTAAAAATAAGGGAATTCTACTTTATCAGTGTGCTAATCGTGGTAGTAGCAAATTAGTATCCACCTGTGAGGTGGTAAAGATTATTTATGTCCTTTTCCTTATGAACCATGCCTACTTCTCTAAACAATCAGCATTCAGCAAAGGAATGCAAGGAGGACAAAACAGCCCACATCACACCAGCGTCTGATTAATGTGATGATAGCTTCCTGACCTCAAAGCAAACCATAGTAATGCCCTAAAAAAGTTGACCTAACTTTGTTTTTATTTATTCAAAGAAGCTCACTGTAGAGGAAAATCCCACATGATTTATGTTTTATCTCTGTAGAGCTATATAACTTTAATCCACAGCTCATGAAAGGGTGTAAGAGCAGCTTGAAAATTATGCTGAGCTTAATTATACTTCATGTGAATTATTCAGAAGTGCAGACAGAGACTAAAAATTTATTTCATACAAAGAAGCTTGACATTTTAATTGGTCCTTCAGAATAGAGACAAAACAATTTCCTCTCAAGAAAATTTACATCTTCTCTCACAGACCTACGGCCTCAGCCAAACAGAACTTCATTAACAAGATTAATTATCGTGCTGTTGTCTGCTTCATCAGGTGTATGGGCCAGGTGAAAGAGGAATACAAAATAGTGACTGACATTTCTAACTGATGGAATTGATCA